>NC_090449.1:254574943-254877974 GCF_031143425.1 Pleurodeles waltl | reverse complement strand
CGCACACATCATAAGAGGAGGGGGCGCTAAGGGGCGCCAGAAAAGTGGGGCTACACCTGGTGTAACGCCACTTTTCTTAAATCTGCCCCATAGTTTTGGATGTCTCTGCAGACCGTGTCCTGCTGTCTTGCGGCTCCATTGTGTTGCTTTCTCCACACCACTCTCGCCATTATCTGGCTGTTCATTGTAGATGCTCCCTCCCACCTCCCCCTGTCTCCTGTTGCTCCCTGTGGGTCATTCAGCACCCCACCTCCTGCTGTACATTTTTTGTTGCTCCATGCCTCCTCCCACGCACCTCCAACGTGTGGCTTTTTAGGGTCAAGCCTGCGTCGCATGCGCTCGCGCATGCGTATCACTAGCGAGTCGCCTTAGGTATTAGAAAAGGGCTTGGAGCCCTGTCAACGTCATGTCAGTGTCTTTCATTGGCAAGTTGGCTTGCCTATTAGAATCCGCTTCTTTTGATTACTGGAAGGCACGCATAAGTCATGCCTTTTCGGTGGTTAGCCCTCCTCAAGCGCAGCGACAAAGTACAGAAAACACGCGAGGCTCGCTGGGTTTGTGGACTACTTTTTCTCTGTTTTCACAGCGCGATCTCGCTGGGCAGAAGTCCAGCGCTTCGCATACTATCAACCTTGTTACTCAGTTGATTGCACTTTTGCCAATAGGTATTATTAGTGTGAACTGTAGCAGTGCGATCACGCAGTTTTTTTTTTTTAATGCAAGAAAAATCCGGTTGGGAGTTTACAACTGTGAACAGCTGTAACTCCGACAAATGTGAGACCCTAGTGCATTGCAAATGCTTGTTTTAAATGTATTCTATTTTGTAATGCTCACTCTGGCCCTCCCCTCCACCAAAAAAATAAACATTAACAAAGCCAAATAGCTCTCACTGAGCTGTTTGGCTTTCTTAATGTTTTTAACGATGTTGCACAGCAGCGCTGGCCGCTGTGCAACATAGCTTAAAGAAAACAAAAGTAGCACTAGCAGCACCATAGCTCTTTTATTTACTATAAGCCATGTCACACAGTAGCACACTGTCAGTGCTTTAGAAATGACTGCCAGCTTGGCTGCCGTTTCTAAATTTGGCAGAGGAAGTAGTCTCGACTTGGCGAATGTCAAGCCCTCTGCCAGGCCAACAGCGATTACTCGCCAACTCTTAATTCGGACCATTTGGTCACTGCCAGCACAAAAATACCTAAAACACTAAACTTTACTACCCAAAATACAGAACACTGATACCTGAGACCTACAACCTCAATGATCCGTTTTTAAGTCCAATGTCTTAGGGAATTTCATTCCCTTTTAGAATTTTCGCTCCAGTCCTTGTCCACGTGGCCCTGAAAGAAGACACCATTTGATTGGACCAGACTTTACACTAACCCATGACAGTGAGGGCCCTGAGAATTCTGTCCAAATATCAACGCACCCTTAACCTCCTTTTCCTGGCATGTACAATCTGGGGAGCAATGGCTTTGTAAAATTACCATACACAATTGGGACAGTGTACAAACTACTATTGCAATTTGTGTCTTACATACTAGCTTAGAGTGGAAACAGAAAAGCAATGAGAATGGTGTGTTACACACCACGAAAATGTACAAATGGGAACTGCTCCGAATACTGTAAATTCTAGGACAAGCCATGTTGCTATTAAGTCATTGTGAAGCTACCATATGCTATTGGCATGGCCTTGTAGCATGGCAGGTTAGCTTCTGCGAATGAGCAGTGAGTAATCTGGTATTAAGTTTTCGTTATAAGGGTAAAAAGTTCTTATTATGCAATAGAGGCGTTGCATGGTTCCCATTTTGCAGTTTCCCTCTTTTCCTTCACCTTAATGTAGTTTTTTTTTTAAGTGTACACGTGCAATATTTTCTTTGCTTGTTTACCTTGAAAACGAGCCATTTCGTTGCATGTTAGCTTTAGAAACATTTCCACCCCAACTCTGAAACTGGATGTGTGTTGGGCATCCTTCTTTGTATCTTGAAACAGTGTAAAAAAAGAGTATGAATGTCACAGTTTTAAAGTTAAAACCCTGCACAGAAAGCACCACAAACTGTGGTTCGTAATTGTAATAGCCACAAGAAATACAGCTTTGCAAATCACACAACTCTGTTTGTCATGCAGTGTTAACCTTTGCATTATGGCTGGCTGTGGAACTTAAGTGGGCATGGGAACCTGTTCGGGAGTAGGCAGGGCAGAGAGTGTAAGTAGGCTCAGATTGTGATGATAGATCGTTTGCCATTGGCGGCCTGGTTCCTAACTTTATGTTTGAACCCATAACCGAGCACTGTTGGAAAATGGCCCACTCTGAAGGGTCACCCCAAACTTTTTGCCTTCCTCCCTCCATTTTTCTGATCTCTTTTTTGTTGCCTTTAGGACTCTGGGCACTTTACCATTGGGAGACAGTGCTAAAGTGCATGTGCTCTCTCTCTAAAACATGGTAACATTGGCTCATACCAATAGGAATATTTAATTTACCTATAAGTCTCTAGTGAAGTGCACTATATGTGCCTAGGGCCTGTAAATTAAATGCTACTAGTGGGCCTGCAGCACTAATTGTTCCACCCACATAAGTAGCCCCTTAACCATGTTTCAGGTCTGCCATTGCCACGCCTGTGTGTGCAGTTTTACTGCCACTTCGACTTGGCATTTAAAACTACTTACCAAGCCTTAAACTCCCCTTTTCCTACATATAAGTTACCCCTAAGGTAGGTCCTAGGTGATAGGACAGGGTGCTATATCAGTAAAAGGCAGGACATGTACACATAGGTTTTACATGTCCTCATAGTGAAAAACTCCCAAAGTCGTTTTTCACCGCTGTGAAGCCTGCTCCTTTCATAGACTAGCATTAGAAAATCCCCTATATGCCTTTAAGTGGTAATTTCTGATCTAAGAGGAGTAGCCTTGTCATATTTGGTCTGGTTGGAATGGTAGGTAGAAATCCTACTTACTGGTGACATTGGATCTTATATTACTATTTTAGAAATGCAATTTTTAGAAAGTAGTCATTTCTCTGCCCTCACTGTCATCTGTTCCTTACAGCCTGCCTCCAATCCGTGCCTGGTCTGTGCTGGTTGACAGCTCCCTTTGAGCATTTAAACCAGACAGTCATAAATACAGGACACTCAGCTGCATCTGCATTCATCTACATACAGATGGGTTTCTCTGGGCATGAAGGGTGGACGGGCTTTCTCTTACACTTCAACTGTCAGTGGCCTGCCCTCACACAAAGGACTGATAATCCCCCACAGGGCTCCTGGCAGACAGGGCTGGGTTGAAAGGGAAACTTGTGCACTTAAAAAACAGTTTTTAAAGTTTCCTCCACTTCAAAGGCACTTTTGGGCGTCTATATACTGGAGCCCTCATTACGAGTGTGGCGGTCTCAAGCCCGCCACACTCGTGATGGTGGTCGGACCGCTGCAGACAGGGCGGTACGATCGCCCTATTATGTCCTTGGCAGATGGGCCACGGTCTAACCGTCGGCACCGCCAGGTTGCTGCCTGTCGACAGCTTGGTGGTTTCAGCGGTCGCAATTCACCAGGGCAGCGATGTAAGCAGCGCTGCACGGTCTCACTGCCATGCAATGGCTAGTGGAAAGGGGGCATCTGGGGCCCCATGGGGCCCCTGCACTTGTCATGGGCAGTGCAGAGGCCCCCATGAACAGCCCGTCGCACATTTCACTGCCGAATAACGGGCAGTGAAATGCACAACGGGTGCTGTCGCACCCGACGCACCACAACATTACCGCCGGCTCGATTACGAGCCAGCATCAATGTTGTGGTGAGTTTTCAGCTGGGCCAGCGGGGGGACCCGCTGGCCCAGCGGACAACTCCTAATATGGCGGGCAAAAGATCTCCATTACTCGCGTCTTTTGCCTGCTGTGGCTTCGGCGGTCCTTTGAAAGGACCGCCAAAGTCTGAATGAGGCCCTGGGTCTTTGACCCCACTAAATCGGACAGTCTGGACCTGCAACTGGACTCTTTAAGAGGGACTGCGTGGCTGCCCAAAGGACTCATAATGACTGCTTGGCTGGAAGGACTGCTCCCCTGATTGTTGCCTTGCTGCTTACTGGCACCTGACCCTGCTGGTAGGACTCTACCTTCCTCTACAAGTGCTTTCCAAGGGCTTGGATTGAGCTTGCCTCCTGTTCTGAAGTCTCAGGGCCAACAAAGATTTCACCAAAGAGAAGAAAATTCCTGTGCATCGAAAAATCAGCGCAATGTCTGCAGAAATAGACGCAGCGCCTTCCTCGCGGCTTGAAAATCGCAGCATCGCCTACTGGATCGATACAGTGCCTTCAGAAATCGATGCAGCGCCTCCCTTGCAGCTGGAACATCGCTGCATTGCCTACCGCATTAACTCATAGCCTACCAGATCGATACAGCACCTGCTCCTTCCTACCAGCATGTTCTGGATTTTCAACGCATTGTCCCTGGGCATCAACATATCCCCGCATTGCAGTGAGGAGCCAAGGCTGCGCTCCTGAAAAGCGAAGCATCACCTTGCAGCATGGAAAGAAAAAAACGCATTGCCTTTGCCACGCCGGAATATCTGATGCATCGCCTTACGTTTTCACGCATCTCCTCCTCTGCAGCCCCTTTGCATCATTATTTCTGATGCATCCCAGATACTGTGTGCAGATAGGATACAACCACTTATTCTTAAGGATTGATACTCATTAAAACCTTTAAAAAGTGATATCTTGACTTGTGCATTTTTGGTCTCATTTTATTCAGATAAATATTTTCTATTGTCCTAAACTGGTGTGGAGTAGTTTTTGTGGTGTTATCACTGTGTTACTGTATGAGTTATTGCATAAATACCTTACACATTGCCTTTTAAGTTAAGCCTGCCAGCTCTGTGCCAAGCTACCAGAGAGTGAGCACATGATAATTTGGGTTGTGTAATGGCTTACCCTGACTAGGATTGTGATCCCTACTTGGACAAGGGTGTATACCTCTGCCAACTAGAGACCCAATTTCTAAAAAGCACCAAGTACACTCCTTTAGCACAACTCTCAGGGGAACAGAGTTGAATAATCCATTGCTAACTCAGGGAGCTTGTGTGGGGATAGAGACTCAGAACTCATCAAACCATATAACAGCAATAAATTAATCAAGGTGCAGCCAGTGTTTTTACTTAACAAGGAAAGTACTTTACTTCTACACACACAACACAATACTGTACATAATTTTCAGAAAGACACACTACAGGCCTGATTTATGAAAAGTTAGTGCCTCATTTGCATAATTTTTTAACACAAAAGTGGTGCAAACTTACAAAATATAATTATATTTTGTATGTTTGCATCGCTTTTGCATCAAAAAATGATGCAAAGGCGGTGTTAACTTTTCATAAATCAGGCCTCACCTTTGTTATGCTGGGACACTTGGGATCACAGCCACCGCTGTTCCTTCTCCAACAGAATTCTTGTGGGGTTGTGTAATGTTCCAGCATCGCATCGCAAGCGCATCGCATCGCAAGCGTTTCCCATCAAGGCCTTGAATGGCCCTCCCATCCTTCTTGGAGGATCAAGTTAATTCCTCCCTTTCCCCTCGGGAGTTTATCAAGTTTAAGGCTTGTGAGCTGAATAATGAAAGTTACCCCCTTTCAGGTTGTTTAATATGAGTTGTACAATCATTTTAATCTCTGATATGGAATAGGAATGTCCTACACTTCCCAAGATGGTCAGCGAGTTATCGCTCCATGTATGGTGCACTGAGTGGGATCATCAGCTCATCCCCTCAACCATCCTACATATCATGGTGCTCAGTTCTGGTGGTGCCACGGGCACATTTCTGCTGCCCAGGTCACACTATGCCAAGTAAGCAATGGACTGACTGTTTTCAAATTGTGCTGCTCGTGGTCTTGTGGTCCTTGCCCTTGCTGATTCTTCCTCAGACCCAACAAAATGCTCCCTGTCGAAAACAAAGCTGAGAGCCCACCTGCATGCAGAGTAGATCTTAAAATAGATTGTCGTCTTCACAGGATACAGACTCTTGAACACAGATAAGTGCATGGTGGCTATGGGATGTGGTGGAGAGTTCTTCTGCGCTGTAGACTTTTAAGCATTTCTTCACCCAGTGAATTCTCTTCTGGACTCGTTGAGTAATTTTCAGGAAGCCCACCCGGGCACAGGCACATCCAGGTTGAAGCATATGCTTTGGAGGAATCTACTTGGAGTTCTTCCCCTGCCACTGTGGCGGACAGAATTTATCCTGCGTAGCTCCTTAGTGGTTCCTCTCTTCTGGGTAGTGACTTCTTTATGTGAGTGCACCTTCAGTGACCCTTGTGAGAAGTCAATCAGCTCCTTCCTTTAAGCATGGTTCAGACAGTCCATCCTAGGCTTGTAAAACTTCCCTAGGCTTCTGGTCCCAAACCTGGCAAGGGGAGTTTGCAGTAGTTACCTAAACCCTGGAGCACAGAAGAATTTCTCAGTTGCCAGTGCTGTAGAACACCTGTTCCTGATAGAGAGATTGTGGCACACCGGCCAGAATGTTCTGTCCCATCATTTTACCAAAATGTCAGACAGTCATCGTGTATTCCAACAGTCACTTCTTAGAGTGGTCTTGACATTTTTTCTTGTTCCATTCAGACTGGTCCAGCCAAGATCTTTATCACGAAGCATGACTAGGTAGGTGAGGTGGAGAAGGGAGTCTCCAGGTGGGAGAAACCCAAATCAAGGGCCAAATTTATAAAGGGATTTTGCAGGGTGTCACTAGGGCGACACATACCCTAAATTAGGTTTACCAAGCAACGTAAGGCCACCTTGAGTGGCCCAGCGTTGCTTGGTAAATCTGCAGTAAGATAAGGCAGTGCAAGTCGATGCCTTGCATTTCTCTGCCCTGGGAAAGCATTCCATGGGTAGAGTGTGGGTGTCCCCAAGCATCCACCTATGGATCTTGGCTCATTCCCAGATTTACCAACACTGATAATCATGGGAATGTGTCAAAATACTGTGTCCTACTGGGGAGGCACACAGAGGAGAAATGTATTTATTTATCCTTTTTGTTTCCTCTTTCTAAGTGTGCTGCATTCTGTAGCACATTTATAAATACAAACCAGCCTCTGTGGATTGTTTTGGTGCAGTAAGGTTTCCCTTTCTGCACAAAAACAATCCTACCTGTAATGCAGGCACCTATGCACCATGGCACGAAGATAACTGTGTTGGTGAAAGGCAGCACATTGTGCACCAGCACAAGGAGAGGACAGAATGCGCCATACAATGTTAAATATGACTCCTTCCTGCCCTCTTCATTTCAGGCAGGGCAGCAAGGTGTCTTGCTGTGTTGCATGAAAGTTTGATAAATCTGGGCTCAAAAACACAAAGGTAAGGCTGTTGTCTCATTTAGCTACATGTAAACAAGAAAGAGAGTCCTTCCAGGGATCAATTGGCTGGGAAAGGAGAGTTGCAAACTCCCTGGCTTCAAAAGGTACAATTATTTGGGGTGTCAGCTTCTTTTTTTAACACTCCTCAGTCTGACCACTACAAACGATCATTGGAATTTTCTAGGTGGAGCCCAGCAATTCACATCTTCTGTCTGGGGTCTACCTCCAACTCTCCATCTTAGACACCTCTAGAATGTAGCAGGGGTAACCTAGATCCCAAATTGGTCATCGCTACATGTGTCAGACATTCTCTCTACATTTGTGACATGCATGCGCCACATGGATGGGCGCAGGGCCCACTTGCAGAGGACTGGCACATCAATTTAAAAACAAAGGGCAGAACAGTAGTTCACACTCTTTCTTGCCTACAAAAGTTGAATAGGCATATCTTGTAACTAAAAGCATATAATTGCTACCACTGTCAGTCTTCTGTAATCCAATGAGCTGATAGTAGTCATGCTCTTTAAAAGGAAGGTGCATATAGTGTACCTCACTGAGCACAGAATTGGGCTGTGGATCTCAATCCTTGTCACAAAAGTGTCTCCAGTGCTCACACATGACCGACGTGTGTGCTTAGCTAGGGGTCAAAAAGCCACATCTTGCAATAGTGGATCCATGGGTGAGTCATATGCTCTGCAGAGCCATGCAGGGATCTTTTCTTCGTCCCAAAAATGGTTAGCTAGATTGTTTGCGGTCTGAGCCATGATTAACCCTAAACCTGTGGGTATAAAGTAACCTGCACCAGTCTTATTGCTTTGTAGCCTCTTAGGAACAGCGAAGATGCACGTACGCAGAGAACATCCCTCAGGCTGGCATTTGGAGCAGTGCTCTGGTGTATCTGGAGTCATTCTCAGCTTTCTGGCATTGTGTGCTTCTTATTAAGAGCACATTAGAATACTTCAGAAGGATTCACATATATTTGGCATTACACCAGAATGCTTGAGTAGCAGATGTATTTTGGATATACCAAAAACATGAAGGTCCCACCTTGGAAACTGATAGCATCATTTCTGATGGTACTTTATTTTCTTGAACATACAGAGTTTGCTGTTCATTTTGTTTTTGTCCAGCTCAGTGCACCATGTCCATAATGCATTTCCTTTTCTGTAGTACATCCAGGTTTTTTTAATCATACATCATTTGTATATAGCTACATGCACAATTTTATGCTTTGGAGAAATATTGATTCTGTGTAACGTGACATACATACCTTTATTGTAATGTTCAATGTATTACTTTTAAGGCAATATCATTAAAAATGTGATGTCATATTTAGTACATACGTACCATTTTACTAAAAATGTTTTTGTGTGCATAATTCCTACCACAGACAGTGTTGTAGAGATTGGGCTTCTGCAATATGGGTCACTCGTGAGTTTTAGTCTGGCACTTTCTCCATCACATGCCAGAGCCATCAGGGGCTGAGATCCACCTAGTTTTCGATGGGGGTGTTCCTACAAGACCATTCAGCACAGTGTCGAGGGGCCAAAACTGATAACTGGACCAGAACTCAAACTGCAGACAGCTTAGCTTTTTTGTCAATTTTGGGTTTCTGTGCCTCAGTGCCCCGACCAAAAGGTGCCCAGACCCTTGAGGGATCCACTGACAAAACAATGTTTGTACCATAATTAGTGTCCCCAAAATATTGAACTTTGGAAGATTTCTTGCAAACAGAGTCCACATGTATGACTAACACATACGGCTCCAGTAAACACCCACTGTATTCTGGTTTTGCTGTAACGCATAGTGAGTGAAATACTTTGAAATGTAGAAAACCTACTTATATACATTGGCTAAAGCATTTGTAATGGTGCCCTGTGAGGCTATGTTTCGAGGTACTTACTTTATAAAAGTGGGTCATATCAAATCATATGGAAAATTATGTCACCGCAGTGAACATTTCCATAAAGCTATGTGTCACTTTGTAGGTCAATTTCCATTTTTCACTCGACAGGCCCAATTCTAAATCATGGCTTATTTTTATAATATCAGTTGGAAAAATAATGAAAACTTGTTTGAAAGTTGTTTTCCACTTTTTCTCAAAAATCTTATTCAATAATGAAAGTAGATTTTTGGCACATGTACTGGAAAAGTAAAATTCAAAAGTACACTTTATGCTGCCTGGTAACACACTGGAATTAAACCAGTTCTGATGGCTAGCTCTCCTCTGGAAACTGTAAATGGCAACCTAATTCAGTGTAAAACACAGTCCTGATGAAGAACAATATAGCCACTTCCACAGCCAAGAAGGTTGATGAAATGCAAGTACTTACCACATAGCTTAGATGATTACATCTTCATGAAGGCCGAAACCATTGGTAACACAAAACAACAACCACACAACCTTCTTCTTATGAAGATCCCATATGAAGACCCAAGTTAGAGAAACCTTTTCAACCAGAGACATAGCTCAGATATTAGCCTTTGTCGATAACGGAAAGTGAAACTGTTGCCAGATCAAGGAGAAAGGGTGGTCTCTAATTTCCGTAGGGGAGGACTTGTGAAGGGACTTGGGTCTTCTTAGAAGGAGCCTGGCTAGTGCCATCTTGAATGAGGGAGCCTGGGAAGGTTCACACTAAAGTGAAAGACACAATGCTGAAAACGTGATTGGGTTTTGATGAGATTTTTGCTGGTAATGGGACTATGAAATTCTTCAGTCACTGAGTACTGAATATAGGGAGTAGAGTAAGAATGGCTGATCATGACCTACTCCTCAGAACATTCTTGGAACTGGAAGGACATCTGAAAGATGACATAAGATATGCTAGGGAAAGAAGCCCAATCTTCACTGTCCCCCTGTGACAGGAGCTGCTCCACAGGGGTCATCTATATAGTCTCATGATCACCACTACAGGACCCACAAAGCAGAGAAGGACTCCACCCTGTGAAGGAGATCCAGGTTGCCAGTTATAATTTAGCTGCACTGGACCTTTTACAGATCTTGGCTTGAGAGTGACCTAGTGCTTAGAAGCCTGTCCTCTTTAACAGTGGACTGTAGGAAAAAAACAAGAGTGACTTTCCCAGATTTGACTGTGAAGATAAGATATATTGTACACCCACATGAAGAATGCCCACGTTTCTCAACAACACAAGCAAATTGTGTTATCGCTAAGCAAAATGGCAGCACCACTCCTCACTAGGTGTGAGCGTCTAATCCTAAACTTTCCTTAATTTGAATTACTTTCTTCATACATATTTGTGAGGGTACATGTGACAGAAACCGAAACTCAGATAGCAAGTGCACATCTTTCTTATGAGAAAAACGTACAAGAAACCTAAACTTCCAGACTCTGAGCTCGTCGTTAGTGAATCCTCACTTAGCAGTGCCAAGCATGAGAGAGAGGCTAAGGACATCAGAGGTGAGAAAGCAGTACAAGCTATACAAAACATGGGCAAATAACATGGCATAAAGGAATCAACATGGTGTCAGCTATAATGATACTTATTTTCATACTTGTGAAGGCCGGCATCTCTCCTGACACTTTTACCAGGACCTGCCCTCGATTGCACAACACTGCATCCTGGGTTTCTCCCATTCCAAAATGACATAGGCCCTCGTCATGACAATGGCGATATTGACCGCCTACCGCCGCGGTGACGACCGACAAAACACCGTCGCCGCGGCTACCTGCCGTCCGCCATATTATGACCGCAGCAAGAATTCCACCAGAAGGCTGGCGGAATTCTGGCTGCGGCCATGGCGGCAGACGGCGGTAAGGTGGCGCTGCTGCCAGCAGCAGTGCCATGCCAGTAGACCACCGCAGACGGTATCATGACCCATGATACGGCCTGGCGGTGTTCTGCTGGCGGATGCTGCTAAAACTACCGCCGTCCGCCAGGGTCATAATGAGGGCCATAATTTGCATGCATATGCACACAAATATGAATAGGCTATTAAACAGTGGAGCTATTTTTTGAGTGGGGGCTCTGGCCATTTGAGTAAGCTCACTCACATCCTGCGAATTTGGAAAATACATATTTATAAAATTACTGAGTGTAGGAAGTGAATCAATTGAGTGAAGTGATCAAACCCTTGAGTGTAGCATAGGAGCTTTATTAAGTTATGTCCGGTCAGGAGGGAGTGTTCTTGCAACTCCCACGTTAGCCTACATTACATTCTAGAATTAACCCCCCCAACCTTCCACATTGCACAAAACAATAAATTAATGCAAATACAAAATCATCAAATATCTTAGGAATCGCGTATTCCAACATCACATAGAGCAAGAAAATGACACTGAAGTACAAGGAACTCATGCAAAACAAAATCATCAAATGTCTTAGGAATCTTGATTTCCTTTCAATCATGCATATCTGTGGATTTGCTGTGCGTCTCAGTGAACCCCCTTCCACTTGAATCTTGCTGAGTGTCTTTCTCCTGTGTAAACTAACTCGGTATCTCCTTCACCTTCTTGTGATTACAAACTTTCCCACCACTGAATAGGAATGTGTATTTATTCACCCTTCTTACTTGACAGGACAAGAACATTTGAATTCACACTTGTTCATCCTGTGCCCTTTCAGCACTCTAACCCAATCTCCAGTCTTATCATCCTCAACACCAAAATCACTTTTCAAAAAGACTTCTTCTCATTACCAGCAGCGCCCGAGATTGGCAAACACCCATCATTTCAAAGGGAGATTTTCCAGTAACACAATGAGGTGTGGTACCATACAACAAGACTAATCTTCGAACTGCTTTTCTCCGCTCAGTCCCGCTACTTAAAGCCATGTGCAAACCCTCTTTGAGCGTCCTGTTCTATCTCTCACCCAGATCATTACTTTGGAGCTAATACACAGATGACCACCAACCATACGTTCTCAAAAATTCCTTTATACCTTGGGAACCAAACTGAACCCTGTTGTCAGTTACTGTGTATTCAAGTACCCCTTCGCTTTCAATCAATTTACTCAGAAAGTAATCCACTATTGCCGTTGTAACCTGCTGGATGAACTTCACTTCAGGCCAACGTGATAAATAGTCCACTACCACAATGGCATACTTGGGATTCTTTCCCAAAACATATACTGGACCTGTGACATCAATTGCAACCTTCTTCCTTGGACCATCTGACTTATCAGAAACCACTGGGGAATACTTCAAAGTTTTGAGATAATTATCACTCCAGGCACACAGTAAACATTACCTAATAGTGCACTACCCTCCGCGGTCTACCCCTTGCCACCAGTACTCTGCTCTGATATGTCTCTTGGTGTCACTTATTCCAATGTGACTCTCATGAACCAGCTTTGCAATCCTCTCTCTCAACACCAACTGAAAATACCAGTATCTCTCATGTCAGTAACAACTTGACGGAACTTGACAGATGGACTATTCTAGCCTTATAGCTTGCCATAGCGGGCTATGTCAGCCATTAAAGGCCGCTCAAGCGTCTGCAAGGGTCTTTAGCAAGGGAGCGGGACTTTCATGCCGGTATAGCCCAGCTATGGAGTGTTATAAGGCTATTAGAACATTCTGCGACTAGAGGACTATCCTGTCTGATGTATTACGATCCCCGTAGGATGTAATGGGACCGTAATACCGCGAACTGGACATCCATCATGCTTGTGATGGAGTATTCCCCTCCACCAAGTTCTAAATTAGGGCCTTAGTCATGTCACCTATTTCATATTTTTTCACTTGCTTACAATATTTAGAGGTAGTCGCACTAAGTTGCTTATCTTTGTACCATTTAGCACAAACTCTGCTTAGATTTGAAAACATTTAAATAAATTTAAGATAGCAAGAAAATAAAAACCACATCATTGTTTTTCTTTCACAAGTGTTCTTATGGTATTCCCTTAGCCGTTTACCCAAAATATTCTCACATGTCACACTGTCCATAGACAAAGTATTCCCATTAATCAAAGTGTTACTGTGCTGGAATTTTTATTATTGTGCAGATCATTTTCCCTAGTATATGGTACCGAGGGCCTTTCAGTCACCAGTGGACTGGGGCCTAGAAAGAAAAGAAAGTTTTTTGGCACGGCATCTGAGGCTCAAACACTACCGCTACTTGCTGGCTCACAGGTAGCCTTAAACACCATTTACAACCAAGGCTTCCACTGGACTGTTGGACTTTGCCAATCTGTCAAACCTAAGTCTGAACTGAAGCTCCAGAGGGCCCCACCTACCTGGCCATCATTGCGGTTGGGGAAGACATTGACAAGTGGTTTGTCTCCTTTCAAAAAGCCTTTGAATGAGGAAGATAGGCACCCAATACTGGGGATCCTTATTATGGGACTTCATTCTGGGAGGGATAGGGTCCTGACACTTGAGGAAGAAGTAACAGAGTCCTACCCACACATGAAAGATGCCCTAGTTGAAGAGTCAGGTTTCACCCCAGGTGAGTACAGAAATAAACTTAGGGACATCCACAAAGATGCATAGCAGTCCTGGGGGGACTTTGTAGATATACCAGTTGAGGCACTAGAGAGTTGATTGAAGGGCAAAGAGGTTACAGTCTGTGATGAGCTGTACAATTTAATTTTGAAGGAGCACATTTTAACTTGTAATAGTTCTTCAGAGAAGTTAAACCAGCAGTAATAGGCGCTACACTGTCTAATTCCAGAGAGCTGGGAAAGATAGCTGATGAGTTGGTATGCGCTAGAGTACCCAAAAAGTCCCAGGGGGCTGATCCTATGAAAGGGGGTCAGCCGCCCATCAGGGGTCCGGGCAGAGCAGCAAAGACAAAAAAAGGAGTTCTCTAAAGGGCCCCAAACATCTGCCAAAGATGGGGAGTCCCATGACCCATTCAAGTTCAAGGGTAAAGGGTATCAGGGAAAGAATGTTAGCCCTTCAAAGGCTAGTGTACGCAATGACTGTCAGCAGTCTGAGCACAAGAGAGGAGACCCTGTTTGCTTTAAGAAGCCTCTCATAGGTGGGCAGACCTCAGGGATTGCTAATGTAGGGATTGGAATGGATGTTTGCGAAAGAGAAACCAGTGAAGTCACCATAGTATCTGGGGGTGGGGTAGGAGTTGAAGCCCTGGCTGCCTCACCACCCAGGATGGCAATGTACAGGCAAAGGACAAGTATCAACGGTACTAAGATAGAGGCTCTGAGAGGTGCTGGAGCCTTACTGACCATGGTGGAGGACATGTTGGTTCCACGAAGCACATAATCCCAGATCTGGTACACAAAGTAGTCAGTGCTGACAGTGAAGTAAAATTTCACCTCATGGCTATAGTAAACTTTGATTGGGGAGGGGTGTTGCATAGTGATCTTTTTGCCCTGCCCACCCCTATTTTTTTGCTGACAGATGCTAAGGGTAACTGACTCTGATTGTGCCCTGGGCTCTCTTAGTCAGACCCAGGCCAGTGCTATGGTAAAACACACATGTAGTAGCGTACGCTGGGTATTACGCGTACCCTTCCAGTTGGACAGACCCTGGTATATAGTAGGGCAACGGGGTACAATCTGCCTATAAGCCCCTAGTATACATCAGGGTATGGCGATTACATGCCCAGCAGAATTTTTGCACTTGCATGTGTGCAGTGCTGTGTGCTTTCTGTCCTTTTAAATGCAGGCCTGCCTTGCAGCCTGTCTTTAATAGTTACATTCATACCATTTGCATGACAGCCTCTATAAGTCCATAGTATATAATATGGCAAGGGGGTGCCAACTAAGACCCTGGTACATACAAGGGCATGGAAGTAGAGACCCAACTGAATTGCTGCCCTTTGCATGTGGTCACTGCTGGAGGTTTTCTGTCATTTTGAAATGCAGTCTGACACTGCAGATCGCATTTAAATAGAAATAGTGTCCCAATTTATCTTTGGTGCTATGGGGACTTTAAATGTGATGACATACCTTATTGTCACATATTAGATACCTCAGGGTCTCCCTTAGGTGTGTCGGGGGGGTCATGTAACTATAAGCAGGGGCCTATGTTTTATAAACCCTGGTGAGGGAAAAACTGATCATTTCATTTCCCCCCCATTGTAGATACTGGGCTCCATAGGCTATTAATGCAATATCGAATTGTATTGATAATATAGTAAGGAAAAGCGTTGAAGAGTCATTCAAGGACTTAAAAGATTTGTTTTGATAAATCCAGCCATTTGACATTGGTGAATTTCTCACACCTTGTACAGAAACAAAATCATAAGGATTTTCTTTCTGTAAACCAAAATCCAACCTTCTGAAGGTTCCCTCTGAGCCAGATACCAGTCTTAAGGAAGGAATTTGCAGATCTTAGAAGGAGGAGCGCTATGGCAATCAGCCACACTGGAGGTTGGTTTAGTCAGCTTTTACTGCTCTGCTGGAATTTCAGCCATCTTGGATTTTGGAAGAATGGTGCTTTCTGGGACAGGAATATGCCACACTTTGGAGGATCATGCATCTGGGTGTCATTCTAAATCCTATTAGTGGGGGTGCCCCCCTTTCTGATGCCCAGGAGCTGGGAATAAATATGTGAGAGGTGCATAGCCTCTCAGATTTGTTGCCTGAAACTACAAGAGGAAGGAAGAAGAACTGCCCTGATGGAACCTGGATCTGCACCTTTGGCCCGCACTTCTGAGTGAAGTGCGCCTGCTGCACAATCTGATACTACAGCCCTGGGGACAGGGCCTTGCTTCAAGAAGGACTCAGGAGCTGCCCCCCTGCAGCTGTAGGCTAACAGAGCTTCACCTGCATCATCTCCAGTAAAATTGGTGCTTTGTGTTTCTAAGCACTAGGAAGTGTTTATTCTTAAAAAAGTCATATCTCCGGTTCCAAGGACCATCCTGAATATTCCAGACCCTTGGATTTGTGCTTTGGACCCTTTGTACCTGCAAGGAGGGCTTCAGAAAACACCTCCTGTGGTTGAAGAAGTTTGGAGACGTTTGGTAAAGTTGGCACTTTGTGTTTCTAAGCACCAGAAAGTGTTTATTCTTTACAAATTCATATCTCTGGTTCCCTACATTGGATTTTCCTCCTTTTGTTGTCTGTGTACTTATAAAACAATAGCCTATTTTTATAAATTGGTGTGGATTTGTAATATGTGTTCTGCCTCACTTATTTATTGTATTAGTGTTTTTGAATGCTTTACACTCTTGTCTCCTAAGTTAGGCCTGCCTGCTCGGTTACAGCTACCAAGAGTTGAGCAAGGGGCTAATTTGCTGAGAGCTTTATGGAACCAATATTTGGTTAGTGGCCTTATTGTCAGTGGTAGGTTCATACTTGCCACTACCAACAACCCACTTTCCAATGAGGGGTTACTGGCCTGAAGAATATGTAGCCATGTCCACTGCCATGCCAGTGGAATTTCTGCTTGGGAGTGATCTTAAAACCTAAGCTTGGTCAGATGTGGAGAGAAAGACTCATGCAGAAATATTGGGTCTTCCTGAATGTGTGTTTATGGCCACCAGGGCTCAAACAGCATGTTAGGGTAGTGAAGGAAGCCTGGAATAATGGCCCAGGCCTTCGCAAGTAGGAGGAAAGGCAAAGAATCTTTCAGAGCTTGCAGAGTTGCAAAAGGCAGGAGGAGCCTTCAAGAAGGCGTTTTGCCAAGGACGGAGGACCTGTCATACTATTCAGGCCCTCAGCAGCAGGTTGAGCACCAAGAAAGAGGGGAGGTCAGTGGGACCCAGAGGGTCTATTGGGAAGATGGTGTCTTGTACAGCAAAGCAAGAGACCCCAAACCTGGAGCAGTGAGGAGATCGGTGCCCCTCATCAGCAGTACAGGGCATTCCTCTACAATCTGGCCCATGACATTCCATTGGGGATAGACCAAGACCTGGGACAGGCTGGTCAGCAACTTCTATTGTTCCCAGATGTCAGAGAAAGTAAATAAGTTATGTTGCTCCTGATGTGCCTGTCAAGCCAGTGGCAAGACAGAGTGGAAACTCAAGCTTTCTTAATTTCACTGGCCTGTGGTTGAGACACCCTTTGAGAGGGTGAGGATTGATATTGTTGGTCCCCTAGACCCTTTAACAGCTTTTGGCAGTAGGTTCATCCTAGTAGTGGTGGACCAAGCCACAATGTAAAACCCCTCAGGACAGTGACTGCGCACTTAATGGTCAGACCTTTGATTGGTGTCTTAACCAGAGTGGGATTTCCTAAGGAGATGGTATTGGAAAGGGGCACAAACTTCATGTCTGTATATTTAAATGCTCTGTGGGATGAGAGTGGGGTTAGGTTTACAATTGATACCCCTTATCATCCCCAGACTAATGGTTTAGTTGAAAGAGAAGCCTTAATAAGGGAGAAAGCGGTCCTAGGTTGCCTGTATTCCAGTTTAGTAAGGAATGGCCTGCCATATCGGTCTGGACTGTTCCCATTGGAGAAGGGTCAAGACTGATTTGCAAATGGCCAGGATGAAACTGAGACAGCATGGTGGGCTAAAAATTATGGATTCGGATGTGGCCTGAGTTATTGCCAGTGACTGAGATTAATTCCAGCATTCCATCCATCATTTTACGTTTGATGCCCTAAGTGTGATGGGTATGCCCAGACATGGATCCTGTGCTTGCTGTGCCACTGAAACCAAGCTATACATGGCTAATGAATCCTAAGTAGGAGCACTTCAAAGGAAAGTCTTTGTAGTGCACAAGACTGTGCCTCTCCATGCCCTGACCCCAGACACACTCTGGAGGGGTTAGAGACTGTATTGTGTGATGGCAGGCACAACCCTAATCAGGTGCAGGTGACAGCTCCTCCTACCACTCTAGCCCAGGTAGACCCATCAGGATATGTAGGACACACCTCAGCTCCCTTTGTGTGACTGTCTAGAGTGTATTCACAAACACCTAACTTGTTCATCTGACCTAGACGTGTATTCAGCAGCCAGGCAGCGGCACAGAATAGTTAAGCAAGATCATGCCCACTTTCTAATAGTGGCATTTTCAAACATACAGGGGCATATTTATACTCCGTTTGCGCCAAATTTGCGTCGTTTTTTTCGACGCAAATTCGGCGCAAAACTAACGCCATATTTATATTTTGGCGTTAGACGCGTCTAGCGCCAAACTATGAGTAAAGAGCGTCATTTTTTTGCGTGAACGCCTTCCTTGCGTTAATGAGATGCAAGGTAGGCGTTCCCGTCCAAAAAACTGACTGCGACGCAAATGCGTCGTATTTATACTCCCGGGCAAAAATCACGCCCGGGAGTGGGCGGGCCAAAAAACCCCGCATTTGCGCCGGATTTTAGCGCCTGGGTCAGGGCAGGCGTTAAGGGACCTGTGGGCTCAAAATTAGCCCACAGCTGCCCTCCCATGCCCCCATGGACCCCCCCTGCCACCCTTGCCCACCCCAGGAGGACACCCAAGGATGGAGGGACCCATCCCAGGGACATTCAGGTAAGTTCAGGTAAGTATAAATATATTTTTTAAAAATATTTTTTTTGGGCATAGGGGGGCCTGATTTGTGCCCCCCTACATGCCTCAATGCCCAATGACCATGCCCAGGGGACATAAGTCCCCTGGGCATGGCCATTGGGCAAGGGGGCATGACTCCTGTCTTTACTAAGACAGGAGTCATGTAAATGGCATCTGGGCGTCGTTAAAAATGGCGCAAATCGGGTGGAGGCGATTTTTTAGTGTCAACCTGACTTGCACCATTTTTAAGACGCCCTAACGCCATTTTTCCCTACGCCGGCGCTGCCTGGTGTACGTGGTTTTTTTCCACGCACACCAGGCAGCGCCGGTCTGCTTGCGCCGGCTAACGCCATTCAATAAATACGGCGCCCGCATGGCGCTTCAGAATGGCGTTAGCCGGCGCAAAAATCTTTGACGCTAAACTGCGTTAGCGCAGTTTAGCGTCAAAAAGTATAAATACGGGCCACAATTTTAAAAAACAACTTTACCAAAAGATGCTTTTTTGAATTGTGAGTTCAGAGACCCCAACCTCCACATCTCTATCTGCTGCCAATGGGAAACACCATTTAAAAGATATTTCACGGCCAGCCCCATGTTATCCTATGGGAGGGATAGGCCATGCAATAATGAAAACTGAATTTAGCAGTATTTCACTATCAGGACATGTACAACACACCAGTACATATTGTACCTTTTAAATACACTGCACCCTGCCCATGGGGCTGCCTTGGGCCTACCTTAGGGGTGAGTTACATGTAGTAAAAGGGAAGGTTTGGGCCTGGCAAGTGAGTACATTTGCCAGGTCAAACTGGCAGTTCCAAACTGCCCACACAGACACTGCAGTGGCAGGTCTGAGACATGTTTACAGGGCTACTTATGTATTCTGATCAGCAGTGCTACAGGCCCACTAATAGCATTTGATTCACAGGCCCTGGACACGCATAGTGCACTTTACTAGGGACTTACTAGTAAATCAAATATGCCAATCAGGGAGAAACCACTTACCATTACAGTTTAGACATAAAGCACTTGCACTTTAGCACAGGTCAGCAGTGGTAGAATGCCCAGAGTCCTAAAGCCAACAAAAAAAGATCATACAAAATAGGAGGAAGGAGGCAAAAATGTTTGGGGATGACCCTGCAAAAAGGGCCATTCCCAACACTTATCAACAGAAAGCCATGCAAATTGACTCACTCTGCATGGCATAGTAAGTGCCAAAATGGATTTTGTGTCAGTGGTACACCAAACATTGTTAGAAAATCTGGGCCTAGATTCAAGGTGCTCTACCTGTTGCACAATGCATTTTGAAGGAAAAGGTTGCAATAGCTAATACAATACCCAGAGACTTCCACTTGATGCGTCAAAAGGGATTACATGGTGGCAGAATATGAGGAGCACTTGTCCAAAGCTTGGAATAATCTCAGCTTGCACGTGAAGTTACAACCTAGCTCCAAGCTTGCGGGAGGTCCCTGATAACTTCCCAGTTCAGATAAGCTTTATAATGCTATCTCAATACGAATGAACATTACCACCTTTTCTTTGAAAGAACCACCCCCACACATACAGTTTTTCTACTGAATCAGAAGCAGCCATCCATTCTTTCTGTCACTCATTCTTCGTTTTGCAGGGCGTTGTTTAATAGGAACAGCAGGTTTCAGAACCCCAACAACCATTATGTCATGTTCACAAGGCAAGCTCTCTGATGCAACCTTAGTTTTACACTGCGAACAAATAAAAATCCAGACCACTGCCGCTAGTTTGCCGATCTATAAGATTTCCAAGGGGATCAAAATCAGAGGCTTCTTATTAAATCAAGGCAGACTCCATCTGTCAGGGAGCTCAATGAGATCTGACAGCTCTAAGCTGGATTCACTATCTCTGCCTTAAACTTTCTAAAACAGGTTTATTCTTTCTGCTACTCCGTGACACCATCTCTTTTCTCCATTCGATCTTATTTTTGAGTTCCTCGTTTTACTCTTTCAATATCGTATTCTGGAAATTTACAGTTAGGGTCATTGTCCCAAGTGTGCAATTGTGTGGGGTGTTTTTGTCTACAAAATATACTGCCCACCTATCATTGGTGCATATGGAAAGTTATGCTGCAAAAGCCCTGCAATTTCTCACCTAGATGGTATCCGTACTAACAGCAGACTTGTATCTTTTGTGTGAAATGGCCACTAGCAAATTCCAAGGCCAAATTAATTGAAAGGAGATATGCTGATAGAGAGAGAGTGATATTGAGCACTCCCAATACTAATCTTGCAGTGTTCAAAAACATGCTGACTACCACGTACATTGCAGTTGATGTGGTACCAGACCAGGTACTTTGCATATGCTCATCAGTACATGTGGTCAAAATGATGAATCCTTGGGACAGTGGCACTTTCCCAGCACTTTGAGGGAACTTCTACTAATAAAAAGATTATTAGCCTTGAAAAAGTCCCTATCGGAGCAAAACGTGTTGGCGGGGCTGAAGTTTTTAATTGTTTCTGAACACTACAAGGTTAATAAAGAACTGAGAAAATATAGCTATATATGCAGCAACTGTAGTTGTCTTGAATATGAACTATTATTCAAACGCTCACTACAGTCTAGATTGACTGTGGAACACAAAAACAACTGAATATAGTTAATTATATCTCTCATGGTTGAATACTACGGGTGCTTCTCTCCTTAGAATAGCTATTAAAAGTTGCAATGCAACACATTATGGTGGGGGTTTTTAACCTGTGGTCCGTGGACATCTGTGGGCCCGGAAATACTTCTCAGGGGGCCACGACTGCTCAGAAAACTAAATATTATTAACAATTAATAAAGTGTACATAAATAAAGAAGCAAAATGTAAAATTGAAAATTTTGGAGGAGTGTTTTCGTGTAGGAAGGGGTATCTTCCATTACAAAAACAATCCTGGGAGGCATAATCCTCTTTCTATGTGTGCTGCAGAATGCAGCACACATAGAAAGAGTAAAAAACAAGGAAAAATAAAGATGTTCTCCTCATTACACCTCCCCTGGTAAGGCATACGGTTTTAGCACATTTCCAGTTTTATAAATTCTCCTAAATCTGGGAATGCTTCAAAATTCATGGGAGTTGCGTGGGAACACCCGCTCAATGCCCATGAATCATCTTCCCAGGGCAGAGTAAAAAAACGCAGCGATTTGCGCTCCATTGCCTTACTCCATATATTTGGAGCCACTCAAAGCCAACCAAGGTGGCTTTAAAAATATGACTTAAGGTTTGCGTAATGCATGGACCACTTGCATGGTGCATGCATGATGCAAACAGCTAAAAAATATGCCCCTGAGTTAGTATCCTCAGGTTGATTTGTGGGAGCAGTGCAAGTGCATCAAACAGAATATTGTATGGACAATGAGTTGCCTCAATTGAATTTAGAAAAACTCAAACCTTCCCATTAAAATGAAAACTTAGGGCCTCATTATGAGTTTCACAATCGGAACGCCAGACCACCATGTTGGTGGTCACAAAAAGACTACTATGTTGGCCACACCTCAAAAAGCACTTTAAAACACACTCATTCACAGACCACAATCCTTTGCATTTACAATGCCAAACACAGCAGGCAGAACAACATTTTCAAAAACACTCCATAGATTAGGCATACTTTTTCCCCCCATCCCATAGAACACCCTGCACACACTGTTGTCCATTCACACCTTTTTAGACTTACCCTGTTTAGTGAGTCACTGTCACCCGTATTATTTTTTCCACCATGTCAAATTTAATAAATCCCCGTTTTTCAGAAGATGAGTTAAGAGTCATGGTGGATGAAATCATAAGAGCAGAGCCACAATTGTTTGGAGCACAAGTCAAGCATATCCCTCTCAGTAGGAAAATCAAAATGTGGGACAGGATCATTGACAAAGTGAATGCTGTAGGCACCACCCTGCACTCAAAGGAGGACATCAGGAAGAGGTGGAACAACCTCAAGGGCAAGGTCCGTTCTCTGGTCTCGGGGCACCAGCTGCAGTCCAAGAAGACTGGTGGGGGCCCTCCCAGTGCCCCATTACATCTCTTTCCCTTGGAAGAGAAGGTCTTTGGCATCATGCCTCATGAGAGCTTGTCAGGAATACCTGGGGGAGTGGATTCTGGTAAGTCACAACACAAAGATGTGTTACAAAAATGCTATGTCATGCATGCTCATAGTTCACCTTTTGCCACTTTTACTGTTACTCCACTCACCAGCCCAGTGTTCACTTGTCCAAAGACCCCTATTTGGCAACTTCCAATTGATGTGTACTCATCTGGGGAGATAAAATGTGTATAGTGTGTGTAGTACAGGGATCAACATGACTGCAACTCCTAGGAGGCACTGTTTCTATAACTACAAACACCAGACCAGTGTTCTCTTCTCCAAATACTCCGGTTTGTTATCTCTCAATTGAAGTGTGCTCACCTGGGAGGAATCCATGTGTATAATGTGTGCAGTACACAGACTGACTCAACTACAACTCCCAGTAGGCACTGTTCCTGTAACTCCAAACACCAGCACAGTGGCCACTTGTCCAAATACACTGTTTGGTTTCTCTCAAATGAATTGGGCTCACCTAGGGACGTAGTATTTGTACAGTGTGTGTAGTACAGGGAGTGACATGAAAGCTGAGGCCAGGATGCTCTGTTACTGTTAATCCACTCACCAGCCTTGTGTTCTCTTATCTAAATACCATTGTATGGTAACACACAAATGAAGTGCACTAATTTGGAGGGATAACATTTGTATAGTGTGTAGTACAGGGACTGACGTGACTGCTAAGGCCAGAAGACCTTGTGTCTGTAACTCCAAACAAGAGATTTGGGTTCACTTGTCCACATCTGTCTGTTAGTGAACTCTCAAATGAAGTTTAATCACCTGGGAGGATACCATTTGTCAAGTATTGGGAAGTAGAGGGACTGACCTGACTGCGATGTAGGGCTCCACAAAATAGACCACTTGCACAGTAACGGAATGGAAGTTCTTTCTATTGCGATAGACTTGTTCGTTGGCCGGCGGTGGCTCCAATCCAACATGTGTGCCATCAGTGGCCCCCACCACAAAACCATAGAAGTCTAGAAGCCTTCACATTGGCTAAATCCTCATGTCGGGGAACCTGATATGGATGTCAATGTGTTTCAACATTGCTAAAAGGATATCCTTCAACACCAGACTGAACATAGGCGGGGGCATACCAGCAGATAGGGCCACTGTATGTTGGAAGGAATCTGTGGCTAGGAAGTGCAATACTGACATGACTCGTACAATGGGTGGTATGCAGGTTGGATAACTAATAGCTGGCATCAGATCTGGCTGCAACTGATGGCATAAATCCACTATTGTTTGTCTAATCAGGCGGTAGTACATGATCATATGGCATTCTTAGATGATCTGAAGGTCGGGCAGTGGACAGTAGACAGGAGGTTGTCGCATCCTCGCTCTCACAGGGTACCTATGTGAGGCAAGAAATGAGTTGTAACATTAGTCAGTGTGTCCACAGAAACATGCATGATGCATGCCAACAGTCATGTGACAAATCATTTCTGACTGGATAGACATGGCACACAGTATACATCACAGCTGCAAACTACATAGGGGTCACATGTGACCCACATGGTTTTCAACATGTGTCCAAAACATGGATTTGAACAAAACTCATTGATGTGCAAAACAATTGTCCCTCAAAATGTGAGTGTATGTTCCGACCACCAAAATGACCGTCATTGGTGGTGGACTGTTCACCACTGTAAAATGCCATCTGTGCCCAGCAACATACTACAATGGTGGTTGAGTAGAAGGACCTACATAACAAGACATGATAAGGATGTTTGTGATGAAACAAAACAGGTATTGTATGTGTGATACCGTTTTGAAAGCCCAGTACAGCATTTCAGGCCACCAAAATGGCAAATGCCTGACCTACTCCACTGGACATTAGGACCCGCCTGTAATCGGACAGCGAAAGTTGTCATGGGGGTAGGCGGTTGCAACCATGGCGGACACAACCATAGGCTAACTTTGTTGCCAGTGACTGTCACGGCCCAATGGCTGTGTCCACCAGCAGTGACAACCCCATATGTGGTGGGCGTGACCACCACGTTGTGCACATTCACTCACTTGACTCCTGACACTGCTGCCAGCAACACCTCCACCTGAGCTGCTATGTGCCGCCTCTAGAAGCAATCATGCCAAGTCCAGCAGGTGATAGAGCCCCTGCCTTCTATCCAGAGGAACTGGATAGGCATGACAATGAGGTCCTTCCCCTGCATGGACAGACTCATGTGCACACTTTTCTATGCACTTCACCACCCTTTCCCTCCTCACAGGCAACAGTGTGCCCCTGTGTGCCAGTTAGATGTCTTGTGTGCCTGTTGTTGCAGTCTGTGTGGCAACAATGGGATGGACACTATGCTGGTATTGATAGCCAGTACCATATGTTAAGTTCAGTCACATTGTGTTGTGTGAGGTTTTTGGGATCCTAGATCCTCCTTGTGTTGGATGCACATAACTAGCTAAGGAGACTTTACTGCCATCCAATGACATCTCTTCCTTCATGATTGTTGTAAATGTTGGAAAACGTGTATGTGCATGACAGCACAAACTGTGTATTCATCTTGTATGAGTCATTTGAGAATCTTATAAGCAATATGTATAGTACCACAAGTCTTTCAACCCACATCTGGCCTTGACAAACTGTTGTCTGGAAGGCATATCCTGACTCACTCTGCCCCTCAGTTTGCTACACAAACCATATGTCACATTGCTGATGGCCACATGATGTACTGCCATGCATGGAAGTGATAGAACAGAGTGGTATATAGGTTCTGTATGCACAACCTGTAGAAACCAAGGCCTGTCAAATGTGTCTCCCAGTATTAGACCTAGTCTAGACTGTAGGAAAGTTTCTGTGGCTATGCAACTGTGGCACTGTGCCCACTCCTTGTATACCAGCAGATTCTGGCATGTGGACAATATGACCCTCTGGTGGCAAAACGTGCCCTACATGCCTCAGTCCATTGACTCGATTAGGAATGGGTACTGAGGTAAATCATTAAAATAGTCCATATGTGCATTTTACATCATTGTCAATGTGCGTCTTTGACTCATGACACGTCCCTTACTCCCACAGCTCTGTTGCCACCCTCATGCAGGTCATATTTACCTGTACTGGGGCAGACAATGTGTTGATTCCTGGGAGGCCATAATAATTGAGTCGGTAGCTTGGTCACATAGCAGAAATTGTACAATGCATGCCTTTCTATGTTGGATGCCATTTCCGTAGGATGGACATATATGTCAAAAGGAGTGTTCTGTGGTACAGGTACATACCACAGAGCCCACCCCCTGAAGTGGAATAAGTCTGTATTTGTTAGGCCACATGTCCACACCTGGACCAGGAAGGCACCTTCAGTACCCACCATGCCAGCCCCCTAATTGTCACTCAAGTGTAATGGTGAAGTCTGTACTATGTTAGTTGCCTGTGGGACGGTATGCAGTGAGTCAATGTCACAGAGTGTGAATGTGTTGGTTCATTCAGGCCTCAAGAGTTTACCCTTCAGAATCCACATAGGTGTATAGTGTTTCATTGTGGCTCAGGTCACAGTACATGTTGCTGGAGCATAGGATACTGATGTCAGTAAGCTTGCTTAGTCTTTGTAAGCCCTGAGCAAGGTGGTGAGTTAGTCTGCAGATGGAAATATATGTGTCTGTAGTCATGTCCCTGTACTAATTAGCTTGTGTGTTTCACACTTGTGAAGTTCTAGCTTGGTGTTTCTGACATGTATGTGACTCAAACTTTTGGGTAAAAACGTGTGATTGTAATCTCTTGATTTGCCTTTTGCATCCATGCAGATTAATGCCCATTAGAAGAAGGAGGTATGGAGAGCCATTGCCTTGAAGATGCGGAAACTGGGGGTCCACAGACAGCAGAGCACTTACTATCGGAGAGGTGGCAGGACCTGAGACGCTGGACCTGGAAGATCGCAGAGGTTCAGCTGGTGCTGTTCTTCCAAAGTAGATGGGGCGCATGTTGGACCATGACCCCCATAATGGGCCGAAATCTGGCGGTGGCCTACCCAGACCTTGATGGGCATTTGAGGACATTACAGCAGCCACAAGGGAGTGAGTACAGGGCATATTCCTTCCTGTCACGTTGCCAAGTGAATGTGTTAGGTTCTGACAGCTCCCCCTGATGATTAGGGATGAGCCATGTGTAACAAAGTAGATGAGTGATTGTTTGTGTAGACATGTCATGTGGTGCATACTGATGTGCCTTGCCTATTAGCCCAGGGACCTAGGGCACACCTGTGTGCAATCCACAAACATTTTGCTCTCCATGGACAACATATGGCTGTGGATATTGATGAATCAGGTACTGTTTGTTGTTGTGGAGGGTGTAAATTATATGCAATAGACTACTACTCTGTAGTGTTACAGGTCAAAAGAAATGTAGTGATGGATCACTGTCCTCGGCCATGTGTCTGGTGAAATTAGTATATTGGCATCTACCACCGAGAGGCTACTTGTCTTCAACGGTGTAATGGGTGCCAGTGTCTCACTACTGCCTGTAGTGTGAAAATGGCCATCATACATATGACAGATCATACATTTGTTGGGGGTGCAGCTACAGATCAATACTTTCCCTTGGTAAGTGGGGAAGGTCCATTGATATGATTTATGTGCTATCACTGTTGCCAGCATTCCTTGTGCCTACGTGTCAGCATGTGTCCCTTTCTCTTTTGTAATTAATTTGCAAGCTGCTGTTTCATGCATGTTTTACCTGTGATAATGGGATAATTTCTATAAACCCTCACATATATGTGCATGACAACATGTGTGTTGAATAGGACATTTACAGTGTGGCTACATTTCAGGTGGTGCCACATACAGGAGTGTGTCACCATTGATTATTGTCTGACACATACCCTCACGCATGTTGTGTGGCATGTACAACTGCAGTGGCAATTAGGGACAAGACGTGTATGACTAGATATTGTAGCCACAGTGTGTGTTTCCATGCCATTGATGTGGCATCATGTTGCAAAGTGCACTGCACATCTGTAATAGGGAATGTTTGTAACCTGACTGTTGGCATGCATCATGGAATGACTTGCAGTAAGGTTGAAATCACATGTGGTTGGGTACAACCATTCATCCACAGACATCTGGGTTTGCATGACTAAAATGGATAAAGTGATGTAGCTTCTCATTGGGCAACATGTCGATGGCCTTTTACAAGTACTTATGAATCTCTAGCCTTTCCAACATCCAACGGATTAATGATGTCTACTGATGCAATCAGGGTATGTCATTGTAAGGGGCGCCAGACATTAGCAGTGATTTCCCTGGGACTTGCTGATTCATTGTGTTCTATATTTTAGGGTCATAGCTCCAGTGTACATTTACAGGCCAACTGTGTGACATATCTGAGCAACATTGGTACTTCCTCCATGACTCCAATGGGACAGATTTCACTTGGTGAAGTGTGAATTGTTGATATGTTTCCAGTGTGACATGAGTATTTCCATGTCACCTTCTCCAGCCTATTGTACTGTTGTCAGCAACATGGCATGTTCTGGGAGCATCATTTCAACCTATTGTGTATGTGACAAATGTATGTCTGCATTACCTTGTGTGGGATCTGTGGGAATGCACTTGGCATTGGTCTACTATTATATGACAACAGGTAAGTGATGTACGCTCCATGAGGCAAAGCATTGAAGGTGATGTGGTCTCCTACTTGTTTAATGGTTACTGTGATTGCACAACTTCAGCCATGCGATTGGAGTTGTCTGAGATCCTGATGTTCCTGTGGGCAACTGCTGACAGTTCAGATGGCATGCATGCATATGGTATTGCACTTGTATGGGCCACTTGGGTGGAGTTTGTTGCTAGTGTCTACTTGCCATCATGGTAATGTTTGCCAATCACAGCTGTTGTTCAAGTGTGATCATGGACATCTTTTGCAGCATCAGCCCAGGGAAGTGAAGGAGACAGGGCACAGTTGAGTGGGGAAGCATCTGGCCACGGGACCTCTGTCAAGACACCACCGACACAGAGGGACCAAGTGGCCTGGAGGGTGAGGGGAGTGCCATGGAGGAGACTTGATCTACATCCTCATCATTGCATTCTTCCTCCAGTGGCCACTCCTTAGTAGTTACAGACCCATCAGAACATACTCCAGTACTGTGCTTGTCCACCACCCACAGTTCTATTGCCACCCTCCCTGTTGCTCCCCACCCAGTTGGCCGTGCCTGC
This sequence comes from Pleurodeles waltl, assembly GCF_031143425.1. Lineage (NCBI taxonomy): Eukaryota > Metazoa > Chordata > Amphibia > Caudata > Salamandridae > Pleurodeles > Pleurodeles waltl. The sequence continues at coordinate 254,849,042 of NC_090449.1, read as the reverse complement.
TCACCCAAGAGGGTAGGCATCTCCTTTGCCGCAGGCACCTCTGTCCCAGCCCCTGTTACCTCTGCTGCCATGAGTAAGGAGGATATTGACCTTCTGAGGAGTATCTCTGCGGGTCAGACTGCCATTGTGATTGCCATCCGGGGATTGGCCTGCCAACTCCAACAGACCAATGCTTTCCTGGAAGGCATTCATAGTGCCATGTTTGGCATACATAGATCTTTACAGGCTTTGGCCTCCTCACTGACGGCAGCCAGCCACCCCCACCTCCTGTCCCCTCTACATCTCTCTCTTCCCAATCCAATTTACCATTCCTCTACCTATCCCAAGCACAAAGACAGATCCGCATGCACCCACCTCAACACACAGAAGCGGCACACATAAACACAAACACCACAAAACACACCCACATGCAAGCACTCAACAGACACCCACAAACACATCAGCCACCACTTCCACAGACCCCCATCACCCCCACCGACCCACAAACCACATCAAGCATACCCACAGACACCACCACAACAGACAGTGAAACACCAATCCCACCCACCATACCCGCAGGCACCACCCTAACAGACACACAGACATCCACCACACCCCCCACACCCGCAGACACCGCCCCAGCAGACACAGACATCTACCACATCTACCATACCTGTAGCCACCAGACACAAACACATCACCACCACTACAAGCATACCTATAGACACCACCCCAACAAACACCCACATCCATCACTCCCACATCGCCCAGCCCTCCAAGACATGCAAATGCCCACATTTGCACACACAACAGACATCACCCAAACACAAGCATACCTCACACATGCACACACCCAAGATGTCCACACCGACACACCAGACAACCACTCCCTCAACCTCCAAATCCCCACCCCCTTCTGATGACTGTCCCCATTTTCCAAAGGCAAGTTTTGTTTTTTTGAGCTTGCCCTTTCCCCTGTCCCCTCCACCCCATCCAAACCCAAGAGTGCCCAACCCACATCCCAACCCATCCCTTCCACCTCCAACTCCTCCCCGTCACACCTGCCCCCTGCAAGCACCCATACCACTCCCGCCCCAAGAAGAAGCCCAACCCTCTTAAGAAAGAGTCCACCCCTTCCAAACCGAAACCACCCATCCCAAATACACCCCCCAAAGGATGATCTCTGAGGTGCCTACCTATCCACTTGATGGCCCTTCCTGTGGAGGTTCCCTGGCAGTAATAGGAATCAAGTGTTATCACAGTACTGTGCAATGAAAGACTAATGAACTGGCCAATGGCATTGGACATTTTACCATTACTTGTTACTAAACCTAAACAGTTGTTTTGTTGGGCACACATTTGTCTTGCAGTTTCTTTTCTACGTTTATGTTGTTCCTGAGTAATCTGTGTTGTCTGCCTACAATTGTGTGTGTTTCAGCCTGGTTGCTGATCCATTTGCTGTTGTTTGTAAAATCTGACTTTGTGGGCAGTGCTGGTGTCACCCAAGACTAAGGTAGATGTTGGTTGTATCAATATGTGGGTGTAAATGCAATTCTGGTGTCATGGCATTGTGTTCTGTTTGATATGGTAAGTATTTCATCTTGTGTTGTCCAATGTGAGCATGTAAGGTGTTAGACTTGTCCTCCTGATATGGATTGTACAATCGTCTCATGTGTCGGAGTTTGAGTTTTCTTTGTGCAGATATGGAGGGTATTCAATTATACTAGCTTGCTTAGCATTTTACTGTGCATGTGGCCCTTTTGCTGTGTGTACATTTGCAGCTACTTCATCTAGATGTCCGACCCATGCAGTTGCAGTTGTATGTGCAGATAGGCATGTCACTTGGCTCTGTTACTGTTTGTCCCCGAGATGCCTGAAGGGCCAGTTCCTGTGCAAATGTTGTTTTAGGGGCATGTGCAAAGTGAAAATTGTCCCAGTGCAGCATCTTTCCCTGAGTGCTCCTAGTGTCCCTCTCCCTATTGTGCAGCCATTATTTGCACAGTGAGCTTTGTATATTTGTCTCTCTGTCTATTGCGCATCCCATTGTCCTTCCATTGTGTTAAAATGTGGCGATGTGTGTGTCCATTGAAAGGCTGTATAATGTGAGTGGTGTCTGTGTTCCATGACACATTCATTCACATGTGTGTTGAATGTGACGGCAGTACATGGCATGCGTGCAATGTGAGGGTGTCAGTTGTATTTGTAGATGTGAAGTTGCTGTGTTGTTGGTGTTGTGAGACACAATGTTGTGTACACTTCACTGCCCCTGTGCCTGTAATGGTCAGACGTGTGTTTTTGTGCAGTGTTGTGGTGCAGTAGGAGTGACCTGCCCAAAGGGGGCGTTTTGTGGCTGTGAATGTGTCCTTCTTTTTGAATGACTCATGCTGTGTGCACAATGACACGTATATTTGGTGCCTGTAGTGTGACCCCCCTTATGATGTGGATGACGGCGCGGCAATCTGTTGTTGACTGTAATGATACAGGTAGGTGTGAATACTTATGGTCGGTTGCATCCACGGTGGCATGGATTTTGGACTCCTTCGATGATAAGCAGCAGCAGAAGGACGTGTGTGATGGGCTTCATGGCAGCACAGGACATATAAGGCTGTCTGCAGGTGAGTTGTTCCCTTTATACTCACCGTTTCCACCTGCTGAGATGTGGTGGTTGGACCACCACGGTCACATTGGCGGTCTGCAACCTCATAATGTGTCCGGCAGCAACACTATCTCCACCGGCCTGTTTGTGCTGCCTCATGACCATGGTGGTCTGCGCTGCCTGGTGGTGCAGGCGGCGCTGTGGCGTTTTTTTCTCCTTAGGCCCCCATGACTCGTAATATAGTGGTCCGCCCGCCAGAGATCGCCACCGCCGCCATGGCAGTGCACGGACCGCCAAACTCATAATGAGGCCCTTAGTTTCTTTTCTATTTGTTTGCGAATTAAATAAAATATTTCACCATTGTGTATTTGTTTGATGAAGGCTTGTTTCTGTATTTTGTGGGCATTGTTTTTCCGTTCAGGTAATAAAAAATACTTAGACTGGGGACCCCAGTTTCCAATAATGGCTAAGCAGGGGGTACACGGCTTCCAATAATGATTCAGTTGGGGTTCCCCGGGTTCCAGTAATTATTGAGTCAGGGTCCACAGAAGTCAAGAGGTTAGGAACTACTGCATTAGGGGCTGTAGATGGCCAATCTTTGAGGTGAGAACACCATTGCTTGTTTGAACTTCATAGGAAGTAAGGGCATGCGATATATGTTGCCATAGCTGTCATTTGTGAATCAATGCTTGAAATGAAAAGAGAAAGGAATGTGACAGCATTTTTAAAACGTGGAATACACAAATCGATATACTCTATTTAACCAATAATATACAGATAAACGTAAAGTACAGGTCTCCTTTCTGGCATATTTTTTAAATATTTTGAAGAGACAATCCAGTTTCATGCATCATATTTATAAATGCAACGCAAAACCACGGCACTTGTATTGCACTAATACTCTAAGTAACTGAATTTAATGTTGAGGTTTGGAAAATGTATATAAAGTATGGTTTCCTGGTCTGATGTTTGACATGATAAAAGTGATGATAACAGTAGAAGAATTCAAAAGTTGAAATGGGCGTACTATTTTCAAAGTAATACTCTGTATAAAGATGGAAATCAACAGCTGTTAGTCACTAAAAGATCATACTTTGACATATACTTACTAACACTAAGGATCACTCACATACAATGCCAGTAATCCCTAAACAAGCGTTAGGCCCAAGTTGGGAGAAAGGGGACACCCCCAAGAACGGTCCCGGTAGTGTAAAGCAAATCTGTCTTTGCTATTGATTTCCTGTGGCTGGTGTGGAACCCGGAATCAATATAAATGGGCTAACCTGCCTAAGATGTAGTGGAAACTGGTGTCAATCAATATCTTGTTCCTTTTCCAGGCAGATCTCCTCAGCTCGGTTAGCCTGGAAGAGCGAACATGAATCAACTCTCTTCCGATCGCCTGCTCATAAAAAACTGAATATTGCTCAGTTTCTGTCCATCTTCCCTAATACCTATATTCTGCCCCTCTTGAATGACTACATGCATGTTTCACATAAAAAACGTATCCATCGCTGCAAAGATTTAGCAACTAAGAGCTAGAAATGAACCACTGATCCTGGGCTGGATGATGGAGTCTCAAGGTGGACATTTGCTTTTGTAGCTATTCAGTTTGAGATTACATATTCTTTTCTGGAGAGGAGTGGGATTAATAGCCCCTAGGTGCCACAGAAAGAGACCGAGAGGACATCAAACACCTTTGCATAATCCTCCCTAACTGTAACAATCCATGCACACCGGGTCCATAGGCATTTTACGGAGACAAGGACTTCATTGCCACCTATGGCGTTGCAGATGTCATATGAGATTGGACGTGGACACCTCCACCACTACTGATCATGGCATGCTTCATCATTGTGTCCACCCTAGACACACCTAGTACACCTGGGTGTACTCAACCGTGCTTGGGAGTTCAGAAATATTACCATCTGAAGAGAAACATGAATCCAGATCTGTTAAAAATCCCTATGGTGTACACAGAAAGACGTCTCTTTATTTTGTCTGTATCCCTGACAACATTAAAACAACTAACATTGGATGTCTACTGAAAATAATGTTTAAAGCATTCATATTCTCTTATCTACATGTTTCAGCCTCGAAACTGCCCAAAAAAGGCCATAGAGGCCAACAGCCTTCTTCATGGCTATGGGATCCTTAACTAACATGCAACACATATGTGGAGGCACCAAACTCTCCTACCTGGTACTTAGTCCAGCTAATTTTCACCTAATATCAGGGCTTAGCAAACACCACTGGGCAAAGGAGTGGAATCTCCCTTGTTCAGAAACGAGGGGACATGGTATAGGTTCAAAGAAGGCTTGAACCCTTGAGAAATGTTTGACTTCAGGGAAGTGCCCTCCACTCCTTTGCCCAGTGATGTTTAGGGTTCAGATTGTGATATCCCCTATAACATACCAGAACCACACTCTAGTTTTCAAAAAGGGTGGTAAATAAACTAGACTTTTTTCTGCTTTGGCATTTGTTCCATTATTTTATTAACATCATGCTTATTTTTTAAAGTTGGTGATTCTACACTTCATATCGTGTAATCAAAGTGAAAGGTTACATCATCATTTAAGTGGTATCATTGAGCTCAAGTGTCACATGCCTTTATTTGATCAAAAGATGTATAATATCACCTTTAGTCTTACCCAACATCCATGTGCCTAATGCTTAGCAGCTTCAGAGGTAGCCTTCAGTAGCCTGGCTTTCCTTTGAGGAAGGCTACCTCTGCATGTGTTTTTACCTCAGTACCTCTGTCAGCTAGACATTTTTGGGGTCAAGGGTGTTTTTCATGACACAGCACCTTGTCACTTAGCAAGCAAAAAATCAAGGGGCGTTTAACCTTAGCTCCGCAATAGCGTTATTTGTTTGATGCTTAGGTGGTGCAAAAGTGGGTTTTTCCATGCCTCATATTTATACAGTGGCGCAATGCATGCATTGCACCACTTTGTAAAACCTTGCGCCACATTATATGTGTACCAGGCATAATGTATGCAAAGGGGGTGTTCAAGCGGTAGGAGGTCCGCAAAAATGGCGCAGTGAAATGTAACATATTTCACATGCCATTTTTGATGTAATTTTTAAATGCCTGCTCAGAGCAGGTGCTAAAATGACAGTCCCATAGAAACCTATGGGCCTCTTTGCTCTTTGCTACACTAGTGTCAAGATTTTTGACGTTAGTGTAGCAAAGCACCACAATAGCATAAAAAATGTCGACGCTATTGTGCTAACGACCGTAACCATGCTATAAACACGGCGCAACCATGATGTCGTGAGGTGCTGGTAGGGGGGTGTAGAAAAAGTGGCACATTAGCTCTGATGCTCCACATTTTCTCAAATATGGGCCTAAATCTGCAGATTTACAGATAGAACATTTATATTTTGGTTTAGACAAAAGTCCCAGTAAAGATGTATCTGGTTTGTATGTCTCTGGTTTTTATATATTTGCTTCCATATTCACCATGATACCGCCCCATTCACCGCTTTCCTCTACTACTGGACAATCACACACTAAGGCACTCATTACAACCCTGGCGGTCGGTGTTAAAGCAGCGGTAATACTGCCAACAGGCCGGCGGTAACAAAAATGGAATCATGACCACGGTGGAAATTGCCAACACAGACAGCCACTTCAACACTCCGACCGCCACGGCGGTAGCAACAAACACCGTGGCGGTAACCGCCAACAGCCAGGCTGAAGACAATGTACCGCCCACAGAATTACAACCTGCCCATCCGCCAGCTTTTCTGGGGCGGTACCAACACCATCAAAAGCACAGCGGAAACAGTACTTTGAAGGGAAACCACTCACCTCCCGACACCCAAGGAAGAACCAGGACGCCATGGAGCCTGAGCTGCAGGTCCTCCCCATGCTGGTGTATCTTCTCACATACCAGGAGCACCAAAGCCGGCAACGACGACCATGGTGGGTACTGCACCCAGCACCCAGGGGAAGGGGGGGGAGGAAAAAGAGAGTGACACACACACGCAACACACAACAACCCCACTCCCACCCTCACCCCCAACACCATACACACAAACACATGCAACAACATCACAGATACACCCCGTAACCCTCAGGAATAACGCAAGGACAAAAGGAATGGAGTCAAATTAGTGTAATTTTAGAAATCCGTAGAAATACGTACATTAATAAATGAACAGTATGTACAATATATACAATATATACAATATGAGGGACAATGTCCACACAAAAATAGTCCGTGGCCCACTGGGCCATAACACATAGGTCAAGCCCACACTTGACTCCTGCCTCAAAACAGAGAGAACACTGCCGGGGCATCAGGTCGGAAACACACAGGCACCTCAGGGGGACGGAGAAGGGGGGGGCACCTCAGCCGGAAGATGGTACAATGCCACTGCTCCTGGAGGGGGCTACATGCCCACTGCTTGGTCCTGGGGAGTGCAAAACCACAGTCTCTCAAGTGGGTGGTTTGCCCACTGCTTGGTCCTGGGGAGTGCAAAGCCACAGTCTCTCAAGTGGGTGGGTTGCCCACTGCTTGGTCCTGGGGAGTACAAAGCCACAGTCTCTCTAGTGGGTGGTTTGCCCACTGCTTGGTCCTGGGGAGTGCAAAGCCACAGTCTCTCAAGTGGGTGGTTTGCCCACTGCTTGGTCCTGGTGAGTGCAAAGCCACAGTCTCTCAAGTGGGTGGTTTTCCCACTGTTTGGTCCTGGGGAGTGCAAAGCCACAGTCTCTCAAGTGGGTGGGTTCCCCACTGCTTGGTCCTGGGGAGTGCAAAGCTACAGTCTCTCAAGTGGTTGGCTCCTCCACTGGTTCTGGAGGGGGCTTTGTGCCCAGTGTGCTTCATCCTGGCAAGGAGGGGGTGAGTGGATGCCTTCTTCCACTGGTTCTGGAGGGGGCTTTGTGCCCTGTGTGATTCATCCTGCCAAGGATAGGGTGAGTGGATGCCTTCTTCTACTGGTTCTGAAAGGGGCTTTGTGCCCAGTGTGCTTCATGCTGGCAAGGAGGGGCTGCGTGGATGCCTTCTGCCACTGGTTCTGGAGGGGGCTTTGTGCCCAGTGTGCTTCATCCTGGCAAGGAGGGGCTGAGTGGATGCCTTCTTCCACTGGTTCTGGAGGGGGCTTTGTGCCCTGTGTGTGTCATCCTGCCAAGGATAGGATGAGTGGATGCCTTCTTCCACTGGTTCTGGAGGGGGCTTTGTGCCCAGTGTGCCTCATCCTGGCAAGAAGGGGTTGAGTGGATGCCTTCTTCCACTGGTTATGGAGGGGGCTTTGTGACCTGTGTGCTTCATCCTGCCAAGGATAGGGAGAGTGGATGCCTTCATCCACTGGTTCTGAAGGGGGCTTTGTGCCCAGTGTGCTTCATCCTGGCAAGGAGGAGCTGAGTGGATGCCTTCTTCCACTGGTTCTGGAGGGGGGTTTGTGCCCAGTGATGCAGCACTTGGGGGGTGCCAGGTCACAGTCCCTCACCTGGGTGTCAGAGCAATGAGAATTTCAGTGGCCAGGATGCATGATACTCCATGGAGGCAAGGCTACAGTCCATCCGCCGGCAGCTACGGCTGCACAGTGGTGGTAGTAGTGGTGCTGGTGGGGGTGCTGCCAGTGGTGGGGGGGAGGATCCAGCCCTTATTCTGCAGCCTCGGACGGCTGCCCAATGGGGCTGCTGCTTCTAACAGTAGTGGTGCTTGCGGCCGTGCAGGTGGCGGTGCTTGCGACGGTTCAGGTGGCGGTGCTGGCCGGGGTTCAGGTGGCGGTGCCGGCGGTTGTGCTGATAGCCACCAGGTCTTCACCTGCAGGCTCAGATGGCAGAAGTGCCTTGGCTGCTGTTCTGTGCCCCTTCCTGCCCTTGGCAGATGGTGGTGTCACCTTGAGTCTGGCAACTGGAGTCTTTGACGTGGCCTTGCTGGGTGGTTGTGGCTCCTTCTCCTTGCTGGATGCTGTCCCATTCTTGACATTGCCAGGTGTCGGAATCTTTTTGGTCTTGGCAGGGGTTGGTGGCACACTGGCTGGGCTGACGGGTGCCCCCTTAGAGCCTCTGGCAGCTGCAGAAACCACAGCTGACGTGGACTTGGTGGCTGAGGTGCTAGGCTGGGTTCTGGCCACCCTGGCCCGAGGTGAACTACGGGGGGAGGGGTAGGGAAGAGGTCAGTGTTTGCTAGGAAAAGCTTCTTACGGACATTGGGGCGGGAAGAGGGTGAAGGTTTGGGAGTGGAGGAAGAGGGAGTGGTTGTAGGTGGTGTCAGTCTGCTGTGTTTGGGTGCAGGTGCATGAGCTGGATGCTGTTGTGAGGTGGATGGCTGTTGGGTGTGTGTGTGCTTGCGTTTGTGTACTTTGGGAGGAGGGGTCACAGACAGTGGGAGAGGACACAGGGGACGAGTGCATGGATGTGGGGGTGGTGACTGCCAGTGAGGGGTGTGTAGTGATGGGCGTGCTGGTGATGGAGGTAGTGGATAAGGATGTAGTGCATGCAGGGGTGAGTGGAGACGCTACTAAGAGGGAAGTGGACGAGGAGGAGGAGGGGGACACAGTGGAGGTAGTGGATGTTGGTGAGTCTGCATGGGGATGGTGCTTGTGTGAGTGCCTGTGAGATGAAGTGTGATGCTTGTGTTTGCCTGAGCCACTTCTGTGTGTTGTTTTGGGTGAATGCTGGTCTGAAGGTGTGCTTGGGATAGGCTGGGGTTGAGGGGATTGGGACTGGGTAGAGGAAGTTGGAGGGGGAGACTGGAGACAGGGACAATGGCTGCCATCAGTGCGGAAGCCAGAGCCTGAAATGCTCTCTGTTGGGCCGCCACGACAGAGTGAATGCCCTCCAGGTATGCATTTGTTTGTTGCAAATGCCTCTTGACACCCTGGATGGCATTCAGTATGGTTGACTGCCCAACAGTGAGGGATCTCTGGAGGTCAATAGCCTCCTCACTGAAGGCAGCAGGGCTGACTGGTGCAGGGCCTGAGGTGCCTGAGGCAAAGGAGATGCCCACCCTCCTGGGTGAGCGGGCACGGGAAACACGCTGAGGGGCTGCTGGGAGGGCGGTGCTGGTAGGGGGTGGTGGCTCTACCTGTTGTGGGGTGGGCACAGAGGTGTCCGCCACCACCAGGGAGCTTCCATCGAAGGAGGAGTCGCTGTCTGTAGTGTTCCCTCCTGTCTCCGTCGTGGTGCTCCCCTCGCCCTCCGTCCCACTGGTGCCCTCACCCTTGGTGGATTCAGCCTCCAGGACCATGTGGGATGCAGCTCCCTCCGTCGCCGGTGCCTCTGCTCCTCTGTCAGATGAAGCTAATACACACAAGGACAGGGTGACAAAACAAAAAGGGGGGGAGAGACAGAGGATACACTTGGTCAATGCCAGCAACAACACTACCGTTGGCGTACACAACACACAGGGAGCAGCCCTATGCACTAGGCCATGCACTACCAGTTACAAAGATAGTCACCAGCCCATGGGGTACATAGCATAACGCCATCAGCTGCACACCTAAAACAAACAGGGCCCTGCCCAGTAGTAGATGCCCACTAACACCATTGGGGTTGGAGTGCTTCAGAGCCTGACCAACAAGGGACCTACCCTGCCATGTTCGCCCTGGCCTAGGGGCACCCACAGTCCACATCCCCCACCCAGGTAAAACCTTAACGCACGCAAAGTCATGATTCTGAATCTTTACTCACCCCCTTGTGGCTGCTGGGATGCCCTCAAGCACCCATCCAACTCCGGATAGGCCACCGCCAGGATGCGGAACATCAGGGGGGTCAGGGTACAACGGGCAGCCCTTCCTCGTTGGGAGGCCATTCCCACCTGGGCCTCCGCCGTCTTCCTTGCCCAGCGGCGCAGGTCCTCCCACCGTTTGCAACAGTGGGTGCTCCGCATGTCAAAGACCCCCAGGGTCCGCACCTCCTTGGCGATGGCATGCCAAATACCCTTTTTCTGATGGGCGCCGACCTGCAGGAAAAAGACAGCAGAAAAGGGATTAGCCATACCGTCCGGACTGTCATACTCATGGCCCACCATATCCCTCCCATCCCCTTACGCACATACATTGACCACCATACATGCAGCATTCTGCCCAGGACCCCTCAGTGCCCCCCTACATGTGGCTTACACACACAGCACTCCATACATTTGTGGCCAACTCATCATGCTCACAGTGCACTCACCGGTTTGTCTGGCGAACCATAGAGTAAAGTGTACTGGGGCTGGACCCCATCCACTAGTCTCTCCAACTCCTCCGAAGTGAAGGCAGGGGCCCTTTCCCCAGACAAATGAGCTATTGTCGCTTCTAGACACAGGTCACAGCAGCCCTTGCAGTGTAGGTCCTCTCCTGTTGAAGGTCAGGTAGCAAATGAGTGAATAATTAGAAAATGGCGGTCACGTCTGCGGCGGTGCGTACCGTCACCGCCGGCGTACATCGCCATTGGCTCCTGGAATCCATAGGGTCTAATGTTAACCAATGCGAAGTTGCGCGGAGGTCATCGAACCCCGACCTCTACGGCACACAACGCCAGCGGAATTACCTCATTTCCACTTGTCTCTCCTCACAGGCAGCCGCCATTTCAGGGGGGCACAGACCATAGTACCTAACTGCGTCACAGCAGGCATTGGCACATCAACTGACTCTTGAAATCACATAGGGGATTATTACAACTTTGGAGGAGGTGTTAATCCGTCCCAAAAGTGACGGTAAAGTGACGGATATACCACCAGCCGTATTACGAGTCCATTATATCCTATGGAACTCGTAATACGGCTGGTGGTATATCCGTCACATTTGGGACAGATTAACACCTCCTCCAAAGTTGTAATAACCCCCATAGTGTTTCTGTAAAGGAAGAGATGTATATTATTTCAACATATGTGTGAATATGACCCTCTGCTCACCGTTTTCCTCCCTAGACTTCAACCACTGAGGATGAATATGCGATGGAGACATCTTCCCGTGTACAGACCCCTGGTGGACCTGGCGACAATGGAGGACAGACACATTATCCTAACCTACAGACTTGATAGGGACACAATCCAAGAACTGTGTGCCCAATTGGGGCCAGACCTGATTTCAGCTATCCGCCAGCCTACAGGTATCCTCCCTCTAGTGCAGGTCCTGTCAGTGCTCCATTTCCTGGCAAGTGGTTACATCCAAGCGACAGTGGCCATGGCAGCAGGGATGTCACAGCCTATGTTCTCAAACGTGTTGACCAGAGTGTTGTCTGCCATGCTGAAACGCATGTGCAGCTACATCGTATTCCCCCAGGTGGAGGATTTGGCAACAGTGAAAGCTGACTTCTATGCCCTAGGACATATCCCCAACATCATTGGTGCCATTGATGGAACACATGTGGCATTTGTTCTCCCCCCTCACCCCCGGAGGAATGAACAAGTATTCAGGAATAGAAAAATATATCACTCTCTGAATGTGCAGATGGTGTGTTTGGCGGACCAGTACATCTCCCATGTGAATGCCAAGTATCCTGGCTCTGTGCATGATGCCTTATTCTTGAGGAATAGCAGCATTCCATATGTGATGTCTCAACTCCAGAGGCACAGGGTGTGGCTAATAGGTGAGCCCATGATCCCCACCCAGTCGATGTAGGTATATGGGTGTGGGGTTGTCCCTAAGGGGGAGTGTATGTCTAACAGGTATCCCTCGAATATTTACAGGTGACTCTGGTTACCCCAACCTCTCATGGCTACTGACCCCAGTGAGGAATGCCAGAACAAAGGCAGAGAAACGTTACAATGAGGCACATGGGCGAACAAGGAGGATCATTGAAAAAACCTTTGGCCTCCTGAAGGCCAGGCTTTGGTGCCTCCATCTGACAGGTGGATCCCTGTACTACTCACCCAAGAAGGTGTGCCAGATCATCGTTGCATGTTGCACAACCTGGCCTTGAGACGCCAGGTGCCTTTTATGCAGGAAGATGAGCCTGGAGATGGTCTTGTGGCAGCGGTGGAGCCTGTGGATTGTGAGGAAGAGGAGGCAGTGGAAGAAGATGTGGACAACAGAGAATCACTCATACAACAGTACTTCCAGTGACACACAGGTAAGACACTGTAACTTCACTTTCCAGTGCAGTTTTGTGTTGGACATTGTACATGGCAGCCTGAATTTCCATATTGTATGCCCACTTACTGTACCCTTTGGCATCTCTATTTTCAGATCTATGTGCCCCACTCTGGCTCCTGGCGGGTTCCCTGCTGCCCACAACAGGTCATACCTATGTATACATGACTGTACAGTTGAATTGCAATGTTTACAGCTTGTTAAACAAATACATATTTGAATCAATTGACAGACTCCATACTTGTATTAGTTCCAAGGGTGTTTATTTTTGTGCAAATAAGTGGAGGTGGTATTGCAATGGGCTGGGTTGCTGATGGAGGGAAGTCTAGGGTAGTGTCCAGTCTATTGGTATCACAGGTGCATTGTCCAATGGGGCATAGGAAGGGGAGCAATAGCAGTTCAAGGTGGACAGGGTAACAGAGTGGGACAGAAGGGTGACAATCAAGAGAGTCTTATTTCCTGGCTGGGGTCTTGGCAATGTTCTCTGGCTTCTGCCTGGATCACAGGGACCATTTATGGGGTGGTTCTCCTTCTGCAGGGGGTGGGGTGCTGGTGGCTGGTTGGTCCTGTGGTGGTGCCTCCTGTCCACTAACTAGGCTGGCGGAGGTGGAGGGCTGTTTATCGGTGTGGCTAGTGTCAAGGGCCAGTTGGTGTGCCACTGCCTCCCTCATGGTGTTGGCCATGTCAGCCAGCACCCCTGCAATGGTGACCAGGATAGTGTCGATGTGTTTGAGGTCCTCCCTGATCCCCAGGTACTGTCCCTCCTGCATCCGCTGGGTCTCCTGCAACTTGTACAGTATCTGGCCATGGTCTCCTGGGAATGTTGGTATGCTCCCAGGATCCCAGCAAGTGCTTGTGGAGAGTGGGTTCCCTGGGCCTGTCCTCCCCCTGTCGCACCCCAGTCCTCCCACCTTCCCTGTTGTCATGTGCCTCTGTCCCCTGAACCGTGTGCCCACTGCCACTGACCCCAGGTCCCTGATCGTCCTGTGTTTGTGGGGTTGCCTGGGGTCCCTGTAGTGGTGGACACACTGCTGATTGACGTGTCCTGGGGATAGAGGTATGGGCCCGCTGGGTGGGTGCTGTGCTAGTGTTTCTTGAGGGTGGAGGCTCTGTGGTGGTATGGGACTTTGGCAGGGCAACCAACTATCCAGAGGTCCCTGATAGGCCAGGTTGGTCATCGTAATCCAGGCGTGCAGAGCTGCTGTCATCACTGTGGGCCTCTTCTGGGGGGGGGCTGGATGTTGGTGGCACCTCCTCTCTGGTGACGTTGAGAGGGGGTCCTGTGGGGATGTAAATGCAGTGTTATTGCATCTGCGTGTGTCATCTTGTGCATGGGTGTGTTTCCCCGTATGGTTGCGATTGCCCTGTCAGCTTTGCCTTGTGTGAGTGGTGATTTTGTGGGCTAGGTGATTCTCTCTAATGTGCATGCTTTGGTGATGGGTGTCCATGCAGGTCTGTGATGGGTGTCCATGCATTGGTGTGGCATGCATGGCTTGGTCTTGTGATGGGTGGATTGTGATAGTGGGGTATACGTGAGGTGTTGGAGTGCTGGGTATGAGGGTAGGAGTAGGTGTTTGTGATGTCATCCAGGTAGGGTGGGGGATATAATAGTAAAGATTTGACTTACCAGAGTCCAGTCCTCCTGCTACTCCTGCGAGGCCTTCAGGATGCATAATTGCCTAGACTTGCTCCTCCCATGTTGTTAGTTGTGGGGGAGGAGGTGGGGGTCTTCCACCAGCCCTCTGTACGGCTACCTGGTGTCTTGCAACCACGGAATGCACCTTCAGTCGTTCCACCTCTTCCTGATGTCATCCCTTGTTCTGGGGTGCTGTCCCATGGCGTTGACCCTGTCCACGGCTTTCTGCCAGAGCTCCATCTTCCTTGCAATGGACGTCTGCTGCACCTGTGATCTGAATAGCTGTGGCTCTATCCGGATGATTTCCTCCACCATGTCCCTTAGCTCGTCCTCTGAAAAACTGGGGTCTCCTTGGGGTGCCGTGGATGTGGTGAAAGTGGTTTGTGTGAGGGTGTGTGGAGTGCTGTGTTGGGGTGTGTGCTGTGAGGTGCGTGGATGGTGTATGAGTGATGGTGTTCTGTGGCTCAGATTGAGTGGGTGCCCCTGGCATGTTTCTCTCTCAGTTATCAATCTTTTTTTTGCGTTAAAAGGGTTGTGGGTAATGTGGGTGTGTGTTTTATAGTGGTCTGAGGGTGTGGTGTGTGTATATGTGTGTCAGGTGTGTGTATTTTGAATTGTCCAATGTGGTGTAGTTTTGTTAGTGTGTGTGTATTTTGAGCGCAGCGGTGTGTACCGCCAATGGTTTACCGCGGTTGAAAGATCGCTGCGGTGATTCATGGGTCCTGATACTGTGGGCATATTTCTGTTGGCGTAACGGTGTGGGTTTTGGTACCGCCAATTTATCACTGACCTTTGGGCTGGCGGACTTGTGTGGCTGTCTATAGTGGCGGATTTCTCTGAGTGGGCAATAATACCCGTAGCGGTATACCACCGCAGTCACGGTATGTTGGCGGCCGTCAGCACGGCAGTAAGCGGCATTTACCGCCAGGGCTGTAATGAGGGCCTAAGTGGTAAAGTTCTGCATTGTCTGCACCACATCTAGAGTTCTACCTGGCAGTTCAATGTGTGATGTAAACAGTTGAATTGTAGCAATTCAAATCAGGTATTCCTAGACATTTTTGTCATTTGTTGCTTGAATGACCCACAAGACAGAAATTGTTCAGATGGCATATTGCATGTCTAGTATGTTTTTACTGTATGCAACTTGCTTGTTATGTGTAAGTCCAAACCTTTGTGATTTCTGCATCAGTGCAAATTGTTGTATCACTTTTATCAAACTATCAAAGAGTTCACATGAGGATATCTGACTTTATCCACTTAAAGCATACTCTATAGGAATACCTCAGAATATCATGTCTCAGTTTCCTCCTGTAAGGCTGCTGCCAATGAGATATGTCATGGGTATGTTACTTACTGGTAATTGTCATACTAATAATTCAGTTTCAGTTCTTCCTTGTCCTTACTGGGTGAGATGACGCCTCTCGGCTGCTTGCACATAGAGAATGTGATCACCCTCTCTCCTCCTTCCTGACAATATCTAGAAGAAAGCTCTTACTTCTAAAATCCAAATTAAAACTATTTTCTGGTTGCTCCTAACCCTGGAAGACTGGAGGGCAATATAGGAATATGATGAGGAAGACCCGAACATCGATTAATGAAGATTACCTGTAAGTAACAGGGCCATTACGTCCTGGTCCACCTTCCCAATCCTTACTAGGTGATATCATGCCAAAGCAGTAGTGGCTGCCAGAAAAATAAACACAGTAACATCCTAAACCATGCTGAAATTATATATTGAATGCAAAAACAGAAAAGGTAGGAATTATGCAGAACAGCATCAAAAAGCTTTTCCTCAAAAACAATAGAAACTCCACCTCCCAAATGAAATTGTTAAAGATTCCTGAAGGTTTGTGGGGATGGACATTTCTCCTTTCAAGCTTCGAACCCTCAGCTGCAAGCGAGCCGTGGGTGATCTGTTGATGGATGGGGACAACAGATGGGAAGATCCAGAGTAAGCAACCAATGATGGACTACTGAAAGTTGGAGGAGCAATAGAGAAATAGAAGGGTCCACAAGGAACCACCAGAAGCACCTTGTGATCCGATAACATTTTCCATAGAACTCTTGAAATAATGGTAATCATAGGAAAGTCATATGTGACCCATGTGGACATGTTACTAAGAACGCATTCACTGCCTATGACTCCAGAGTCAGACAGAGACAGCAATACCTAGGAAGATAGGCATTCTCCCTAGAAATGAAAAGATCCAACCAGAAGGCCATAAATCTGAAAAATATCTGTTTGAATACCCCAGGATACAGTACTATTGATCTTGAGAAGTAAAAAAAGAATGACTGAGATTGTCTACAAGCATATTTTCTCTGCCCGAAAGATATACTGTATCAATAGGTCATAGTAATTGTGAAAATCCAAAGTGTCACACAAAGAATAAGTTTAGCAAATGAGCCATGATCACTCATGAGGAGATGGGTAATGGTGTAGTATGAATTAATTAAAGGTTCTTCTATAAGGCACAGCAAAAAGAGTGTCCCAGTGCTTCAAGTACTGGAGAAGGATTGAACTGAGGCTAACCAGAACTGCTCATCCCTAATGCTTGACAGGAGTGTTTTCAGCTCCTTTTTAAATGTATCTTCCACAGTAACAGATCTTAAATGTGCGGGCAGTTAGTTCCACAACTTGGCAGGTAGAACTGTAAAGAAGGAGCCTCCACTACGTTGCCTTTAAAAGTGGTGGACCTCAATTAAGCCGGCATTGCTGGTCTGTAGGTGTCTCGCCGGATCCTCTCATTGAGGTAATTAGGCACCTATTGTGAAAAGCTAGGTGTGCAATAGTCAGAGCCTTATACATTGTATTATACATTATGCGTTGCCACACTGGTAACAGTGAACTTTTTCCCGAAATGGGAACACTGTGGAGCATCCAGGGATTTTAAACAATAGGCAGACTGCCATGTTCTGCATCACTTGTAACTGTTGGGTCAGGTAATCCAGAAGGCTCAAATAAAGAGCATTGGCATAGTCCAGCCTAAAGAGAATCAGTGTCCTCACCACAGTCACCTGAGCACAATGTGGAAGATAATGAAGGAATTTCTTGATCATGCGGGAAACCTAAAAGCAAGAATTTACTACAGCTGAGACCTGACCCCCATATGAAAGTTGGGTGTCAAACATAACACCCAATGTTTTTAGCCACTGCCGTTGGCAGGGGTTGTGGGGGGACAGTCTTAGGCCATGCTCCTGTCCATACGGGAAGGGGATTTTGAACAAACAATAGGACTTCGGTCTTATCGGGGTTGCATTGCAACTTATTGTCCCTCAACCACTCCAACATTGCAGCCATACAACTAGGAAATGCTTTCTTGGCCTTTATTGAATCCTTGTCATCTGGGAGCAGGAGTTGAGGTGTCATTCGCATACGAAATAACTCTGATGTTAAAGGATTCCACCAAATATGCCAAAGGGGACATGTAGGTTTTAAAGAGTGTGAGACATAAGGAGGAGCCTTGCGGAACCCCCCACCTCAACCTCTTAGCATCTGAGGCATATGGTTTCATCCAAAGCACCTGTTCATGTTGCTCCAAAAAGGAATTCAACTAGCCCTGCACTGAACCTGTCACTCTGAAGTGTTCAAACCTATGCAGCAAGATGTTATGATCGACGGTGTTGAATGCTGCAGGCAGTTCTAGCAGCTCCAAGGTTACTTTGAGGCCCGAGTCAAAACTAAACCTAATGAACTCAGAAACCACTAATAGAGCAGACTCAGTACTGTGGCAAGCTCTAAACCTCAATTGGGAGGGGTGAAGCAAGTTGTTTTTAAAAAGGAAAACGGTAAGCTGTTGATTTACAAGTCTTTCCATGATTTTTGCAGCTGCTGGGAGTATGGAGACAGGTCTAAAGTTAGCCAGGGATTCCGAATCGCCGTTGACCGTTTTGAGTGGAGGAATTACATTGGCTCACTTAAAATCCTCCGGTAAAGTACCCGAATGATGAAAAGTAGTTAACAGATCTTGATAAACTGGACCAACAATATCTGCAATCAACTTCAAAATGTGATGTGGAATGGAGTCCAGAGGAGATCCTGATTTACATTTTGTAAAGGCAGTTATCAACTCCCCCACTGATGGAACCAGAAAAAACATCAATTTGAGGGGGGCAAGAGGGGCAGGTACATCTCCCTACTCATAGTTTCCAGATAGATAATTTGTCCCAGTTAAATTGGCCTGAACTTTTAGGATTTTATCCTCACAAAATCGCTAAGGTGGACACAAAAAGCCTGACTATGCTGTAGTGCCGGAGAAGTAGTTTTGGGATCAGTAAACTTAGCAATAATTGTAAAAATCTCCTTCCCGTTGTTATGTGCCTCATCAATGCATTGCGTATAAAAGATGCCACGGGCTCTCTTAATGTTCTTATGATAATTTCTTAAGGCCATTTTATATTTAGCCTTATCTTGTTCAAGGTAGTGTCTCCTCCAAACTCTCTCCAGTTTCTTACACGCTGCTCTTTCCGAGCTAGGTCCAATAAGAGCCAGGGAACGGAGTGGGTATTAGTAGCCTACTGAGTCAGCTTCCATCCTAAGCCACAACATGATGGCAATGTCCCTTTCCATTGCTGAACATAACATTTCTGGTTTGACTCCAACAGAATGTTCCTGAGAGCCCCAAAGGACACCCAGCACCAACAGCTATCCTCACTTAATGGAGCAAGTGGGCGAAGTTTCTTAGCACCGTCAAACTGCCAGGTAAAAGGCATTACATAATGCTCAAAGCTAGGCACGGAGAGAGCGGTCTCCCATTTCAAGGAAACTTTCAATATTATACCATCAATAGCATGGCCTTCTGTATGTGTGGGACCTGTGGCAACTCAGGCCAGATTAAAGGAGGCCAGAGTTTCCACCATACGATTAGTAGAGGGATCATCAGTCTTGTCCAAATCAATATTAAAATCACCAATCATGATGAAATTGACATAAGAAATAAATTTAGGAGCCATTACTTGGTCAAAAGAGGCTAAAATATCTCCTGGATGCCCTGGGGGGCGGTAGAATAGTACCCCCGAGAAGGAAAGTTTCCCACTAACAAACATGCTAAAGCCAAGAGCTTCTGCACCCATCAACTCATTAATTTTAAAGTTATTACACCTAAAAATCTTTCTATAAATAATGGCCACTCCTCCACCCCTTCTTCCTACCCTATCCAGATGGACACAGATGTAAGCCTCAGGAAAAGTGAAATGCAGGTCCGGGCAGGAAGCCTCAGTCAGTCAAGTTTCTGTTAAGAATAGCAGACCTGTACTCTCATCCTTTAACAGGTCATTAATATCCAGGGTATGTTTATGCAGGGATCGGACATTCAATATTATCGCCTTATACCTTTTAAATCAGTCGCGGCGTAGGACCTTACTGCTACTCCCCCAGACGAATAACCTCCGTAATGGCTGGCGCTGACCGCGGTCGGGACGGGATGGGCGCAGGTGGGCTTGGCCCAAGTGCACCTGCTGCACGCATCTACTGCACGTCCACACTACATCCATAATTTTAAAGTGAGAGATTCCTTCAGAGCAAAACGAATACCGGAGCACCAGAGTGCGCCGTCCTAAAAGATGGTAACTCTCCGTGTCCCAGCCAGCCCGCTTCCCGGAACCACCCTCAAGCACCAATATAGTTCCAGAATTGCCACACTTTAAAAGATATAACTGGTCAATGACCAAGAAAGTGGGAAAAAGTGTGCTATCTGAGCACTTGTGCAGATATAAAAAAAAACAAAGGAGTGCTAAAAAACTCATCTTTAGTCAGTTACAGGCAGTATATTTAAAAGCAATAACAATTGTTCTATTGTGATCGTTTCAAAAACGGACTCAAAACCAGTTTTTAATCGTTACAGTTGAAAAGCAATAAAAATAAATTAAAACGTTAAAAAGATTAGCAGCTAGAGTTTTCAAGCCAAAAATAATTAGCCCATCCAGGCACCACATGTTTCAACACCCTTTCATACCTCTAACCCTCTCATACCTATACCTAGTATGTACACTGTTGTGAATTTTGGAGCACATTGTTGCAAATGCATAGTGCACTGTCATTTACAGGTAGCCCACTTCCATTGAAATGGACACTACATTTGCACAGGCATGCATTAGTACTGATAATAAACTGTATAGTGCACAAAGGTTAATATGTGGAATTTGGTTTCAGTGAATATTTATCATTTGCACACCACCAAGTAAAGTGTCTTGATTTATTTTGATATTATTATAGTCTTTTTTCCATCACACTTCAGAATTACAAAAAATGTGCTCCTTGTGTGCTTGCCTAATTGTGGATACATTTTGAAATATTTGTACAGTTTATTTACAGGTATTTAATTATTGTTGTGTCTTAAAAAAATGAAATCCTCTAGCCAATTCTTTCCCACTGCCTGTACCCCAGCAGGATTGTCACATAGTTCAGTTTACAAAAGTCTCTCAATTTTCAGAGCTAATCCTTATTGAGGTTGCACTTTGCCTACAGCATAGAAGGCAAGTCAAAATCAGAAAAAAATAATCTTGAACCTGTTCCTGATGAGGCAATGGCTGAGCCTGATTCTGGGGAGAGGATTACCATGGGTGTTATTCAACTGATGATACAAACTGTGGTGGAGTCTGCCTTAGTTATGACAATTTGTATGGCTTTTTTTAGAACTTGGTTTGACCTTTCTTCCGTATGATTCATCTGTGGGTGATAAACAGTGCACTTCTTATGTGCAATCCCTTTGTCAGATAAAAACATTTCAATTTTTTTACACTAGTTGGACACCATTGTCTGTTAACAAAGTGCAAAAAAGTCTCCATGAATAAAACTTAATCAAGAAATGTTAGCGCTGTGCATGTCCCAACATTGTTAGAGACTTTTTATCTCCGTCTACCTTGAAAGCGTGTCAATAAGCACTATGACCTTTTGCTGACATCCACTGTTTTTCTAAGGCACTGTGGTGTCTAAGGCAACATCTGTCCATAGTTTGGTGGGTAACTTTCTCAGAACCATAAGTTGTACTCTGGGTTTGTATGCCTTATCACTATTACAGGACTCCATACAATCTTTTGCCACACTTTCACTTGGTACATCTTGGCTTGGCCACCAGAAGTACATTCTCAGTTGCTCCTTGGTTTTATGAATTCCAAGATGCCCTTTATGAGCCTTTTAATTTAAAAAAAATCTTAAACCAGAAGGGGGCATAACCTTTGATCCCTGAAAATCACACCCACCTCTTTCCGGGAAATCATCTTTCACATTCCTATATTTATTTTGCTCAGTACTACATACATTTTACTATTACACCCTGACTTACTTCAAACAACAACTAGTCATCTTAGTGCTACATCTTCCTACATCATATTGTTTCATTCTTCTCACTTAAAATGGCATGCTAGACTTCCCAGACTTTGCTATCATTCACATAATCTGTGGGCCTTTCCTTGGTATTCTCCTGTCTACTATGTCCTCTTTACTATATGTTCCTGTGAATGCTTTTTCTCCTAGGCAACTCCTTCTCCTTATTGACTTTCATTTATTTCACTGTAAACCTTTTTTGTCCAAGTTCATCACTGTTCTTAATTCTCCATCCCTCCACTTTCCCTTCTCTGGGATTACCCCTTCCCCTATTGCTTCATCAGGTTTTACTACTTTATTGGTCTCTAAACTTTGAAAATGTACTTTCAGTTGGTACCACAGGCTGCATCCACTGCATTCTAATTATTGGTGCTCTTACTGCATTTTTTTTCACATTGTTTCCTATATTCGAATAGGGTGATCTAAAAGTGCACAATACCTCGAACGAAGGAACAAAGGCACTGTAGGAATTAAATCAAATGAAACTGAACTGAAATTTTGGCTGAGTTTGAGAAGATATGGCGTAACAGCCGCAGCTGCTCACTTTGGTAATGTGGTGCCAGGTTCCAGTCTTGGCATCGGCTCAATAGCGTGTGATGCTGGGAAAATCACTTAGGGCCTCATTATGAGTCTGGCGGTTCAAGGACCACCAGACTCGCAGTGACGGTCGGACTGCCACACTCCAGGAGGCCCAACCGCCACATTACAATCTTGGCAGTCAGACCACCAGGAGACTATAGTTCCCGACAGGCTGATGGCGGTCAGGCTTGTAATCAGTCACAGTGACGCGGAACTCAGCACTGCTGGATTGATCACACCTCCTGTTCCTGCCATAGAAAGGCTGGCATAAACACAGTGCAGAGGACACAGTGGGGTGCCCTGCACTACCCATGCCATAGGTCATGGGCAGTGCAGGGGGCCCCTGCCCAGCACCCTCGGAAAGCGTGCTGTCAGCTTTGCAGACAGTGTGCATTCTATGGGTGCTGTAGTGCTACGGTATTGGCCTAGGCTCCCTTACGTGAGCTGAGAACAACATCATAGCACTGTTCCCACCGGTCTGACCAATGGGAATGTCGTAATACAATGTTTCCACTGGTCAGCCTGGTGGAACAATCCTAGGGGCATATTTATACTCCGTTTGCGCCGGAATTGCGTCGTTTTTTTTGACGCAATTCCGACACAAAACTAACTCCATATTTATACTTTGGCGTTAGACGCGTCTTTCGCCAAAGTCCATGGAGTTTGCGGCATTTTTTAGCGTGGACACCTACTTTGTGTTAATGAGATGCAAGGTAGGCGTTCACGTCTAAAAAATCGACTCCGAGGCATGTGCGTCGTATTTATACTCCCGGGCAAAATTCACGCCCGGGAGTGGGCGGGTCAAAAAAAATGACGTACTGCCGCTTTTGCGCCGTTTTTTAGCACCTGCAAAAGGCAGGCGTTAAGGGACCTGTGGGCTCTGAAGGAGCCCAGAGGTGCCCTCCCATGCCCCCAGGGACACCCCCTGTCACCCTTGCCCACCCCAGGAGGACACCCAAGGCTGGAGGGACCCATCCCAGGGACATTAAGGTAAGTTCAGGTAAGTGTTTTTTTTTTTTTTTTTTGTGGCATAGGGGGGCCTGATTTGTGCCCCCCTAAATACCACTATGCCCAATGACCATGCCCAGGGAACAGAAGTCCCCTGGGCATGGCCATTGGGCAAGGGGGCATGACTCCTGTCTTTGTTAAGACAGGAGTAATTTCTATGGGGGTTGGGAGTCGAAAAAAATGGCGCAAATCGGGTTGAGGCGAAAAATTTGCCTCAACCTGACTTGCCCCATTTCTTGACGCCCAAGCCCCATATCCCCCTACGCCGGCGCTGCCTGGTGTACGTCGTTTTTTTCCACGCACACCAGGCAGCGCCGGCGGCTAACGCCGGCTAACGTCATTGATTAAATACGGCGCCCGCATGGCGCTTCAGAATGGCGTTAGCCGGCGCTAATTTTTTTGACGCAAAACTGCATTAGCGCAGTTTTGCCTCAAAAAGTATAAATATGGCCCCTAATACGATTGGGGGAGGAAGCAGCTGACATG
The DNA here is from genome assembly GCF_031143425.1 of Pleurodeles waltl. Classification (NCBI taxonomy): domain Eukaryota; kingdom Metazoa; phylum Chordata; class Amphibia; order Caudata; family Salamandridae; genus Pleurodeles; species Pleurodeles waltl. The sequence goes on along the minus strand of NC_090449.1, from coordinate 254,825,405 downwards.
ACGACTGCCTCCTCCCAGTGAGTTTGGCAGTCGGAGTTTTCCGACCACCAAATAAAACTGCTAACAGAAAAATAAAAACATAGGCCCACTTGCATTTAAGTTTGCATGGTCCCTCTCACAAGGCAATGGAATTTAGTGGTGTGCAAACATGCTGTTACAATAGTAAGTAAATAAACACTATGGGGGTCATTCTGACCCTGGCGGCCGGTGGCCGCCAGGGCCACCGACCACGGGAGCACCGCCAACAGGCTGGCGGTGCTCCCACGAGCATTCTGACCGCGGCGGTTCAGCCGCGGTCAGAAGCGGAAAGTCGGCGGTCTCCCGCCGACTTTCCGCTGCTCGGGGGAATCCTCCATGGCGGCGGAGCGCGCTCCGCCGCCATGAGGATTCAGACACCCCCTACCGCCATCCTGTTCATGGCGGGAAACGGCCTCCGCCGTCCGCCATAGTCAGAATCAGGCCCTATATGGCAGATTTAGCATTATTTCAAGCAGTGCAGCAAGTCACCTTGCTGTGCTGAGTGAAAGGTAAAGATTAGGAATGAGACATATTTAACATGATACATCACATTCCTATCCTTTCCTTGCGCTGGTGCACAATATACTGCCTTGTGCCAATGCAGGCACCCTTGCACTATTTTCCTTTTTCTAAGCATGCTGCAGTATACAGCACACATCGAAAGAGATAACAACAAGGAAAAGTAAAGATATTTCTCCTCTTTGCACCTTCCCTTGGAAGGCATAGTCTTTTGACGCATTCCAAGGTTTACCAGTGTTTATAAATCTGGGAATGCACCAGAATCAATGGGTGGATGCATGGGAATACCCACACTCCACCCATGGGACATTTCCCCGGGGCAGATTAACGCAAGGCAGCGATTTGCCCTACCTTGAGTTACTTGGGCCACACCAGGTGACCTTGCGTGGCTTGATAAATCTAACTTAGATTTTGTGTCGCCCTTGCGCTCCCTTGCGCGGCACTCAGGAGACGCAAAACCATGATAAATATGCCCCTATGTGTTGTGTCTTGTTGAGTTGCACGAGTGTCCGTGAAAAAGATTTGGGCCTTATTGTCACTAGTCATCTCAATGGCGCCCGTTTTCTCAACCTCAGACTGACGAATGAATGACTGAGTTAACCTTGGTAGAACTTGAAGGTCCATAGGTTAGCTGCCAACCCACTCAGCTGTTTTCCAAGACTGACTAAAACACATTGGCCCTCATTACGATTTAGCTGTTTTTTTCACAAGACCGCTGATGCCCTGGGCCCCAGAAGACCGCCCGGTGTTGGTGGTCCAAAGACTGCCACATTACGAGTTATTTTGGATTTCTGCCCATTTACAGGCGGAAATCCAACACCAGTGGCCTGCCCGATGGCGGAAGAGAGGAGTTTCCACTGCCAGCACTGCCATGCCAACAGGACACCGCCCGCCGTATTACAATACGCGCTGCGGTTTCCTGAATGGCGGTGCGGTGCTGGCAGTGGAAACGCCGAGACCCATCCCCTCCCGGACGACCGCCTCGCCAAGACAGGTAGGTGGACCGTCTGAAAGGGGGGGGGGGGTTGTTGGGTGCATGTATGTGGTATGTGCATGTATGTGTATGTGTAGAGCTATGGGTGTACATGAGTGCGTGTGTGTATGTATGTGTGCGTGGAGGGTGTGTGAGTCCGAATGGAAGCGGACGGGAGGAGAGGCGTCTGGATGTGAGTGCGTGTATGTTTTTATGCATTGGGGTGGGGGTATCTGAGTGCATGTTTTTGTGCGAATGGGGGTCTGAGTGCGTGTAAGTCTGCAAGTGAGTGGGGGTGTCTGTGTGTATGCATGCAAGTGAGTGGGAGTGTCTGTGTGTATGCGTGCAGTCGGGTAGGGGTGTTTGTGTGGAAGTGTGTGGATGGGTGTGTGTGAATGTATGCGTGCGTGGAGGGGGTGGCGGGATGCATGAATGCAGAGGGGGTGCGTATGTGCGAGTGGGGGGTGTGTATGTCAGAGTGAGAGCAGGTGGGGTGTTAGCATGGATAAGTGTGCTGTCTGCGAGTGTGTTTGAATGGAGGAGGGAGGGGGTGTCTGTGTGTGCATGCGTGAGTGCATGTATGCCGAGGGGGGGTGGGAGGTGCTGGCCGTGTGTGTGTGAGTTTGTGTATGATTGTGTGAATGCGGAGGTGGGGAAGGGGGTGTCTGAGTGCATGTGTGCGAGTGTATGTGTCTGAGTGCGTATGTGCAAGTGATTGGGTGTATCTGAGTTCGTGCTTGGGTGCGAGTGTGTGGGGGTGTATGTAAGCGAATGCATGGGTGAGTGTGAATGTGTGAATGTAGGTGTGTGGTCTTGTGGGGGGGTGTCTGCCCACGACAGGAATTGAGATTCCAGTCGCCGGGTGCATGACTGCCAGCATTTTCGTGATGCTGGTGGTCTGCTGAGTTGTAATACTGATGGCAGTATTACGGCTACCGCCGGGCCAGCGTTCCTCACCTCCGGTTCGGCTGTCCAACCGCCCTAGCGGTATGGGTGGCATTTCAGCAGTTTGGCTTTGGCCAAACCTCCAAAGTTGTAATATGGCGGTCTTTACCGCCGGCCCAGTGGCAGTAAGACCGCCACCATGAGTCTGGTGGTCCAAGGACCGCCAGACTCATAATGAGGGCCATTATCTGTAAAGAAATTAAAGAAATGAGGAAGGGAAGTCTCATGAAAACTATTGCTACTTTCCTAATATAGAACATAGAGACAATAATCTAAAATATGCTGTCTGGTTCTAGAATACAGAGACTTTAGTGCCTAGAAGCAATAATTTAGAACTTTCAAGCAGTACTTCTTAACTGTCACGAAATAGTAGAAAATACATATTTTGTGAAAAACTGCTTAGTGGATCTGAAAATGATGTCTGGTGCCTATGAGGGAGACCCATCAAGGGGTCGGCTGTTGGCATGAAAGGCCGGCATCTCCCTTCCTTACATGGAGATGAGACAGGGCGGGCGACGATGAAGGTGCGTGTGTCTCTGGAAGTAGACGGTTAGAGTTAGACGCCCTGAAACTCGTGCAGAAGCTGAGCAAAGCTTGTCAGGGGCTCGGCTATTGAATCTGAAAGCAATTAAAGCCGTCCTCGGTGCTCGCTCGGGGCAGGCCCTGGGCGGCGGGGGAGCTGCCACAACGGATAAGGGAAGCGCCGAGCAGTGCTATCCCCGGGACCCCAGCCTCTCCGCCCCTCCACCTGCCTGCGAGGGATGACTGCTGCCGGCGCCAGCACTCTCTAAGTGATTGTAAGGGGGCAGCATGCTCCCCTGCTGGCAGGTACCCGAGGCAGGAGAGGAAGGCGCCAGGAGTTCTCCCTACCCTCCAACATTCTCAGAATGAAATGGTCACCTCTACAGCGCATTACGGTAACAAAGCTGCGTCCTGGCCCTTCTAATAATTACGCTATTTTGCCCACTGCTTAGAGCATTGACTGCGGTCAGCTCCTGCAGAGGATGTTAACTCCTGGCGCAAAGGAGCGTAATAAGGGAAAGGGTAATTAACAGCTGTTAATAGTTGACTTTCTGTAGAAGTGGGCGAACCAACAAATTAACAGGGCGAGCAGACCGAAGCCCATAATTATACTTTTTTAGCGCCGCATTGCGCCGCTTTTGCGTCAAAAAATGAATGCGGCGCTAAAAAGTATAAATATGGGTCCAAGGGTCTTGCTGGGCTCTAATAGCCGGTGCACCAGCCTAGCCATGAAAATAGCTGACATCCTAAATCTTGCAACTAACATCATGCGAACGTAGGATCGGTCTCTTTAAAATGCAAAAAAATTATTTTTTCACACGAAGAAGCGTTTCTTCTTAATATATCACATTATTATTTTTTGCACAGTGCACACCCTGAACTCAACTATTAGAAGGAACTTTCCCGAAAAATGGAAGCTCTGTAAAACTAAATATTTGCAAAGGATCACACACCATTTGGTCAAGCGAGGAAGCCAGGATTAGTCCCAGGTATTCTGGTTTCACATTATACAGTAACCAGTTCGCCCACTAGGTGGATAACAGTTTCTCTCCTTTTTAACACCAAAGGTTTATGCTTTGATTTTAATTGTTGGTGCATAATGACAGGGTATGGGTGGCAGGCAGCAGTCACATTAAAACTTTTCTCGTTTTTGGCTTGGTCCAAGAAGGCCTCGAACTGGCCCAGAGCCAGGTCTCTGCCTCCTACCCTGCTGAGTTTTACATTTCATGCCCACCTGTAACTTTATGTGTAGAAAGACTTTCATAGCACACACCCCAAATGATCTTACCCGACACAGACAGAAAAAACAACTTTCCCTGTCTGGTCTAAAGCTACACTTCACACTCAATGAACATAGAATGCAGACAAACAATGCTAGCTGTGCAGCCAGGATTGCAGTGCTTAATTTGAGCACCCGGTTGCAGTTGGCACTCACCAGCACTCATCTATGGGGAGCAACACTTAATTTTCCTCATTAGACTTAGACTCAGTGCAAGAGAGAGAAAAACAAAAAAGTGGTATAGAAGAGGACAAGAGAGATGGAAAAACAATGACAAAGAAAGTAGGGACGAAAAAGAACCAGAAAGAGTGAGATGAAGGGGCAGAGATTGTCTGGTGGCAGATGGAGGAGGCATTAGGTGGAATCAAGACTTCGCAGCTTTAGTACTCTGAACCCCGAACTTCGATAGTGCAGGCTGCAGCTTCTGAGCAAGACCTTGGGCTCGCCAGAAATTATTTTCCAAATGAAGCACTGCAGGATTGTAAGTGTTGCCATTAGCTGATACTCTCTCAGCATTCAGTACAGGCATCTTTATTCCCAGTGGCCCAGATTACTCCCCATGAACTGCGCACCTCTGACTCTAGAGTCACCAGTAGCGGGGGTAATGGCAAGTCTGAATTCACCGGTTAACCATGAGCTTGTCGGAGGGAGGAATTAACAGTTCCCTGAGAAATGAGGAATCACTTAAGAAATCAGTAGTTTCTGGTCCTCTTCTCTCAGTAATTTCCTCATTCCCTCCAACAATTTCACACAGTAATGCTGTAACCCCATCCACCAAGATCGTAATCAGGCCCTATGTCTTCTGAAACATTGCTGCTTATTTTACAGTCTACAGACTCCTCTCACTTTGTATTCTTAGAAAGAAAAGAAAAGTGAATTATGTAGGAATCTTACTGCAGGATAGAGAGTGTGAAAGGAAAGGCTGTTGGATGTCATTTTTTGTAACACACAACAAAATGTAAATACCTGTAAATGAACTGTAGAAATTCGGCTGTTAGGAAAGCAAAAATGAAGTAATTTGTTTGTAATTCTGACGTGTGATGGAAACAAAGGGCCTGATTACGGGTATGATGGTCCACGGACTGCCAAACACGCAGTGGAGGTCAGACATTACGATGCTGGCTGTTGGACCGCCAGCACACCTCTGCCACCCCCAGGATCATGCATCCCGACAGATTGGTGGTGGTGCAAGTCATGGGCAACCACAGCAGTGCCAATTTCTGCACCACCCTGCTGATTACGACCTGCCTTCCCGCCGGCTTTTCCATGGCGGGGACCCTGCCATGGAAATGCTGTGGAAAGGGGGGGACGGGGACCCCTGTTAGCACACTCTGAATGCACACTGTCTGCATTGGCATACAGTGTGGACTCGGAGTGTGCTGCCGGCACACACAGTGCAGCGGCATTTGCCCCGGCTCTCCCTGAGAACCAATGCTGCTACACATTGTCTGCCGCCTGGCCCGGCGGGGAGTTCGTAAAATGGTGGCTGGCTTGGCAGTTCCACCCCACCATTGTATTGGGAGTTCGGCGGTCGGACTGCCAAACTCTTTATGAGGCCCAAAGATTTGAATAGAAGAAAAACAAATCAAGACACTTTACTTGGGAATGGACAAATGATAAACATTCCCTGAAACCCGATTTCCACACATTATCATTTGTATACAAAATAGTTTTCTCACTAAAACTATATGTCTGGGTACATTTAGGGGCCATTTCAATGAAAAATGTGCTTTCTGTAAATGACAGTGCACTTCCGCATCATGTTTAGTTACATTTAAAAATTGTCTCTTCATGTCCATTAAAGCTAGGTAGGTTGCAAAGGTTTGTTGTTCTAAAATGTGGTGCATGGCTCCAAAAAGTCTGGGAAGCACTGGTCTATGGGTTGAGTTTGCTGTACCAGTAGTTGGCCAATAATAACGTTGGAAGTGCAGTTTGTGAATATCAATGGACTTAGGGGGTCATTCTGACCCTGGTGGCCGGTGGCCGCCAGGGCCACCGACCACGGGAGCACCGCCAACAGGCTGGCGGTGCTCCCACGAGCATTCTGACCGCGGCGGTTCAGCCGCGGTCAGAAGCGGAAAGTCGGCGGTCTCCCGCCGACTTTCCGCTGCTCGGGGGAATCCTCCATGGCTGCGGAGCACGCTCCGCAGCCATGGGGATTCTGACACCCCCTACCGCCATCCTGTCCCTGGCGGGTCTCCCGCCAGGAACAGTATGGCGTTAGGGGGTGCCACGGGGCCCCTGGGGGCCCCTGCAGTGCCCATGGCATGGGCACTGCAGGGGCCCCCGTAAGAGGGCCCGCAAAGTATTTCAGTGTCTGCCATGCAGACACTGAAATACGCGACGGGTGCAACTGCACCCGTCGCACCCCTGCAACTACGCCGGCTCAATTCTGAGCCGGCGTCCTCGTTGCAGGGGCATTTCCTCTGGGCCGGCGGGCGCTCTTTTGGAGAGCGCCCGCCGGCCCAGAGGAAATGTTAGAATGGCCGCCGTGGTCTTGTGACCGCGGTACGGTCATTTGGCGGCGGAACCTTGGCGGACGGCCTCCGCCGTCCGCCAAGGTTATAATCAGGCCCTCAGGCCCTTATCACGACATTGGTGGTCTGAGGGCCGCCAATGCCATGGTGGAGGTCCCACCGCCACATTACGACCCTGGCAGTCGGACTGCCAGGATATCGCCGTCCCCACCAGGAACATGGTACCCAACGGGCTGACAGTGGTCTGACTCATGCTCAGCCACAGCGGTGCTGAGTTCAGCACCACCGTCCTGAGCACAAGTCCACTTTCTGCTAGCCATTCTATGGCTGTTCAACTGCCATGGAAAGGCCGGCTGAAAGGTTGTGCTGGGGATCACAGGGGGGCCTCTGCACTGCCCCTGACTGTGCGCATTCCGAGGTTGCTGTGGTGCTACTGTATTGGGAGGCCATAACCGTATCACTGTTGCCGCCGGGCTGACCAGCGGGAACGTCGTAATACAATGTTCCCGCTGGTCAGCCTGATGGGAACATAGTGATATGACTTGGGGGGAAGCAGCCGGTATGATGGCTGCCTCCTCCCCGGGGCTTTGGCAGTAATTCCGACTGCCAAAGTTGTAATAAGGCCCTTAGTTCTTTAATATCTTCTTTCAATTTCTTAATCACATTTTTAAACCCAGTACACTTTGAAGGTAAACAAAGAAGAGAACATAAATAACAATTTCTTGTGTAGTAAATTCAGTATCAAACACCTTACATGGATGAAAAACAGACAAAGGGTATTTTATAAAAACAAGGTATGCAGTATTTTATTTTCCAAAATGTTTTCATTGAGAGTGGCAGGTATAGAATAGAGAAATGTCTCAAAAGTTGTTTTTTGGGATTAATCCCACTGCCTGTACACTACTCATGGTGAGATTGTTCGAGAGTGTGCTTGTCTTGTGCGTGGATACATTGGTGGTGGACGTAGAGGTGATGTAAGTGGTGCAGGTGGTTGTGGCAGAGGTGAGGTAGGCAGGTGGTGTGTCCCTTCTAGGTTGAAGTGCTTCTGTATTATTGTGAGCATACGCTGGCTGTGAAAAATGACATTGCCATGATTTGCTTATTGACTCGACAATCTTTTTGACTAAGGTATGTTGCTTTGGATTATCTTCCCTAAAGAGAGACAGAGAGGGGTTCAAAATCTTTCTAGGCACCACATTAGTGTTATCAGAAAGAGGCAGCCAATATAGTAGGTATGGGTGCAATGTTAAGAGGACAGCTTTCTCAAGCGGGCGTGAGATGGAGTCAGGATCTAGATGCGTCTTCAGAAAGAGATTGTGCCTGCAGAATCATGGAGAACGTCTTGTTCACCTGCCTCCTCTCACCTTGCCACTATTTCCAATGCCCCCCACAGTGCATGCCGCCTCCATCAAAGCATCAGCACCACCTGCTGTAATGCTGCCTTCTATGTTCCACTGAGAGTGAATGGAGGCAGCCCACGTAGGGATTTGTATTTTTTAACCGCAAATTTTACTAAGAGGCTTTCTCCTCAGTTAAATTTATCTTTGTTTTCAGAAACTGGGTCTTTCAGTCAGAATGTGGTAGCTGCAAGATGTATGAGCCAAACAGGAAAAAAGCAGAGTCTATGTGTAGGAGGTATTTATGTTATTACAAGGGAATTGGTGCCATATGTTTATGATTAGGTTCATATGTTTATACGTCTGCTATCCCCTTCATGAGGAGGTATTTTTTATATTTATTTTCAAGTTAAATAAACTTTTTTATGTTTACCTATATTTTATCATGCAGACATCTCCTCCCCAAAGGTGAAGGCTCCCTATGATAAAGTATTGAATATTTTACATGAAATATTCATGTAAATTCATGCTATACATATATTTTAAATGACAATAAAATAGTGGAAGTGCCACAGCACTATGAACCTAATTTCCAAATAAATATTTCATTAATGAAAATATATTAAATAAAATTAAGATTATTTTTGGAAGTCTGAATTAAAAAATACATTCCTGTCTTAAAATAAAAATGTTTATTATGCATTTATAATTATTTAAATTGTATAGAATTAATTAAAATTATTTAGTTAATGTTTTTGTAAAAATATGGTTTCATTAATTTTAAAATTAAAAATAGGGTATTACAACTCTGTATAATCAAATAATAAATCTGTACTATTTTTACATATTTACTTAACATCAAATTATATTTATTTATATTTTTAACAATTTAAAAAAATGTAATTCAATTTACCTTTATTTCCAATGGAGTTTTATTGTAATTCACAACCCCTGTTATGTTCATGGGAGATTGTTGCAGTACTGGTAGTTGGCCATGTGTAAAGTTCTGGACTTACTATTGTGTTTTCAGTAGTAACTTCCACTCAGATTTTGTGAATAGGCAATAGTAGTAAACTTACTCAAAAGTGTCAGTTACCTTTATGATTCAGGCCTATTTTAAACAGTAAACCACGGAAGCACACATGGCAGTGGCTGGAAAAAGGACATTTTTACTACACAAGTTGGAGGGGATTAGGGAGGAGTAAGCAGGCGTTTAGGGAGGGTTGTGCGGGTTTAGGAAGGCATGTCACCCTCCTTCAAAAGAGATATTCACAAATCACACTTCTAACGTTATTACTAGCCAACCACTGGTACTGATTGTAATACCAGCCCATCGAAAAATAATGAAGGGAGGGACATTAAATAAAACTGCGCCAGAAAATGATGTTACATTAAAAAAATGTATATATATATATATATATATATATATATGTATATATATATATATATATATATATGTATATATTAGTCATTTATATACTTCAATTACTTATAATTAATTCTATATATCACTTTTAATAGTTGTTGAAGCATATTCTTCATCTCTGTGGGATTTATTATTTAATTTAAACTTCAGAAAAATAACATATTTTCATTTAACTTAATATATGTAAATTAATCAAAGTAATTCAAAATAAAGCTAATATACTACAGCATTTTGTATTTAGTTCTACATTTAAAATAAATATACAAAATTATTTTACATTAATATGAACTTAAAATATTTTAATATTGTTTTCCAGTTAAATAAACTTTTTATTTTCCCTATACTTTCACAAAGGGAGACTCCACCTTTGGGGTGGAGAGCTCTGACATTGTCAGGCAGTAGAAACATGTAAGGTACACTTTTTGAGTAACTTTACATTTAGATCTTGTGAATATCCAAAAAGTAGTAAACGTACTCAAAAGTGATTATGCAAAGTATAAGTTACCTTCGTTAATCAGGCCCTAGGTTTTAACAGTAAATGTGGGAGAGACACAGGGGAGTGGAAAAAGGGGTTTACTTACTACAAAAAGTGAGGAAATTAAGAAGGATTATGGAGGCATTTATGGAGGCTTGTAGGGTGTTAGGGAAGGACAAAATCAACACACAAGAGAGCAAGGGAATCAATATGACTTTGGAGGTCGGAATTACCCAACCCCCAAAGGTGCGGGGAGGAGGAAGGCATCCTACTGGCAGCCTCCCCCAGTCGTATTACAATGTTCCCGCCAGGCTGACTCGCGGGAACATCGTATCATGACTTTCCAGCCGGTCAGCCCAGTGGGAACAGTGCTACAGTATTGGTCTTAAGGGAGCCAAGGCCAATACCGTAGCACTACAGCACCCACGGAATGTGCACTGCCTGCAACGCAGACAGTGCGCATTCCACGGGTGCTGGCAGGGAGGCCCCCAGCACAGCCTTTCTGCCAGCCTTTCCATTGTGGTTGAGCCGCCATGGAGAGACTGGTGGAAAGGGGGTGCCTTACGCCATTTTTCCAGCTCACCTAATGCCCCCTTTGCATACATTATGCTTGGAGCAGGCATAATGTAGCGCAAAGGGTTACAGAGTGGCACAATGTATGCATTGTGCCACCCTCTAAATATGTAGCGGGGATTTCAGCCTCGTTGGGCCACATTAACATAAAAAATAATGACGGTAATGTGGCGCAAGGTGGCGCTAGGGCATTATAAATATGCCTCTTAGAGTCCAAAATGCATCACAATTCCTGTGCATCGGCAACCCAGGCATAAAAAATGATGACTGGTACATAAGTAGACTATCCCCAAAACACTTTGTCAAACTCAACTTTTCCATGTAGCTACTCATTCTACAGCTAGGAGCACCAAGAAGACCACCACCACCCCTCGTCACCATCACGGAGGCAGTGCAGGAGAAAGAAGCGGATATATCAGCAGAGGACTGCCCTCATTGATCCCAGGGAGAAGGAGGTCATCACCTATTACAAGCTCAGGAGGGAGTCCATTGTCCAGCTCCTGCAACAGATTGCACCAAGGTTGCAGGCAACATCACAGAGGTGCACCAACATCCCTCTACAGGCCAAACCGATGGCAAAACTACATATACTGGTGTCTGGCTCATTACAAACTACCAAAGCCAGAGAGGCAGGAATATCACAGCCATACTTTTCTCACTCCTCCCCTCCATTCCTGATGCTATTATATAAGCCTCACACCCTAGTACTTCATGTTCCCCAAAACACAGCAGAAACAACTTAAAAACAAGCAGAGCTTCTATGCCATTGCTGGATTTCCACATGTGTTCAGGTAATGAACTGCACTCATGTGCAACTGTTGCCTCCTGCTGCTACATTCCACCTGTACCGCAATTGGAAGCACACATATTCTTTCAATGTGCAGGAAAAAGTAGAACATCTGGGGATGTTCATCTATGTGCTGGCAAGGTACCTTGGGAGTGCTCATGATGCATACATCTTCAGGCACTCCGTCATAAGTGAGTGCTTCCAGAATGGCAGATATGGGAATGGCCTGCTGGTTGGTAAATAAGTCTCAAGCGCATGACTAACCTCATGACAGTAAATCATGATGGTTAAAATAGCCATATTTGTGTTGGGTGAATAAGACAGTGTATACGTAGCAAGTGTGGGACTCATACTTGCACCATACTACATGACACATGTGGCACACTACAACCCTCAAGTCACACATGCTAATACCTGTTAAGCCACTGTGGCCTCTTGTACAAGAGGCCTGCACTGCATTTCTGGACCGCCTGACGCTCTGGTGGTGCAGGTCTCTCAATCATATCTATGAGGCAATGCAAAGTCACCCTGCGGGCCCTTGCGTTGCCTCATAGATATGGACAAAGGCAAGGCAATGCAAAGTGCTGCATTGCCTTACTCTACATCAAGGATGTGTCCCATGGGCCTTACAGCGGGTTTCCCTATGTAACACCAATAACATTTGAAACATTCCTAGAATTACAAGGACCTAGAAGACTGTAAATGTGTCAACATGTGTGCCTCCCCAGGCAAGGTGTAACAAGGAGAAATAACTTCATTTCTCCTTGTCATTTACTCATTCTATGTGTGCTGCATTCTGCTGGACACATACAAAGAGGAAAAGCTTCTATTGTTTGTTCTTGTGCAGGAAGGTGCCCCTTTCCACATAAAAACAATTGAGCCCATAACACAGACACACCTTCACTCTGCTGCAAGGGGCATGTGTTGGTGCTAGTCACCAATCTGTGATCTTGCGCATGCTGAAGGAACAACAATGCGCTGTTTTTTGTTAATATGGCACATTCATGCCCTTTTCTTTTGATGCAGGGCAGTGCAGCTAAGTGACTCCCTATGCTGCCCTGTGACAGCAACCCATAAATGAGGCCCTGTGTGTTTTGGAATGATAAAAAGATCCTCAGCAGTGCAACACTATGCATAATGCTGTGTCACAATACTGTGTTGAAGAAAGGGCCTCCATTTCTATTGTCTATTTGTCCACAGGTCATTTCTATGGTCATGAGGCATGTCACGTAGCCAATACTTGTGAAACTGAAAAGGTTTCAAATATTTGGCCCTCCCCAGGTCATGTGTGCCTTGGGAAATACCATTATGCATCATATATACACACCTGTCATCATATATCCACTCCATTGTGTGCCCGACAAACCTACTCTAAGAGTCATCAAAGGGTTCTAACTGTGCATCAAGGTAGACCCTCATGCACAAAGTACAGCTCATAGGACAGGGAGCCACACATTCACCATTCACATAATGTGCCTGCCTTCGTGCTATGCCGCCCATTGTCTGCCAGTGCAGGCTTCAAACCCAGAACACTGGATCATGTTGAAAAATAAGTCCTACACTGTCCTCAGTTAGTAAGGCAGTGCAATTCTGAGAGTTTAACAGTTACATGGTTAGCACAAGACTCCAACATATCTCACCCCTTGTGTACTGTCAACATAGTGATGTTTAGGTGTAGTTTAGGTTAGATAGGTAAGGTAGTGTAGGTTAGGTAGGTTTAGGTAGGATACATTTTATACATTACATTAAATATCATTATTTTCTACACCCAAGTCTACCTCATGTTTTACTGCGTAGGAGTTAGCATATCTGCCTAGGTAATGTTAAGTATGTGCAGTTGGCTTTGCTAGCAGTGCTTGTAGATATGTGTGACTAGGTGAAAGACCTATGGAGAGGAATCTCTCAGGTTGGGCATGGAATCGCATAAGGGGTCGACAAACCTAGTTGTGCACTCTAATCGGCACTCTTGATATGAATGGATAGACAGGACAAACAAGTATTCACATTCTGTTGCCCTATGTGTGTAAGTCATGCAACAGGCATTGGAGGGATGGTGATATCAAACCAGAGTCACTAATCAAGGAGTATCAGGGTTACACACTGATGCCAGCCCCTTACACACTCACCCTTGCATCTCTTGCTTGTCACATCAGTGTTGCTGGCTGACTAGTATCCATGAATAGACTCCCCACTAGTGCCGCAAATTGATTCACCATTAACACTGACTGCATGATATGTGTTTCACTTCATTCTTGTGACCTTGAGTAACTACTTGCTAGTCTACATATATACAGGGTTCAACAAATACCCTTCTGTGTAGCTTTGTCCATGACTCCATTACATACATGTCCTTGTGGGGAGTAGTTGGTGTCTTTGCCTCACACAATCCACCATGTTCTACATAGCCCAGACTCCAACAGACATACAACACACAGGTTGAACTCAGTGCATTTATTTACATGTGCAACAGTTTGTAGAATCATAGGCACAGTTACTAGGGTAACAACCACAAAAAGTTTGTTTGAGCAATTGAATGTCCAGACAGAGTCCATGGGGGATACGCTGCATGGGACATGTGGAAGAGAAGAGTGTTTCAGCAAGGATGAAAATTAACAAATTGCCAATAGGGAAGATAGTCCACATTGACAGTCCACAAATGGGTGAAATCAATATGTGGGACAGCAAACTGAGGACAGTACCAGTTGGGAAGTACATTGGCATTGTGGTCAGCACTGGGCAAAGGAGAAACTGGCAATTTGGCACAGGGAAATGCTACTGGGCAGTTTTACATTGGAAAGAGGTGACGTCTGCATCGTCCTCTTCTGATGTGTGTGGTGCTGCTCATGAGTGGGGCTTTGTAGGTGCTGGAGGCAAAAGAGGCACACACACACATCAGGGACTGAAGATGTGGATCCCCAGTCTGCAACCGCATTTCTCAGTGCCAACAAATTAGGCAGCACTGCACTGAGAAGGGCCTGCTGGTTTACCAGCACAGCACCAAGGTTGCGGTGGCAGGCACCCATTGTGGCAATGTATGTGTCCCATTGTGTTTTGCCCCAAGCTGTTTGGCAACCTGGCTGGTGCTACTTTGGCAGGGCAGTTGTTTATGCCTCTGCCTCATAACTCCAGCAATGTCAGCCAGGTACTGTTGGAGACCACAGAGCGGAGGGTAGGTGCCTCGTATAGCGGCCGATGTGTCCTTATTGGGATTCAGGCATCTATGGACTGCCTCTAGGGTGCTTGCCAGGGGCTCCTTCCCCACCTGCACCACATCTAGCATCTGCCGCTGAACTCTTACCAAACAATTTGGGATTTCTACCTGGGGGCCCTCGGACTCCAGGGCTGGGTGTGGGTGTGGGCTGGAAGGTGGTGTCTGTTGGGTGATGAGTGAATCCTTTGGAGACACTGCAACACTGTTGGCCTTCCCTCAACACTGAGATGGTGTGTCAAAGGACAGGATTTGCTGGAGTGTGTCTTTGTTAGGAGTTGGCAGGCTGTCATCCTCATCCAGATCGTCATCACGGACAGGCAGCTGCACAGGAGGTGTAGGTACATCCTCTGCAATGAGAGAGAGACATGTTAATTGTGTCCTATGTTACATGTTTTCATGAGTAATCTGAATGACTATCAGGCTTGCTAATATTTGAATTTCAATACAACATTGAGGCATAGGATGTCAGTTACACAGAGGTATGAAGGCAAATTTGCACTGTAGTTGCCTTTCAGATAGCTGTATCTCTGTATTCTTAATACAACCAGTGTGTAACAAGGAATACGTTTTGAGCCATGGCACAAATTGCAAGAGAATTACACAGGTCACTGGACATATGATAAGATGATGCCTATAGTGATTGTGTTTTAACATGTTGACAACATTACTGTTCAGATTGCCTCGAATCCCCAGGGTGCCTGCATTCCCTGTAGCCAGTATTCAGCCCACTGCTCCGGTGCTGGTGATGTGTGTTTAGCCATAAATTTGTGATGATCCTGCCATCTGGGTTTCACACTGTCCACTATGACACAATCTGCGTTGTTGTGCTGTCTTGCATGCACATTGTGCTTCATGTGGTCAAGGGTTGATTTTGTAACACCTATCCTGCTCAACTCATACACCAAACAACCTCCTCATTAGATTTGATTGTATATATGTTTGGCTTCATCTTTGCACTGACACTCACTCCAGTTGATAATTGCCAAAGGTGGGTATCTGCTTAGTATGACACATCCTTTGACTCAGGCCCACTCACTGATACATGTACATGCCTCCTCTGTAGCTCCTCATTTTGTGACAGTGACTCAACTTACTGACACACAGTGATGTAACCCAGATCATAGATTGACTCTCAGGTGCCTACAAAACCAACAATACGTCTGCCCATATTCAATGTACTAACAAGTCTGGCTGGTATTGAGGGTTATGGACCAAGCTGTACCTCACATGGTAGTAGTGCTGGAATTGGTGACAGGTATCTACCAAGGTTTGCAACATGACTGGCAAATCCACCTCAGTCTCCAACCATCGCTGACTTTTGCCCTTTGTGGTGGCAGTCTAGTTCTTCCTGTACCTTGACAGATTCCTATTTCACATCCTCCTACTGAGACATATGAAGCATGGTGTGACAATTTCCCTTCAGACTCCCTCCTGCCACATGCTACATCTTCACCCAGGAACACATCACATGTATGGTGTTGTACCCCAGTGGGCTCTTCTCTGTCATCCCTTCCTGCTGCAACACAAGAGTGACACTGTCAGACACAGACGTGCATGTGTATTGGTCTAGCTGTCTTGCAGTAAACATATCCATTTTGAGATCCTTGCTATGCAATGTCTCCCCATTCAGACACAGTGGCAGTTCAACCTACTCCTCCAGCACATACAATGCACTGCACAACCATGGGTCCGCCAGGGCCACACCTCAGCTTTGGTTTTATCACACATAGCCTCTGATGTGCATCACTTGCATTAACCCTGACCCAGTCAGATTCAGTACATGGTGTGAATTCTGGTGGTCCCTACCATGGCAACTGACACCTGTGTGGTCTCACCACGCACATCAGGACAACTGTGTGCTATGTATTGTCATGCCAGTTAATAAACACGTGGCTCTTGGCATGTTCCTATGTGTTGATACTTCTCATACCTCACACTTGACCCCGCCTCTCAGGCGAACTGTTTCTCCTCTCACAAGCACATGCCCTTGGTGTACTTTACAGTGCATATTTGTGTTTATGGGCCCATGGAAGACACAGTGGCCTCTGGGTGCAAGGCGGCCTGCATTGTTACCATCAGGTTGTGTAGGGTTCAGATGTCTATGCATGATGTGTTGTTCCAGTGCATGGGGCATATTTCCATTCAGTGCAGGGAGAGAGAACAGGAATGCATGTTATCTTGTAGGTACAGCCCATTCCTACTGATTCCAAATGGCATAGGGCAGCGTAGAAAGGTTACTAGCAGTGCTGCCCTTCGCCACTTACCTTGTTATTGGGCCCCCATGTTTTTACTTTGTATTGTGGGACTTGTAGTTTAGGTGATTCATGTTGTACATTCCACTACACATGTCAGTATACAAAGGAGAACCTGGACTGGTGCTGCACTTCCCAGATGTAATGGATAAACGTGACGGAGCCTGACTGAGCTGTGCAACATGTAACTGGGCAGTGTGACTGACATTTCTGCACCATTTAACAGGACATGGTCCAGATCCCTTTCCTTTGCCCTGCTGACAGCACATTGGAAGTCTTGGACATAGCTAGCTGCACTGCACAACATAACTTTTTTGCCCACATTGCCTCTTGTTAATATTTACCCTGTGTCTGTGGTTGTTCCTCGCATGCTGCACTGCCATGTCCTGGGAATCCAGCCACCAACCCATCTGGGATGACAGCTGTTGCCACTCCTCCAAGGCATCCAGCTTCTCCTGGGGCGCAGGCCTCCCTCCTCCAGTCTGCATTGCTGCCTTAAGGTTGTTGGCCAGTTTCTCCTTTGTCCTACACTTATAATCTTGCAGCACTTCTTGCAGTCTGTGATGGTCCTCTTTGCTTGTCCCACACTGTTGACCTTCTCCACTATGGACTGCCAAATTGCCTCTTTCCTCCCTAGAGGCAATTTTGAGGTGACAAAGAGCTGATGTTGGAGCTTTGTCACCTCAGTGATCAAGATGTCATTTTCCTCACTGAAGTTGCACATCCTCTTTCTCTTCCCCTGCGAGTCTGTCTGGACATCCTGGCTGATGCTGGGGTTGTTGTCCTTGCTTCTGCTGCTTGCACCATTGCTGCCTTCTGTGAAGTGTGCCATTTTGATTTCAAAGGAAGTGTCATTTTTAAAACTTTTTTTCTGCATGTCACACTCACAAGTGATGCAGGGCCGATTTGTGTCACTTTAGGTGGCAGAAGTCATCCCTGCGTCACTTTTGCAGCAGAAGCATCAGAATTCTTTATGACATGGTGCACATGGATGCGTAGTTTTTTTGACACAGCCAGGATCCTTACGCCATGGTATGCCATATTTTAAACACAACGCTTCCATGGCATAGGATTCTGTTGTACCGAAGCGCAAGTTATTTTAATGCATGGCTGATGCAACCCAGCGATGCATCATTTCTTGTAAATATGGCCCAAAGTCTATATACAAAAGGGACCATATAAAGAATCCTTTATTTTGCCCAAAAACTCAAACTTCACAAAAAGTCCACTGTCCTAAATTATAATAAATTAATTGTCTGAGCTAGAGTCATGTTCCTGGCTTAGGGTCAAAGGTTTCTGGCAGTGCTCAGTCTCAGTTTTCACCACAGCGATGGTTAAGACCTCTCCTGGCGTGTATGTTATATGTGGACCATTGCAGGCCTCGAAACCCAATGGGAAGGAGAAAACACAGAATTGCAGTGGAAACAGGAATGACAGAAAATTGACAGATCGGACAACAGGCAGTGGGGTGAGTTTGAAAGGCAGATGCAATATTAGATCTGCTGTCAAGGAAGTCATAAAGCCACCTAAGGATCGGAGATGTTGAGTGACCATTTCTCAGTGTATCTGGGTCTCTCCTACTAAGTTCCAGATATCGTGAGAGATGGCTCCCTGATCTTCTCCAATTAGCCTCTGGACCTCCCTGAGAGCAGCCAAGGACACATAATCTGGGAGAAGAGAGTGGGCTGTGCAAAAGGGCTGTACGATATCAGGGTCTAAAATATCGGTCAACTGCTGGTGTTGTTCTGAGCAGGCACTTGGCGATGATGATGCCAGTTCACGGGGTGCAGCTAGAGGTCCAAAGGTATGAGGCCACTGGAGGTAGGGTGGGCCAGGCCCAGATCGTGGTGGGTCCTGCTGTTTGAAGACCAATGGTTGGTCTGGCTCAAGGCCAGGAGGAGCACCAATATCTGCCTCCTCCTCGCTGGTGGTGTCCCACAGTTCTCCATGGCCTCCACCTGCAGTATTTTTTCAGTAGATCTTGTTTGTCTTGGGGAGATGCGCAACCCCTGCTTTTTGGGCTTCTTTCTTGTCGCTGCTAGATAGCTCTGTGTCTGCCTTTAAGTTGAGGATCATCTTAATTGCTCCAGATCCTGAAGATGGAAAAAATAAACTTTGAATTCATATGTCAATGCTGCATGTTAAATGTACTTTATTTAAAAGGGATATTATATCTCTAAATAAAAGAACTGATATTGTGCAGTCTTTAGCAAACGTGTAGCAACCCAATGTTTATATACCAAGGGGCTTATTTACAAGACCCTTGCGCCGCCAGTATGTCAATTTTTATATGGGAAAAAGTGGCACACGTGCGGTGCAAGGGGCTTGTAAATAAGCCCTTAACTTCCAAATAGTAAAACATGATAATTTTGCAATCAGGCATTCAATGGAGGTGAAAGGGTTGATCAAGGAGGGTTTGTTTAGCTAAGTTGGGCTTAAACTTGTAAATGATGTTTTGCAATATCTTCAACATGTTACCTGTTGGAAAATGGCCCTCTCTGAAGGGTCACCACAAACTTTTTGACTTCCCCCTCCTCTTTTTCTGACCTTATTTATGTTGGCTTTAGGGCTCTAGACACGTTACCACTGCTAATTAATGCTAAAGTGCATGTGCTCTCTCCCTAAAAACATGGTAACATTTGCTCTTGATGCCATCTGTGCCTTACATCCTTTCTCCAACCCACGTCTGCTCTGTGCTGGTTGATAGCTCCCCTTGTGCATTCCACTCAGACAGCCATAAACACAGGACACACAGTCACATCTGCACTCATCTGTATACTGAATGGGTCTCCCTGGACAAGACAGGTAGAGGGGGTCTCTCTTACACTTCAAAGGTCAGTGGCATGCCCTCCCACAAAGGACTGATAACCCCCCCACAGGGATCCTGGCAGACAGGACTGGGTTGAAAGAGGAACTTGTGCACTTCAAAACCACTCTTTGAAGTTTCCCCCACTTCAAAGGCATTTTGGGGATATATACTGGGTCTGTGACCCTCCAAAAGTAGACATTTCTGGATCTACACCAGGACTCTGTCAGAGGGACTGCCTGGCTGCCCAAAGGACTCATCTGGACTGCTTTGCTGAAAAAGACTACTGCCCTGCTTGTTGCCCTGCTGCCTGCTGCCTGCTGCCTGCTGACCCCTGACTCAGCTAGAAGGACTCTGCCTTCCCCACAATGCTTTCCAGGGGCTTGGCTTGAACTTGCCTACTGTTCTGAACCTTCAGGACAACAAAGACTTCACCAAAGAGAAGAAAATCCCCGTGCTTTGGAAAATCAGTGCAACGCCTGCAGAAACCGACGCAGCGCCTGCCTTGCAGCTGAAAAATTACTGCATCGCCTCCCGATCGACACAGTGCCTGCTCATTCTTACCAGCCCATCAAGGATTTTCAACGCATCGTCTGTGCCACGCCGGAAAATCTGACGCACCCCCTTATTTTTCAACGCATCTCCTCCTCTGCAACCCCGTGCATCGTTATACTTGGGTGCATCCCACGAACTGTGTGTTACAAGGATGTAACCACTGATTCTTAAGGATTGAGACTCATTTAAACCTTTAAAAGGTCATATCTTGACTTATGCATATTGGATTTTTTTTATTTTGATCTTGTTTTATTTGGATAAATATTATCTATTTTGCTAAACTGGCGTGGAGTACTTTTTGTGGTGTTTTCACTGTGTTACAGTATGAGTTATTGCACAAATACTTTACACGTTGCCTTCTAAGTTAAGCCTGCCTGCTCCATTGCCTATCTTAGATTAGATTACAGCGTATTTGTACAAGGCAAAAATCATTGTAAAGGATTATGGGGGTCATTCCAACCCTGGCGGTCGGTGTAAAAGCGGCGGCCAACCCGCAAACAGGCAGGCGGCCCAAAAAATGGAATTCCGACCCTGGCGGGAACCGCCAACACAGCCCGCCACTTTAACACTCCGACCGCCACGGCGGTACAGACAAGCAGGGCGGCGGTCACCGCCAACAGACAGGCGGCAGACAATGTACCGCCCACCTTATCACAACTCACCAATCCGCCACCTTTTCCAGGGCGGGAGCCCCGCCGATAAAAACACGTCGGAAACAGACTTCGAACGGGAAAACGCTCACCTCTACACACTCCACGAGGAATCTGGACAGCATGGAACTCGAACTACACATCCTACCAGCTATTGTCTACCTGCTCCTCTACCAGGAGCACGAATGCCGGCGCAGAAGACAACGGTGAGTACTGCACCTATGACACAGGGGAGGGGAGAGCCAAAAATTACGGGGACACACATACGCCACACACCCACCCCCACCCTCACCCACTACAACACACACATCAATGCAGAGCAACAAGTCAGAGTGACACCCCCCCGGAAGAATGCAAAGACAAAATAAAATGATCATTAAAAATGAAGTATATTATAGCATAATTGAAGTTAAGTGAAATATGAAATATATAAATAAAATATATTACATCATGAACAATATATACATAGGTCAAAAGTCCGGGCCATATTGGCTATCATCCATTGTTCGTGGGCCAATGGGCCTAAACACATGGGCAAAGCCCACCCACGAGACCCGATTCCATTGGAGAGAACACTGCAGGGGCATCAGATAGTAAAACTACAGGCACCTCAGGGGGAAGGGAAGGGGGGCACCTCAGCCAGTTGAGTCCACGACGCCAGATCCACGAGGGGCCTCCATGGCCACTGTACCATCCTGGGGAGTGCAAAGCCACAGTCTCACAAGTCTCTACAGTGGGTGGGTTGCCCACTGTACCATCCTGGGGAGTGCAAAGCCACAGTCTCTCAAGCCTCTACAGTGGGTGGCTTGCCCACTGACCCATCCTGGGGAGTGCAAAGCCACAGTCCATCAAGTGGATTACAGACTCCACTGGTTCTGGAGGAGGCATGGTGCCCAGAGTGCTTCGTGTAGCCCTGGCCGACACAGATCCGGCCCTGCCAATGGGCCAGCGGTGCTTGAGATGAAGGGCCCAGCGGAGCGGTGCTTGAGAGGAAGGGCCCAGCGGAGCGGTGCTTGACAGGAAGGGCCCAGCGGAGCGGTGCTTGAGATGAAGGGCCCAGTGGAGCGGTGCTTGACAGGAAGGGCCCAGCGGAGCGGTGCTTGACAGGAAGGGCCCAGCGGAGCGGTGCTTGAGATGAAGAGCCCAGCGGAGCGGTGCTTGAGATGAAGGGCCCAGCGGAGCGGTGCTTGACAGGAAGGGCCCAGCGGAGCGGTGCTTGACAGGAAGGGCCCAGCGGAGCGGTGCTTGAGATGAAGGGCCCAGCGAAGCGGTGCTTGAGAGGAAGGGCCCAGCGGAGCGGTGCTTGAGATGAAGGGCCCAGCGGAGCGGTGCTTGAGAGGAAGGGCCCAGCGGAGCGGTGCTTGACAGGAAGGGCCTAGCGGAGCGTTGCTTGAGATGAAGGGCCCAGCGGAGCGGTGCTTGAGATGAAGGGCCCAGCGGAGCGGTGCTTGACAGGAAGGGCCCAGCGGAGCGGTGCTTGAGATGAAGGGACCAGCGGAGCGGTGCTTGACAGGAAGGGCCCAGCAGAGCGGTGCTTGAGATGAAGGGCCCAGCGGAGCAGTGCTTGAGATGAAGGGCCCAGCGGAGCGGTGCTTGAGAGGAAGGGCCCAGCGGAGCGGTGCTTGAGATGAAGGGCCCAGCGGAGCGGTGCTTGAGAGGAAGGGCCCAGCGGAGCGGTGCTTGAGATGAAGGGCCCAGCGGAGCGGTGCTTGAGATGAAGGGCCCAGCGGAGCGGTGCTTGACAGGAAGGGCCCAGCGGAGCGGTGCTTGAGATGAAGGGCCCAGCGGAGCGGTGCTTGAGAGGAAGGGCCCAGCGGAGCGGTGCTTGAGATGAAGGGCCCAGCGGAGCGGTGCTTGAGAGGAAGGGCCCAGCGGAGCGGTGCTTGACAGGAAGGGCCCAGCGGAGCGGTGCTTGACAGGAAGGGCCCAGCGGAGCGGTGCTTGAGATGAAGGGCCCAGCGGAGCGGTGCTTGAGATGAAGGGCCCAGCGGAGCGGTGCTTGAGATGAAGGGCCCAGCGGAGCGGTGCTTGACAGGAAGGGCCCTGTTCAGCGGTGCTTGTCACGGCGGGGCCCAGTTCAGCGGTGCTTGACAGGAAAGGCCCTGTTCAGCGGTGCTTGTCACGGCGGGGCCCTGTTCAGCGGTGCTTGTCACGGCGGGGCCCAGTTCAGCAGTGCTTGACAGGAAGGGCCCTGTTCAGCGGTGATTGCACGGCGGGGCCCTGTTCAGCGGTGCTTGTCACGGCGGGGCCCAGTTCAGCGGTGCTTGACAGGAAGGGCCCTGTTCAGCGGTGCTTGCACGGCGGGGCCCTGTTCAGCGGTGCTTGTCACGGTGGGGCCCTGTTCGGCGGTGCTTGACATGTGTTCCCAGGGAACCAGATCGGGCCAATATTTTCCGCTCAGTCGCCATCCGACCTTTCGCTTGCGGGGCCCTCCTGTGCTGGAGTCCTGGGCCCGTGGGTGTCCTCCTTCACACCCGAAATGGGGCTGGTGGGGCCCTCCTGGGCAGCTCGCCTGCTGCCGGAAATGTCCGCCCTGCTGCCCTTGCCCTCCTTCGCCGATTCTCTGGGGCCCTTGCCTCCCTTTGTGGATGTGCCAGGTGACGGTGCCAGGGTAGTGCCTTTGGGGGCTGCCGTCTCTGGCCTCTCGCGCCGGCCCTTCCCTTTTTTAGTTTTTTTCCCAGGGGGTGGGCTGGCTGTCCCCTTGCTGCTGGCCGATGTTGCTGCCCTAGAAGCTGGTGGACTCCAATAGCCCTGGACTATGGTCCTTGTAGGTGCAGGGCTTGTGGTGGCTGAGGTGCTGTTTGGACTCTTACGAGATGGAGGGGGTGGGTCAGGTGATGCAAAGAGGTTAATTTTGGAGAGGAAAAACTTTTTAGGAGCAGTGGGAAGGGTAGGTGCAGTGGGTATGGGAGTGGAGGAAGAGGATGTGGTTGTAGGAGAGTCAAGTGTGCTGTCTTTGGGTGCAGGTGCTTGTGACGGAGGCTGTCATGAGGTGGATGGCTGTTGGGTGGGTGGCTGCCTGCGTTTGTGTGGTTTGGAAGAGGGGGTGACAGACACACTGGGAGAGGACACAGGGGACGTGTAAATGGCAGTGGGGGTGGTGACTGCACGTGTGCGGAGTGTTCTGGTGGGTGTACTGGTGATGGACGTACTGGCTGATGGTGGTGTGCATGCAGGTGTGAGTGGAGACGTCACAGGGAGGGAGGAGGGAGACGAGGAGGAGGGGGACACAGAGGAGGCAGTGGCTGTTGGCATGTCTGCATGTGGATGTTGCATGTGTGAATGCTTGTGTGATCTGTGGTGCTTATGTCTGGATGAGCTGCCCTTGGGTGTTGATGTGTGTGCAGGCTGGTCTGTAGGTGTGGCTGGGATAGGCAGAGGAACAGGGGAGTGGGACTGGGATGAGGAAATTGGAGGGGGGAGGCAGGAGACAGGGACAATGGCTGCCGTCAGTGCTAAGGCCAGAGCGTTGAACGATCGCTGATGGGCAGCCTGACCCGAATGAATGCCCTCCAGGTATGCATTGCTCCGGTGCACCTCCCTTTCTACACCCTGGATGGCATTCAAAAGGGTAGACTGCCCAACAATGAGCGTCTGGAGGAGGTCAATGATCTCCTCACTGAGGGCAGCAGGGGTAACTGGGGCAGGGCCTGAGGTGCCTGGGGCGAAGGAGATGGCCGCCTTCCTGGCCGAGCGGGCACGGGGCGAACGCTGAGGGGCTGCTTGGAGGGCGGAGCTGGTGCGCGGGGTGGCGGCTGTACCTGTTGTAGCGGTGGGCACGGATGTTGCCGCCACCACAAGGGAGCTCCCTTCCGAGGACGTGTCTGTGTCGCTGACGTCTCCACGGGTCCCCGTTGTGGAGCTCCCCTCGCCCTCCGTCTCACTGGTGAACTCGGAGTCGGTTGCATGGCCCTCCAGGGCCATGTGAGATGCAGCTCCCTCGTGCTCCGATGCCTCTTCTCCTCCGCCTGATGATGCTAATGCACACATGAACAGGAAGACCACAAAAAAGGGGGGGGGGAGAAAGAATGACATGTTGAGTGCATGCAATGGCGACACCGTTGGCGGAGAGGACAGACACAGAAGCCCCCTGCACTACGCCGCGCACTCGGTGTACACTACTCAATTATTGTGACTTGGCCTACAAGCCTATGGACGACAACTGCACACATAGGTGACCTTATGGAGGGGACCAGCCTACAGAAGTCGCCCTGGCCTAGAGATACCCACAGCCCTCCTCCCCCACCCAGACACCTCCACTGTGCGCTAACATAGCAGAATGTGCTGGTACTCACCCCCTTGTGTTTGCTGTGATGTCCTCACGCGCCCATCCAAATCCGTGTAGGCCACCGCCAGGATCCGGGACATCAGGGGGGTCAATTGACGGGAGCCACCCCTCCTACGTTGGGAGGCCATCCCCAGCAGAGCCTCCGCGGTCTTCCTGCTCCCGCGGCGGATGTCCTCCCACCTCTTGCGGCAGTGGGTGCCCCGTCTGTTGTGGAGCCCCAGGGTCCGGACGTCCTTGGCGATGGCACGCCAAATGTCGATCTTCTGATGGGCGCTGACCTATGTGACATGGACAGGGTGGGAAAATAAATATCATCATTTTCTGCATGGTCGATGTGAGTGGCCCCCCCTCCCCAACCTAGCCATATGGCACATGCTCTCATCTGTCGTGCGATGCATGCCTCATTCGCTCCCCTCCCCACCATCTTTTATCCACCCCACTCAACACAGGCATTGCCCACAAAGCATGGTCCCAGTGTACTTACCTGTTGGTCTGGAGGACCGTAGAGTAGCGCATACTGGGGGAGGACCCCATCAACAAGTTTCTCCAATTCCTCAGATGTGAAGGCAGGGGCCCTTTCCCCAGTCGCAGCAGCCATTGTATCTTCCAGACCGAGGTCACAGCAGCACTTGCAGTATAGGTCCTCTCCTGTAGATGATCAGGTCTCGAGTGATTAAGCAGATAGAAGATGGCGGTCACGCCCGCGGCGGTGCGTACCGCGACCGCCGGCGCACATCGTCATTGGCTCCTGAGACCCATAGGGTTCAATGTTAACCAATGCTGCTTTGCGCCGCGGTCTTCGACCGCCTACCGCCACGGTGTGCCACGCCAGCGCATTGACCTCACATCCCATTGTCACACTTCACAGGTCAGGCAGCCGCCATTTCAAGGGCCCACATGGCTTAATTTGTACTGCGTCACACAGGCCTAGGCCTTGCATTGCCACTCATACAAGCCATTCAATGCATAGCGAATCGTGTTCTGTGCAAGCTGTGGTTACGTACCTGTGGGTTGCTTGACTCTGTGCTCCATGTTGTCCTTCCTAGGCACCGTCCGCTGGGACTTGCGAGGAGATGGAGGTATGTTCCCGTGTACAAACCGCTGGTGGACCTGTCGACAATGGAAGAAAGACATGTCATACTGACATACAGACTTGACCGAGCCACTATACAGGAACTGTGTGCCCAGCTGGAGCCAGACCTGATGTCCCCCATTCGCCAACCCACAGGGATTCCCCCTCTAGTGCAGGTTCTGTCAGTACTCCATTTTTTGGCTAGTGGATCATTCCAAACAACAGTGGCCATATCATCAGGGATGTCTCAGCCTATGTTTTCTAAGGTTTTGTCCAGAGTGTTGTCTGCCCTGATGAAATACATGCGGAGCTACATTGTTTTCCCTGAGGTGGGCGATTTGGCTACAGTGAAGGGTGATTTCTATGCCCTTGGTCATATCCCCAACATCATTGGTGCCATTGATGGGACCCATGTGGCTTTGGTTCCCCCCAGTGAAAGTGAGCAGGTGTACAGGAACAGAAAAAGTTATCATTCGATGAATGTCCAGGTGGTCTGTTTGGCTGACCAGTACATCTCCCATGTAAATGCCAAGTTCCCTGGGTCAGTGCATGACGCGTACATCATGCGAAATAGCAGCATCCCTTACGTGATGGAACAGCTACAGAGACACCGTGTGTGGCTAATTGGTGACTCTGGTTACCCCAACCTGTCGTGGCTACTGACCCCAGTGAGGAATCCCAGGACAAGGGCAGAGGAACGGTACAATGAGGCCCATGGGCGTACTAGGAGGGTGATCGAGCGGACCTTCGGCCTCCTGAAGGCCAGGTTTAGGTGCCTGCATATGACAGGTGGATCCCTAATGTACTCACCAAAGAAGGTGTGCCATATCATCGTGGCCTGCTGTATGCTTCACAACCTGGCTTTGCGACGGCAGGTGCCTTTCCTGCAGGAGGATGGTCCAGATGGTGGTGTTGTAGCAGCTGTGGAGCCTGTGGAGAGTGTAGAGGAGGAAGACGACGGGGACGACACAGACAACAGGGACACAGTGATACAACAGTATTTTCAGTAGCACACAGGTACGAATCAACCCCGCCATTTTACATTTACTTAAAGTCTCCTGCCTCTCTAATGTCTGTGTTTCCCCCCAGTTCCTGTTAACTGAGTTGTGACTTTCGCTTCCGTTTTCAGAGCTTTGGGCCCCACTGCGTGATCTCTGCTTTGTTTGCCCATGGACTACAGCTGTGTGACCGTGGTATGTTGTCATCACAATGTAACTGAACATTTTGGCAACGTTATGTCTAATACATTTGTTCAAAATACAAGCAGACTCCAGATTTTGTTAAGTGCAATAAGTGATTTTATTAAAGTGCTAAATTTAGGGACATGATTGTAAAACGGTGATGGGTGATGGTGGAGTAATGTCCATGGCAGAGTCCAGTTTTCAGTCTCACAGGTGCATTGTCCATATGCCTGTGGAAGGATGGAGCAGGGGCAGTTTAAGTTTGGACAGGGTGACAATGTGGGACAGTGGGATGACATCAGGGGGTATCGTTTGCTGGCGGGGGTCTTGGCATCCTACTCTGTCTTCTTGTGAGATCTCAGGTACCGCTTGCGGGGTGGTTCTTCTTCTGCAGGAGGTGGGGTTCTGGTGGCCTGTCGTTGTGTGGGGGCCTCCTGTCCACTAGCGCCGGCGGAGGTGGTAGGCTGTTCCTGGTCCATGCTAATGACAGGGGCCCTTTGTGGTGCCACATGGTCCCGCAATGTGGTGACTATCTGGTTAAGGGCCACGACGATGGTCCCCATTGCGGAACTAATGTTTCTCAGTTCCTCTCTGAACCCCATGTACTGTTCCTCCTGCAGTACCTGGATCTCCTGGAACCTGGCCAGTACCGTAGCCATCGTCTCCTGGGAGTGGTGGTATGCTCCCATGATGGAGGAGAGGGCCTCTTGGAGAGTCGGTTCCCTGGGCCTGTCCCCCCCCTGTCGCACAGCAGCCCTCCCAGTTCCCCTGTTTCCCTGGGCCTCTGTCCCCTGGACCGTGTGCCCACTACCACTGCCCCCAGGTCCCTGTTGTTGTTGGGGTGGTGGGTCAACCTGGGTGCCCTGTAGTGGTGGACACACCGCTGTTTGACGTGTCTTGGAAACAGAGGCATGGGCCCGCTGGGTGGGAGCTGTGCTGGTGTTCCCAGAGGGGGTTAGGTCTGCTGTAGCTTGTGGCTGTCTGTGGGGAACCGACTGTCCTGAGGTCCCCGATGGGCCGGGCTGGTCATCTGGGTCCAGGGAGACAGAGCTGCTGTCATCACTGGGGGCCTCTTCTGGGGGTGGGATGGACATCTCTGGACCCGCCTGGGCGGTGTGGTGGCGTTCGGGTCCTGCAGGGGTATTAGAGTATGGTTATTGCTTCTGTGTGTGCCATTTCGTGTAATGGGTGGGTGGCTGTGTACCCCAGTGCTGGCATTCCCTTGTGGGGGCTTTTGTGACGGTGGCTTGTGGGGGAGATGGGTATGTGCAGTGGGCATGCTTTGGTGATGGGTGTCCATGCTTTGGGGAGGCATGCAGGGCTAGGTTTTGGGATGGGTGGGTTGTGATGGTGAGCCATTTGCAAGGAGTTGGTGTGATGGGGTTGGGGGTGAGGGTGGGGTATGATTTGGCATGCAGGTGGGGTGGGGGGAATGAAGTAGTGAAGATTTGACTTACCAGAGTCCATTCCTCCGCCTACTCCTGCGAGGCCCTCAGGATGCAGGATGTGCAAGACTTCCTCCTCCCATGCTGTGAATTCTGGGGGAGTTGGTGGGGGTCCCCCGCCAGTCCGCTGTACCGCGATGGTGTGCCTTGATACCATGGAACGCACCTTCCCCCGTAGGTCGTTCCACCGCTTCCTGATGTCGTCCCGATTTCGTGGATGCTGTCCCACAGCGTTGACCCTGTCCACTATTCTGCTCCATAGCTCCATCTTCCTGGCAATGGTGGTGTGCTGCACCTGTGCCCCGAAGAGCTGGGGCTCTACCCGAACTATTTCCTCCACCATGACCCTGAGTTCTGCGTCAGAGAGCCTGGGGTGTCTTTGGGGTGCCATGGGGTGGTGTGGATGAGGTGAGGGGTGGTGTATGTGTTGTAGAGTGTGGTGAGTGTGGTGGTGTATGGTGTTTTGTGCGTGGATATTGTGTGGGTGATGTTGTGATTTGCCTCTGTGTGATGGTCTACTCTATGCTGTGCTGTCTCTCTCTGTCCTTCAGTCGCAATTGTGGTCATAAGGGTTTGTGGGTGATGTGGGTGTGTGTTTTATATTTAATTGGGTGTGTGGGAGTGGTGTGTGTATGTGTCTCAGGTGTGTGTATTTTGAATTGTCCAATGTGGTAGTGTTTTTGTAAAGGTGTGTGTATTTTGACCGCGGCGGTGTGTACCGCCAATGGAATACCGCGGTTGAAAGACCGCTGTGGGGATTTGTGGGTCAGAATGGCATGGGCGTATTTCTGTTGGCGTGACGGTGGAGGTTTGGTCATCGCCAGTTTTTCGCTGGCCGTTGCTGTGGCGGACTTTTGTTGATGTCGGGTTTTTGGCGGTTTGCCAGTTGCGGGTCAGAATGACCGTGGCGGTTTACCGCGACCGCGGCGGTGTTATGGCGGTCTTGTGACCGGCGGTAAGCGCCTTTTACCGCCGAGGTCAGAATGACCACCTATGTCTTATGTTGGATTCAAGTGTAAAGTTTTCATACATTCATTTAAAAATTATGTGGATTTACTTTTTAATAGAAACGACTCTGGTGGCTTGAAATTAAGGTAGAGCTACACAATGTCAATATCACATAAACTAAATTTGACAACATAGAATTGTTACGGATCCCAAATGTTGAAGTTGTGTTTGAATTGCTATGTTGACCCAAAATATAGTATTTGAAAAGCATTTCCATTATGCCAGAAAGACTATTAGAGAATCCAAATAAAGCTACAACGACGCATGTATTTTAGTATTTCTAAACTTTCATTCCTTTCATACCACACTAACAACTAATAATTACAACATGAAATGCTAGACAAACAAAGGTCATGTAGAACACATAACTGAATCCCACTTTTAAAATGCATGTGCTCTATAGTGTTTATAGAAATAATACATGTATGACCTGTCTTCAGCTCAAACGTTTCCAGTAGGCCAGGCAGCGCTTAGGACCCTCCTGTGCAGTACTGTAAATCAAGGGTATCAGAAATGTCCTAATTGTCCTGGGCCCAACATTCAGGACCCAGTTACAAACATCCTCCCAGGACTTGCTGCATAACTTCCTGTGCTGGGTGTGGACACCTACTGCGTTGCAGTGTGTGGTGATGTCTCCCTAAATTTTTGCCAGCACTGTGTTGCTCAGCTTTATATCATGCCCCTGATAATGCTCAGGGTACCTTTGTCGGACCCCCTCACAAATAATCTCAAATTATTAAATAATCATTGGATAGGCTCTCTCATCTTGCCCTTCAACCCTCTTTGGGGTTTAATAAAGGGAGGAGCTGCAGGATGGAGGAGTGGTAGTCCATTACTCATCATTGGCAGGAAACTGTGCAACTACATAAATGCAGAAAGCAAACTCGCAGCTAATAAAAAAAAAAATCAATAATCAAGCCTGTATCAGTATTCCCTGACCTTCTGATTTGTACCCCACCCTGGGTTCCCTGGATGTGGGCCTAGATCACGTTCAAGATCTAAATATATGCTTTGACGCATGCCAATGCTGTGCAACACACAACAGGCTACAACAATCTTGCACACAATTTCTTTGGAGTACACCAGAACCCTCTTGTATGGCCAAAATATCTGAATCACAATTTAAGGATTCCAAAAGTGTGTTCAATAACATTAAGTGCATGTATACATGTGAGCCTTAATACACCTCTGTTGAGGTAGTATGGTTGGACATCTTTAGGGTGTGAGGATATAGGGAGAGAGAGCATTCCTTCCATTACTTGCAAGACATTTTTTTACAATTTCTTAAAAAGGGACACTTTTCTAAACAAAATACATCATGCCTTCATACAATTCCCTTCCCACCCTTTGCCTTTCCTTCAGTGACTCTGTCTCGGAGGTAAACTGGGTCACTCTTCTGTTGAAACATCTCAGTAACCGATGCAAGCATCAAAACTGGTTTGCCTCTGAGATGCCCACATTGTCAGAGCTGGCCCTCTGGAAAGATCATATAGCAGTAAAATGAAGTGCAGCCAGTATTATTACATGAGCAGGGACAGACATACTTCAATCATGCTCCTGCTCCCAGTCTGCAACCATGGCAAATATCACTTAACGTATGAAGCGGTATCTGGCACTGACTGTATCCCCTTGACATCCTAAAAATGTTGGTTACTAGCCTGTAAACCCTTTCCGTCCTCCTCAAATAATTGTATAAAATGAGTGGCAAATCACCAAACACATTCACCGACATATTGAAAGTAGAAAAGGGTTGTTTGGTGCATGAGTGGATTTCTTATGTGGTTATAGTGGTTGTGATTGGTTGGTGTTGATATGTGTTTGACCAGCAATGTGTGGTGGAGTTTGGAAAAATTACTCCTTGCTTTAGAAGGTGTGTTGCAAGTTTTTAAGCCTTGTTATACAATTCAGCAGCATTAGCTTTTTAAAAAATAAACTTATTGGATATAAAAAAAACTTGTTATAACATTACAGAGAATTTCCTTCAAAGGTTATAAAATTTGGGGATCTTAAAAATCGTAAAGGTTCCTTTCTTTTCCAATAAGTATCTCCAGTTATTTTTTGACTCCATTACTAAGTTGAGCCTACCAGGCAGGCCAATTATGGACTTTGCAGGAAGCTACAGTGGGCTTACAGCCCATTCACTGTTTGCATTGGTTCCTTTTATAGCCACTGTAATTTTCTTGCTTCCTATTCGATTATGTTTCTTTGTTCATCTAGGTCCATATTTATAGGAAAATTGACGAAGCGCGTCCCTGTGCCAAAATTGGCAGCGCCGCGCTCCGTCATTTTCACAGCGCAGGGATGCTTTGTATGTAATTGAACACGGCCCACCCCTGTGTTGTCCCCTGCGCTGGCGCTAAATTTATCTGCCAGCACCAACGCAAGCATCCTTGCACCATCGTGCAAGGAGGTCTGCATTGAGGAGTGCGATTGTTTATGTGTGGAAAGGTGTCCCTTCCTGCACACAAACATTCACTGATGTTGATTTGGCACCTCTGCAGAATGCAGCACACACAGAAGGGCTAAAGCGTCATTTTCAGATGATTGTTTATGTGCAGGAAGGGACACCTTCCAGCACATAAACAATAATTTCTGGCATTATGCTCTTTCTATGCGTGCTGCAGAATGCAGCCCACACTGAAAAAGCAAAAAAACGAAGAGGAATAAAAGTATTCCTCCTCGTTGGGCCTTGCTAACGCCACCCCAGGGGTGGCGTTAGATTTTGGCTCTGCCTCAGGTTTAAGAAAACTCGTAAATCTGAGACAGTGTCAAAATGCAAGGGGTGTTGCTGTGGCACACCCACAGCAATAACCAATGCATGCCTCTTCCACGCAAAGGGCTGCGTGTGAAGGGGTCGTATTTACAAGGTGGCGTTAAGCCACAATAAGTGGCTTAACACCACCTTGCAAATACGGCGCAGGGCATAGCGCCACCAGAGCATCTCGAAAAATGACACTCCGGTGGTGCTAGGGGCTCATAAATATGACTCCGTAGTGTTTGTCACTCCCTTGGTGAATTCCCTCATTACAATACTTTTGTTTGGCTTAAATGTATTGTTTCACTGTTGACATGCATAGAACTACTTTTTTTTTTCTTCTTTTTCTTTAAGCTCTCAAAGAGAATGCAAGTGTTTTGCAGAACGTTCCTTCATGGGGTGCATGTCCAAAACATTCCCCTCCATGCTTTATATTGCTCTCCCTCCCCCTCCTCACAGCTTATTCCTGGCTTTTCCACACTGCTTCCTGTCCAGCTTGGCTTTATTTACTTACTTTCTGCTTTTTAATTCTCTCTACCACTCCCATTCCCCTGCTCTTTCCTGCTGAGAAATACTTGGTCACAGCATGCTGCTTCCCAGCCTGAGGACGTTTTCCTGCTTCTTCCTTACAGTCACTTAGCATTTATTTGCTTTTTCACTGTCAACGTTGCGATGGGTCTGTCAGACCTATTACTGTGAATTTCCCTTGCCAGTTTTCTCTGAAAGCTCCCATTTACACACCATCTCACTTTGTCTTCCCTGGAAGGAGCCTTTTACTCCAGGACCAACTTACTTTCAAGAACAGCAGCACTTTCATTCTTAATCTTATCAGCAAAATTCCAAGGAATTGAGTCACAATCTTTGGGGCATATGTACAGTGAAGTGGGGCAGGCGGCGCAGCAAGTGGTCTTGCTGTGCTGCCCTGCACTACGGGGAAAGGGCAGAAAAGCACTGTATTTATGAAATATAATGCATTTGTGTCATTTCCCCCGCACAATTTGCTGCCCAGCACCAACGCAGGCACCCTTGCTCCACAGAGGCATTTTCCTAATTTTCCTCTTTCTTTGTGTGCTGTAGAAAGAGTAAAAAAACACAGAGAAATAAAGGTTTGGTTTGACTGCCCTGGGGAGGTATAAGATTTTGACGCATTCCCAGGTTTGCCTTGCCTTGTAAATCTGGAAATGTATCAAAATCCATGGGTGTTGCATGGGAAAAACCACTGCAATGCCCATGGATCTCCCCCCTGACGCATTGTTAGGTTATGTGGCGACTTGCGCTGCGTTGCCTTACATCATAGCTAAGAGGCCAGTGGCTTTGTGTGGCCTCGTAGATATGGGTCTGCACTATGCACAGCTGGAGCATAAAAAAAAGTGGCCCACCTGTAGCCTCTGTTTAGGGTCAAGCGCACGAGCACTCCGTCCCTATTGTAATCTCTCATTGGGCTTTTAACCATGCCCATGTCATGCCTGTCACTTTCATTGGTTCGTGGGCTTGCCTTTTAAAATCCGCTTGATTTAATTAGTGAAAGGCACGCATACGTGATGCGTTTAAAAAGTCAAGCAATCATGTGGTGTCTCTCAATTTTCAGTGCTTAATTTGAGCCAACACTCGGTTTTGGGGACCTTCTCAGGCAGTTACGAGCATAAGAGAGAGAAAACAAACAAATCAGAAAGACGGAGGAAGATAAAGACGGAAAAACGCCACAAAGGTAGACAGCAGGAACCTGCAAGCAGGGTTGTAGATTGGTCAGTAATATTGAGGGTGTTGTGAGCATGGACGTCAATTCACCAACATGCCAGGGGTAGCAGAAGTGACATCACATGCTACTTTATCTTTAAATTCACTCACACACGTTTACACATGCACACACATTCACTTTTTTTACACAAGCACACCTGCAAGCATGTACACAACATACATTAAAAAGTGTCTTTTTTTCTTACCTCAGCTAACATGGAGGGTCATAGACGCATAGTCCATCTAAATGTACTCCATTTATATTACAATAATAGTGAATAGTATAATATCATACACTATTATCGTAATAAAAAATCTGATTGAAAACAAGGAAGTGGATCACCAAGTGACCTCCGTAAGGATGAACTGCCCCTGTGTTCCTGGCACTGATTTTGCCACCTTTGAGGCCAGGTGTCGCAAAGGTAGTGCCGGGGTTCGCAAGGAACTGGGGGTCGCAGCTGCGACCCCTGGCAACCCCTAAATGAGTCCATGGTTGTGAGCTGCAGACTTTCCAACAATAAAACACTGGCATATAATGTTAAATACAGTATACAACAAGCAGGGCGCACCAGAGGGGCTTAAGGGGCAGTGGAAAGGGAGAGGAATGCAGATTGGTAGAGCTACTAAGTGAAAGAAAAACAACATTTTGTACAATAACCAACACTTTTTAAATCTTAAAACAATGCAGAGGGGAGAGAGTGTGTGGGTTTTAGTCTGTGTGTATGGAAAAATCCTGATGAAATCTGACAGACACCTCACAATACCCGACTGAAAACCCCTGTACCCAATTATTTACCTGAAAATACATTTATTAGAGGGGTGTAACACCCCAAACACCCCCCCCCCCCCCCACT
This sequence comes from Pleurodeles waltl, assembly GCF_031143425.1. Lineage (NCBI taxonomy): Eukaryota > Metazoa > Chordata > Amphibia > Caudata > Salamandridae > Pleurodeles > Pleurodeles waltl. The sequence continues at coordinate 254,790,260 of NC_090449.1, read as the reverse complement.
AAGCAACGCCCCTGCGTGCAACAGTGAAATAAAGGGTCAGGGAGTATATGGAAGTGGATTAAAAATGCCTTAAGTGGATTATAGACTACCCAGCCTTGGTGTTCGGCGCTCAGGTTCAGCTGTGGACTCCTGAGCAGAGCTTTGGGCACTGGCACTAGTTCTTTTACAAATCAAGCACTGATTAGCCCTTGCGAAGCGCTATGTAAGTGTTTCTTTGTTAGCATCAAATTCTGGTTGTTACCGTCCCCTCAAAAGTAAGTTAAGATAATTTGTGCCTGTCTTGACCAGTAGCGTCCTACACACTGGTATATAAAGAGCTCATGTCTGCGTATCACTCTTTTCGGACAGCGGGCAAGGACTGTGAGTGCGGCGCGTATTAAAACTCATCTACTATCTTTCGCATTGAAACTGGCAATTCGCAAATCACCCTACTCTGCAGGCTAGAAGGCAATAAAAGATGCAGGAATTTATCAAACAGCACCAAAACCTACTATCCCAAACTGAATGCTTTTCCTTACTAGCACATGTAAAACTTTCAGAATTAGATCTTGCTGAGTTTTTGAAAAATAAAGGGTCAGATTTACTAAAAAGTGGCGCAGCGCGGTGCTGCGCAAAAAATTTCAGTGCCGCTATGCGTCACTTTAAAAACACTGGGATGCACTGTATTTAATCAAATATGGTGCATCCCTGTGTTTCCTCCTGCGCCGAAGCTAAATTTAGCTGCCAACGCAGACATCCTTGCATAATACTGCAAGGATGTCTGCGTTGAGAGGATTGATTGTGTATGTGCATGAAGGTGTCCCTTCCTGCAGATAAACAAAATACAATGGCAATTTGGCACTTCTATGTGTGCTGCAGAATTCCAAATCGTCATTTTGAAGGATTGTTTATGTGCAGGAAGGTGAACTTCCTACACATAGACAATAATTCTTGGCTTTTTGCACTTTCTATGTGTGCTGCAGGATGCAACACACATGAAAAAAGCAAAAACTAGGTGGAATAAAAGTATTCCCCTTTGATGTGCCATACTAATGCCAACCTGGGGTGGCGTTTGTTTTTGGCGCTGCCACAGATTTCAGACTTGTTGTAAATCTGGGGTAGCATCAAAAGCAATGGATGTTGCGGTAGAACATCCACATCAACACCCATTGTACGCCCCTCTGACGCAGAAAAGTGCGTTGGAGGGGCCCATATTTACAAGGTGGTGTTAAGGCACAAAATGTGGCTTAGCACCACCTTGTAAATGTGGTGCACTGCACAGACCACCCGAGCGTCCCAAAAAGTGGTGCTCCGGTGGTGCAATGGCATTGTAAATCTGGACCAAAGGGCACTCAGACTTCATTGAGTGGTAAAGGGCTCAGGGCGTATACAGAATGATGTGTTTATGGGTTTTGGTGAACTACTCACACACTGACTATGTCTACATAATAACCACTGCAAACACGGAAAAAAAGCAGATGGTGTATGGCTGATGATTCTCCTTTCGGACATAAAAATCCAGAAGAGTAAAGGTCTGATTCACAAAGGTAATTTACATGTTTGAGTAAGTTAACTTTTAGTACTTAGAAACTCTGGCCCAGATTTATACTTGCTTTGCTCTGAATTTGCGTCATTTTTTTACGCAAATTCGGCGCGAACCTAACTCCATATTTATACTTTGGCACTAGACCCGTCTAGCGCCAAAGTTTTGGAGTTAAAGTAATTTTTTGCCTGCGGTAAACTACCTTGCATCAATGGGATCAAGGTAGGCGTTCCCGTGCAGAAAACGACGATATAGCCTTAGAGCCATAATTACCCCCCCATGCTAAAATCATGCACTGGGGGAAGGGTGCCTTAAATAATGGTGCTAAGCTTGTTTAGCGCCATTATTTAACGCCTGGGACAAGACAGGTTTTAGGGGACCTGTTTCCATGGTAAGAGACCATGGAATGGGCCCACATGTGCCCTTCCGTGGTCCCATGGACACCCCCACCCACACCAGAAGGACACCACAGGATGGGGTGACCCCATCCCAGGTAAGTAAGGTAAGTATTTTTTTTTTTTAAGTGCCATGGGGGGCCTTACTTGGGCTCCCCTACATGTCACTGGGACCAATGGCCATGCCCAGGGTACGCATAGCAAAGACAGGAGTCATGTCCATGGGGGTTTTATGTAAAAAAATGACGCTAGTCTGGTTAAAGGCATTTTCATGCCTCTGACCATACTAGTGTCATCCTTTGACGCACAACCTCCTGTTCCCCCTACGCCTCCCACACCCGGCTAGCTTCCTTTTTCATGACGCTAGCCACGCTTTATCACCAACTACTGTCTTCCATAAATATGACGCCTGGCCGGCGCCTTGGAATGGCGCTAGCAGGCGGTATACTTTTTCACGGAAACCTGCGTTAGCACAGTTTTGTGTGAAAAAGTATAAATCTGGGCCTCTGAGTGTAAACTTACTACAAAAGTTACAAGTCTTCACCCCCCCCACAGTAAAACAATTGGCTTACTCTTTTATGGGTAAGTGATGGCCCTCCCTCAACCTCTCTCAGGCCCTACTCTAAACCCATTTTACCCTTCACTAATCCCATCCAGTTTTGGAGTCATTCTGACCCTTCTCCTGCCACCGCCTTGTGTTCCTCTCACATATACTACTAAAAAATATACTTATGTATTTATGTGTGCGGAAGCTCTGCAGTCATGGCGATGAACTCCACATACATAAGTATAGGTAAAATATAAATTTTGTAGCATGTTTCGCAGTACTACAAAAGGGACTTCAAAGTGTAGTTGTGACTCAGGCCCTAAGTCTTTTTTTCGTTTGGATTGACAGTGCAGCTGTCTGCATGACCTACTGTAACCAATTCTTTAAAATGTACATGTATCCAGAGGAATAATTTCTCTTTTATCTCATCCTATTGTCTGTTTGGTGTATCATCCTGTTTCCCATGGAGCTCTGACCTTGCAATGGACTATTTTTCATCTCAAAAGTACAAAGAATCATTGAATATGGAATCATCTATTACATAAGTGCATTTCATATAGAAATCAATCTTATTTTGTTTTGTGTTTTTTCATTGCAGCAGGCATTTTTTAATATTTTAATCAGATCTCCAAATGTTATCCAGGCCTATTGACTTTACCAGTTCTTGTTTCTCCAACATGCTGTTTTCCTTAACCTCAGGCAAGAGTTTTCCCAGACCCTGCTGTGTTAGAATCTCTGGGCATCTACTGTGATCTCGGTGCCGGTGCATTAACCTGCCTCCAGGCTGCTGCTACCTTTTGGAATGCTCTCTTGCTATTATGTGGATTCCCTGCACTTTCTTTCACACAATGGCTCGAAAGTGCTTCTTTTAAGATCGGTGTGGCAGCTTTTCTCTGTTCCTCCTCTCAGGCTGTTGTTCAGAGTGCCCAGCTCCCTCCAGGCTGTTATGTAAAAACACCAAACAGACCTTATTTTAATATTGCAACCTATATTTTTTACAAGAACCATTTGTGCTCACAACAGAAACACTATTAGGAAATATTTGCTCTCAGTTTTGCATGTTAGTGAAAGAAAAGATGAGGGTACCATACCTGCTGTCCATCAGACCAATAAAAGCTCAGTTGTATTTTACTGTTCTCTGTGAACAAAACATATCTTTATGGACTCACCACAGGAAGTGATTTCATTACCTGTTCCAAGTAACAGCAAAGTGATCAGGGTAAGCTGTAGGCTCTTCCTTGTGATAAACCTGTATCCTTTTACTGTAACTATCAAGTACCACAAAGCAGGGGAGCAGATACAATACTTTACCGCTAAAGTGAAGGAGGCAGAAAATGCCCCCCGAGAACTTTTTAATGTGATAAATACATTATCCACCCCCCTTAGGCCTCGGGATCAGGAGAATTCTCAGGATTACTGTGACAAGGTCGTGGAGCACTTCAAAAATAAAATCCTCTGAATACATGCTACCTTTGACCCTCATGTGATTTCCAGGGAATCCTTGGCAGATTCGGTCACAGATGTTAATGTAAGGGACACACCTTTAACTGAATTTCATGCCCCCACTCAGGACCATGTTAAAAAGATGATTTGCTAAATAAAGTCAGGCTCCCCACTGGATCCGTGCCCCCCGTTCACTTTTAGATTAGCCCCTGACCTGATGGCTCGGGCTTTAGTCTCGACCTTCCAAGAAGTGCTAGACTCTGGGATCTATCCCTCCTCCTGGAAGGAAACGATAGTGATGCCATTAAAAGAAAAGCATAACTTACGGCCTATAGCGCTCCTCCCCTTTCTGGCCAAAATTCTAGAGAAATTGTTGAATAAGGAATTGGCAGAATTCCTAGTGGATGGGGGAGGCCTGGATTTGTCACAACATGGCTTCAAAAAAGCGCACAGTACAGAGACTGCTTTGATCTCTTCTTCTGATTCAATCCGGAAATTGGTCGATGATGGCCAAGGGGCCATTCTATATTGCTGGACTTGTCAGCAGCATTTGACATGATTTCTCCTTAGCTATTGATATCCCGCCTTAGTCAAGCGGGAATTAGAGGGTGAGCCCTTAAGCTTTTAGAATCCTTCTTGTCAAATAGGTGGATAACTGTAAGCTGTGGCAATTTCCAATGTTCTCCTTTTTTATTGCCATGTGGGATTCCTCAGGGCTCATCCTTAAGCCCTACTTTGTTTAACCTCTATGTTGCACCTTTGGCCGATATCATCCGATCGTTTGGGTTTATCCCAGCCTCCTATGCTGATGATACTCAGTTTATTATACCGATTGCAAAACCTTGGGAGGAGGTTGCGGACCAGTTTAGCAATTGCATGCAAAGTGTTAGCAATTGGATGAAGACAAACTTGCTGAAAATGAATACCAGCAAAACGGAAATTCTCTGCTTTGGGCCAGCAAAAGAATTATGGAACTCACATTGGTGGCCAGTAGACTGTGGGATTCCTCCAGCACCGACCACGGTCAGTAGGAACCTGGGCGTTTTCTTTGACGACCATTTGTCTTTCAGAAATCACGTAAATCACACTCTGAAGACATGCCTCTGGCTGATCAAAATGCTTCGCAAAATCTTTCCTTACCTCAAGCAGGAATGGAGAGTCTCTGCGGTCTTAGCTCTAGTAATGTCGAAAGTTGATTACTGCAACGCCTTACTCCTTAATGTTGATAAGACATTGATTAATAAGCTGCAGATGGTCCAAAATGCAGCAGCTAGAGCAATTTTAAATCTTCCACGGTGGAATTCATTCAGTGGGAGCCTTAAGAAATTACATTGGCTTCCAGTGTCCCAGTGGATTATTTTTAAAGCACTTTTGTCTAACCCACAAAGCAATTCATGGAATAGGTCCCAACTATCTCACCACTAGGCTTTGTTTGTACACTCCCAAGAGAAACCTGAGGTCCGCTAAAGCATTTAGAATTCAGGTTCCTCGTACACACAGAACAAGATGGGGGGACAAAGCTTTCACGGTGGCTGCTGCTAAAGGATGGAATTCATTATCGCTGAATATCAGGCAAGAACCAGCTTATTTAAGGTTTAGGAAATTGGTCAAGACTTGGCTCTTTCCTCGATAGTCTGTTGTTTTCTGGTTAACTCTTATCTTAGTAGCATTTTGGTATAATTGAGGAGGGTGGGATGAAGGTTGGGTTTGCTAGTCTGTTTTCTTCCTCATCTTCTACTCTTTTTAGCGCTTCAATGCTCCTGGTGAGTCGGAATGCGCTCTACAAATACCACATTCATACTTCACACTGCTTCTATGACAATACCCCCTTCATATCAAAATAGCCCTATTCGAACCAATTAAAAACAAATAACAGCCAAAATGGTGCCGCACAAGATGAGTCTCCACCACACCTCATACAATACACAGCTCTCGCTACACTTCCTTCCACAGCAGCTTTTTTGTGAGGCATCTTCTGTTCTGAGGCATAAATCCGTCTCTTTACGCCCTGTCTAGAAAGCGCATGTGCTGTCTCTTTGAGGCCTCTGGTTTTCTATCAGTGAGCTTAGAGACCGCTCATTCATTACCATCAGTTGGATTCATTGTCACTCTCATTTGCTTGCTTCTTATTGGGCTGCTGCTGTAGGCATACTTCCTCTATGAGTGTTTGTACTTCCCCTGCATCATGGATGCTTCACTCAAATGTCCTTCTACTGTTTAATTTTTGTAAGTGCTACTTTTTTCTTTTGATTTAGGCACTTTACCAAAGAGCGTCTTTTTCAGGTGGCCCCCTCGTGTACTTTTCCCCCCTTTGTGCTCTTCCCCTGTGCGTGTGCCTGCGTTCACCCAACCTCCCTTCTCCCATTGTCAGTGATGGCATGCCCCTGCCCTCCCTCCTTCCCTTTATTTGCGTTCAGTATTGGCTCCCACTCACCCTCCCTTCTTTGTGTAGGTTAGCTTACTCCGACCCTCCATCCGTTTGTTATCCGTGTTTGCTTGCCCACACCGTCCATTTCTCAGTGTGTTGTGTGTTAGCTTGCCCACACCCCACTTCTCTTCCTTCCTTGTCATGTTTTCTTGTCCCATCCTCCCTCCCTCTCCCTTTGTTGTCGGTGATGGCTTTCTCTGCGCCCATTCTCCCTTCCTCCTTCAGTCGTCCATGTTGCCCTGACCCCTGCCTCTGTCCACTGTCTGCGTTGCCCCCAGCCGCCATAACAAAAAGAAGCGCTATGACACGGACACTGGACACATCGTAGTGCTTTTTTCCCCCACACCCTTCACTTTCCAATTTGTCTGGCCTCCCTCCCTCTGTGTTGCATCCTACCCTGACCTCCTTCGCACCAGTATTTAAAAAGGACTATGGTGCAGACACTGCTAACAGCGTTACAGAACTTTTTTCTCCACACCTTTCACCCTCCGTGTTGCCTGACTCACCTCTCCCTCTAAGGTGGCTTGGGGGGAGCGAGGGCTTGCCCATCTCCCCCCAAGCAGATCGGGCATGGGTGGTACAATCCATCTCACAACATTTGATTGGGCAAAAGAATGGAAGGGTGGGCCCTTTGTTTAGGGGTATATATGGAGGGGGCAGGCTGTGGGTGGCCTCTTTGGCTGTCTTGCCACACCCAGGGTTGTTGCTGTGGGAGATTTTTGTGTAGGTAGGCCTTAGAATAATAGAAGTCACGTTGGTTTTTGAAGTTTAGTAAGCAGTATGGTTACCTCAGTTAGAGTACTGGAGACTTTGAGGGTTTTGCAGGAGGAGGGTAGGGAGGACCTGTTGCAGCAAGGAGTATTGGATCAGGAGGGGATGGGGTTAAAGAGGCCTAGGAGGGTGTCATCTGAGGGCGTGACGGCAGCTGTAATGGCTTGTTCGTCACCGGTGTCGGGAAAAAAGATTAAACAAAAAAGTATTGTGGGCCGGCGTTATGCGCAGTCAGGGGCCGATTGTGAAGTTGTGGAGGGATTTGACTTGGCAGGCTTACCGTCGGGATTTGCTTGGCCAGGAGGGGCGGTTCGAGGCTCGCACGATGCGCAGGAGCCTCGATTAGGCAGCGTGTAGCCTCTCGTGGGAGAGGCGCTGCCGATCCTTGTGCAGTGGCAGCTGTTGGCCGCTTGGGGGCGGAGGCGCGAGCGACTGCGCATGCGCCCGCTTTGAAGAAGAAGGTGGCGCGTTTAAGAAAACAAGCTCCACTCCACTCACGAAATATTAGTGAACGAGGGGAGGGAGTTTTCGAGGAAAGGCCCTTAGCGGAGGGCGGCAAGATGTCGGTCCGCATGGAGGATCGGCAAGAGCCGATCCTCATTGTGTCAGATTCGGATGGGGACAACCCCATGGGCAATTTTAACGCTAAAATGTCAAAGAGGGACATTGAGGCTTCCATGAGGAGACAGAATAGGGCACAGGTGCAATGGGTGCCTAGGTTGGTTAGCCCGATGTTGCACAAAGTGCAGCATTGGGATGTAGAGAATAGGACCCTTATTCAGTCAGGGCAATTGGTTGAGGTTATGGATAAAGGTGAGATTAGGGTAGCATGTATAGCCCTTGGGGAAGCTGAGTTAGGAGATAATGGCTGTAGGGCGCAGGTTAGTGCGGATTTCTTGAACCCTGGTTGTGTGCATGGTATGCCTGGGAGTGGCAATGCGCTTGCCTTGAGTGGGCTTGAAGAGCATATAACAAAGGCAGGTCACGGGCGGCCTGCCATTGCCCCAGGACACACGGTGGGGGTTAGTACACCCCTAAGACACCGAGAAGAAGAGAGGGTGAGACCAGGAGCGGCTCACCCGACATCAGGGGAGGCACCTTCATCATCTCAGGTGTTTAGACGACGTATCCCTTACGATGAGCCCTCTACTAGCCAGAGCGCTAGTGGATTGACAAAGGATATCGGTTCTGGGGAGGAATTCTTGGATTTTGATGAGGTCAATGAAACAGTTGTTCTAGTTGGGGGTCTTCAAAAGGAATTAGGTGGGCAAGGGAATAACAAGTCTTGGAGTTTTGGTGTCTTGCAGGATCAGAGGAAGGCGGCGGTCCGGAGCGATCGTCAAGGTGGAGAGAGGAGTTTATCCAGTTCGGCTGTGAACTTGCCTAGAGGTGAGGAGAGACCTTTTATTTCAGGTTTCGAAGGGGCAGTGGAGCTTGGGTCAGCTGGGAGGAGGGCGAGGGTACAGAATATGGGTGTGCAGACTAGTAGTTTGGACAATGATGTGGTGAGTTCAAAGGTTGCTGACTCGGAGGTAAGTATTCTGTCAGGCAAGGCAGAACCGGAGCGTTTTGCCCAAAATCAAGGAAAACACTGGGGGGAGTGTAAAGAATAAGAAGCTTCCTTACATGGGAGTGTCGATGCCTTTGGGGGCACATCTCACTCAATCTTTAAAAGATAAGATTTGCAGGGGTGAGTTTATAGATGTGTTTAAACTGTTGCATAGGGAGATTCAAGCCAAGGAAGGGTCAAAGGAAGAAGAATGGGAGTTGGCCAGGAGCCCAAAAGTGCCAACTACGATTGAGAATTGGACTTCGGCATTTTTGATATACACTAGTGTATACTGTGAACGCTTTCCAGATAGGAGTGTGGCTTTATTAAAATACATGGACATTGTTCATCGGGCCCAAATGGATTATGGAGGTTTTGGGTGGTTTTCGTTATGATGAGGAATTTCTAACCCGCATGGCGATTTATCCTGAAAAATAATGGGGTGGAATTGACAATGAATTATGGATGCAGTGGTTGAGAACGGCGAGGAATGCGCCTGTCATGCACACAGCTAGTGGTTTACCTTTACAGTACAAGCCCTTTCAGAGCCGTTCCACCCAATATGGGGTGGGGAATATCTCAAGAGGTCAGTTGCCACCGAATGGGTTATGTTGGTCATTTAATAGCAGAGGATATACGAGGCAACAGTGTAAATTTAGGCATGACTGCTCCAGCTGTGGGGGTAGACATCCAGTTTTCCAGTGCTTCGGGGGTATGCATTGGGGAGGACAAGGATCGCAGGGACGAGGTGGGGATAGGGGCAGGGACATGTGGCTGCTAAAGGGCCCTACACCTATTAACCTGGAGGTTTTGAGTTTCTGGTTACAGGCCTATCCGAAGGAGATAGAAGCAAAGGTGCTGGAGTGGGTATTTACAGTTAGTTTTAAGTTGGGTTATCAAGGGCTGAGAGTTAGGAGGTGGACGAGGAATTTGAAATCGGCCCTAGATCATCCGGATGTGGTGAGGGAAAAGTTGGACAAAGAAGTTTCGTTGGGAAGAATTGTTGGTCCATTTCATAGTTGGCCTTTGGAAAATTTGACAATTTCTCCAATGGGTGTAGTGCCTAAGAAACAGCAGGGCGAATTTCGTTTGATCCACCATTTATCTTGGCCTGTGGGTGCATCCATTAATGATTTTATTGCCACTTTGGATTCGGTTGTGCATTATGGGTCAATAGACAAAGCAATTGCTTTAGTAAAACGTTGTGGCAAAGGGGCAAGGACGCAAAATCTGATATTCAGTCTGCGTTTAGGCTTCTTCCAGTGCATCCTGAGGATTTCTCTTTGCTTGGCATTCAGTTTGGAGGTGTCATTTATGTGGATACGATGTTGCCTATGGGATGTTCTGTTTCTTGTTCACGGTTTGAGATGTTAATTCATTTTTGCAGTGGTTTTAGGACAGGTTATAAATTGGTGACGCATTATTTGTATGACTTCTTTTTTGTGGGTGCGGCCAAATCAACCGATTGTGAAGGGGCGCTATGTGGTTTTCAGAGAGTCACATCTGAGTTGGGAGTTCCTTTAGCGCCTGAGAAGACCGAAGGTCCAGCAACTTGTTTGAATTTTTTGGGAAGCGAATTGGATTCGCAAAAAATGGAAAATCCGTTTGCCTTCAGACAAGGTGCAGTTACTGATTGGTTTGCTGGAAGAGGCTGTACTCAAGACTAAGTTGGAGTTGAGGCAGGTTCAATGTTTACTTGGTCATTTAAATTTTGCTTGCAAAGTTGTGAGGGTTGGAAGGGCTTTTTGTAGGAGACTAGGGGGCATATTTATACTCTGTCTGCGCCGAATGTGCGTCAAACATTTTTACGCACATTCAGTGCAAACGTTGCCCCGTACTTAAACTTTGACGCCCAAGCCCGCGGACGACAAAAGCCTGCCGTGTGCGTCATTTTTGGGATGCGGCAACCCGCCTTGCATTAATGATATGCAAGGTAGGCGTTCCCATCCAAAAAATGACTTAAACGGCCGTGCGTCGTATTTATGCTTTCGGGCAAAAATGACGCACGGCCGGAGGCGGACCCGGAAAATGACGCACAGCCCGATTTGCGTCAAAATTTAACGCCTGGTCAAGGCAGGCATTAAAATGGGGCAAACACACCTGTATTTAATCAGAACACACAAAAGCAACAGCAGAGCAGCAGAGCAGCCAAAGGGAGACATGGAGGGGATTCTTATCCAGCGTGCACGCAGACGCAGAGCCCAGCAGCAACAACAGCAGCTACCACAACACCAGCAGGGACCCCAAAGGCAGCGCAGAAGGCAGGAGAGGATATTCCGCCCCAGAACAACCCTTCATGGCCTCAGGGAACACAACATCATCCAGAGGTACAGGTTGAACTGGCAGGCCATTCAGCAGCTGCTGCGAAACATTGAACCGCAGTTGGCACCCACCTTGCTGACACCCCGCACCATCCCAACAGAAACCTAGCTGCTTGCCGTACTTCACATGCTAGCAAGTGGCTCTTTTCAAACAACTGGTGCCCTGGTTGCCAGAATATCACAACCATCATTCTCTGCCTTTTTGCCCAAAGTACTGGATGCCATCATTGGACTTACACCCCGCCACATCTGCTTCCCTAATACACTGCAGAAGCAGCAGGAAACAAAACAGGGGTTCTACCTCATTAGTGGCTTCCCACACGTCCTTGGTGCAATCGACTGCACACATGTACGCCTTGTGCCACCTGCTGCAACTGAACACCTCTACCCCAACAGGAAGCACACACACTCTATCAATGTGCAGGCCATAGTCGATCACCAAGGATTGATCACCAACATCGTGGCTAAATATCCTGGGAGTGTCCATGACTCATTCATCTTCCGTCACTGCACCATCAATGAACACTTCCAGGATGGACGGTACGGCAATGGACTACTTGCTGGTAAGTACAAAAACCTACTTATTTACACACTGCACAGCAACCCTCTAGGACACACAACACATACACCACAACAGCAACATGTGAACAGGAACACACTGAGGTCGTGACATCGCTAGCCATGTTTCTTAGGTCACCATTGAACCTGTCACACATCGGAAATTAGTGTACAGTCTAATGTTAAGACGTCAAAGGTCACAATGTGTGGAGTGGGTTGCCTAAATGTCACCTTGCAAATTGTAAGTGTCCCAATGACGTTTACATTAATCCATTGCATAAGTCTAAAGGTATGGGATGTCAAGGGTACATCGATATGAACGTGTTAACAACACTGTCAAAATGATTCTGTGTATGGAACTATCATCTCACCCCCAGTGAAGACACAGGGACACCTGTATCACAAGTCACAATGCTAGGGAGGGCACACTGTACAGCAAATCCCAAAACATACTGCTGACAAACGGTCAGCAGCCAAACACTTGTTCAGCCAAGGAAACAACACAATGCAGATGGTACATCCTACAGGCCTAGGATGCGACATAATAACACAAAAGAGTCACAGACAACACAAGACAACTACTGCCATGAAAGGTCATTTCAATGGGGCTAGCTACATCAACATGATCCCATTCATTTTCTCTTGCAGCTGATCAGGGGTAATGGATCCAGCCATGGATAATGACACCTATTGGCAACCCGAGTACTGCATATCATTTACGCAAGGCGGGTTGCCGCATCCAAAAAATGACGCACACGGCGGACTGTTGTCATCCGCGGGCTCGGGCGTCAAAGTTTAAATACGGGGCAACGTATGCGCTGAATGTGCGTCAAAATATTTTACGCACATTCGGCGCAGACGGAGTAGAAATATGCCCCTAAGAGCGGAAGAAAGCATAGGGCATTATTGTCCAAGGATGTGGAAAGGAAGAAAGATGGGAAAGATGATGTGGATGGTGATTACATGGTTGGCGATGGTGAAAGGGAGGAAGATCAATAAGTGTGAGTCCAAATTTTCAGAGCCGTTGGATGTGGTAAAGGTGTACAAATATTCCCTGCTGTTCAGTGATGGGAATATGTGTAATCGCAGTAAAGTTGTAAAGGTTCTGGAATGCATTAGGTGGAAAATATATACCAAGGTTAGTACCAAATCATTGGTCACGGAGGATGGTGGCCATGGAGTGAGATTGCGTGACAGGACAATGCTAAGGTTGCCCAAGAAATTGGAGGACTTTGTAAGGTCACAGAGAATTATTCTTCTCTGCAGTATTAATGTTTTTCTAGGCCAAGGTAATCTAGTGAGGGAAGGGGATGTGTAATGTTCTTCATTTTATGTTATGTTGATACAGCCTCATGCTGTAGAATACTGTATGAGGATTCTAAGATACGGTGAGGGCTTGGAACGGAGGAGCTCAGCAGTTTTTGAGAGTCTCCCTCTCGGTCGCACTTGGAATAAACTTATCTCCACTTACCTGCGTGCTAACTCAGTTTCTTTACAGTGCCCTCCATATGGAAAAGATAGGTGAGGTAGAGCTGCAGATATAGACTATAATATTACCACATATTATGACCTCAGGGTTAGTGCTTGTGCAATTAAAATGAAAGTAACCTGTGATGTAATGGGCCCGTTTCACAAACAAATTTGTTTGTGCACGGTGAAAATTAAGCACTTACATAGAACACTCATGTGGAGGCGTTCTTGTTTCTAATTCACAGAATTAGGAAATGTTCACATTTGCCATATAACTGGGATTTCTTCACAAAGAAATTCCTCCAGTGGCGTGGAATTTTCACGAGACATAATGTGCTCACAGTTTTTTGGCTTCTAGAGTGGGTCTACCTGTAAATGTTGGTAAGGTGAGAAAACAGGCTCTTTGCAGATTTCTGCAACTTTTTGCCCCATTTTAGACAATTAATTGCTGGTTTTCGACTTTGAGAGTGCATTGAGGCCTGCTGTCCATACGTCATTGACAGTGTTCTTTCCTTTTCAAAATGATATGTTTAATTGGGTGTCCCCAATTGGCACGTGCTGACTTACTTACAAGTCCCTAATATATCCTACCCAGGTAGCCAGGGCAGGTAAGGCTGGTTGTCAACATAAGTGCTGCAGCACTGGTTGTGCCACTCTGTGTGCGACAAAGTGGAAACATGACTTTCAGCTGTCACTGCAGACTGCAGAGGCTGTGCATGCACTGCACACACAACTTTACCATTACCACTAATGTAAGGTGCACAAGACCCTTAACTATATATATATGTATATATATATATATATGTGTGTCTCCTCTAAGGCAGGCCTATGAAGCCCAATGGAAAGGAGCTGTATATTTTTAAGATAGACATATAGGGAGTCATTATGACCCCGGCGGTCGGTGTAAATGTGGCGGTAGTACCGCCAACAGGCTGGCAGTACATACCACCACCTTATGACATTGGCGGTTGGCTGAAGACAACCCACCAATATACTACACCGACTGCCATGGCGGTAGCAGCCGCCGGGTCGGCAATAACAATCTCCAGCTCGGCAGCCGCTACTGTACCTCCGACGGCATTTTAACCCTGCCTACCACCATGGTCTGTGGCATTCCTTCCCTATCACTGGTAGGAGGCCCACCCACCTCCCTTACACTCCCCAGACGCCCCAACCCCCCTCAATCCACACTCCCCGCTTCCACTCCCCCCATACACGCACACTCGCAGGCACACACCACACATTCACACACTCACTCACACAGGCATACACGCATTCATACACGCATGCATCCATTCATTCACGCACGTATCCGTACACACATTCATCCTGACATGCAGACACGCATTCACATTTCCATTCATACATGCATTCTCACACATGCACACACACATGCAAACAACACTACATACATTTGCATTCACGCACATACTAACACATTCATGCACACACCCCCACACACACACACAACACCCCCCCTCACCTGTTGGAAACCCGACTTACCTGTATCCAGGGAGTCTTCCGGCAGGGGACGCGACGGGGCGCTGCTACAGCCAGCAGTGCCCGCCAGCAGAACACCGCTAGGCCGTATTATTTGACATAATACGGCTGTCTACTGGCGTGGCGCTGCTGGTGGTAGCAGCGCCACCTTAATGCCATCCACCAGTATGACCACAGCTGGATTTCCCCCCTTCTTGTGGCGGAAATCTGGCTGTGGTCATATTTTGGCTGACGGATGTTACTGCAGCGACGGTCTTTTGGTGCCCGTCGCTGCGGCAGTAGGCAGCACTTACTGCCAATGTTATAATGTGCACTATAGTTTTTTATATGTCTATACATCAAAGTTCTAAAGTGTCGGTGTTTAAATAGTTAAATAGCCTTATAAGGTAATTGCAGGGTTAACAATTGGCACGCAAATGCATCTAACTCCTGACAGAGGCTACCTAACTATGGCAAGTAAGGTATCAAATTAAAGGAGACATTAAATGTGACTCAATAGTGCAGTCAACATTGATAACAAATTTAATGCTGGCAACTTCTTCAGACGTTGGCATTCTTTGACCCAGCTGATCCAGTGACTTTGAGAGGCACTGGGACTGAGACAGGTTTCTGCCTGCCTGGGGAGGTGTGTAAATGACTCCCAGTCTGGGAACAAAGGCTGTTGCCGCACTGTAGATGTAAACCCCTCCAACAGGATGCACTGCAAAGGGTGTTAGCCCAAAAGACAAGCACCAACAGTGATGCCCCCTTTGAAGGGCCGCTGTGACAACACTCCTGTGCAGGGAGCCTTTTGTTACCTCTAGACAAGGTAGGCCCATTGGCTAGTGACCTTGTTGTCCCCTCAGGGCACTTTACTAGGATATAATGGGTACCCCTGGTACCCAAGAACTCAGTACTTGCTGCATTTGGATCAACAACAAGAAGAAGACCACTTTGCACCTGTTGGAACCGACTGCAACTGCACCTGCTGCACTTTTGGCTAATGGAGTTTGGACCCTGATCTGCTTGCCAGGCTCATGGAAAAGTTGACTCTCAGCCCCAATCCGAAGAAGAGACTCCAAGGGTCAATTGGCTGATCTCAGAATGGCAATGGAGACATTAAAGCTGGAAGAACCCAACTGCATCTCTGTTAGCCACCTCAGCTGTTTTTCCACTACCGGTCGGCGGATACTTTGATAGACGATTTGGAAATAGCCATCGGTTGCACCTGAGTCTGCTGGACCCGTGGGTGTTTGTTGTGACTGGATTCGTCCACCTCAAGGGACAATAGTCCCCACCAAAGGTTTGCACCATGATCCCTGTGTTGCACAACCTAAAGGTCTGCATCAGCAGCCCATTGACCCTTGCATAGAGGACTTCGTGGGACCCTGAGATCTGTGGCTGGAGTCACCCCACTCACTTCTAGACCAGGGACTACACCGGATTTAACCCCTAAGGATTGTGCAGCATCTGGAGCATTCACTGAGCATCTTTAAGCCTGCCTCCCTCAGCATCAGGACCACTCAATAGAAGTGAATGGCGGTCATCCTGTAAAGTTAGGAACTCACTCTAAAAACACTTTGGTGGCAAGGAAACTGTCCAAAGATTTCTTTTACGATTTCTGGACCTTGACCCTTTTGGATTTGGTCTCCAAACCTGGGTCGGAGTTGCTGAACTCAGTGTTACAAATGCTTCCAAATTTTTCAAAAGTTGTCAAAGTTTGACTTGCCAGTGCTTGTTTGCGGTTGATGTCAAAGTCTTTAAATGCTTTAAAAATTCATGTCTCCGGACCCCTCCAGTGGATTTTGGTCAAGAAGGACTTTAAAAATTCATAAAAATATGCTCTACTTTTATAAATTCCTGTTGTGTCTCTTTCTTGTTTGGTGACTTTCGTATTCTATTGTTTGGTGCTGTTAAATGCTTTACATATTGTTCCTTTGCTAATCCTCGCTGCTCTGTGCCATAGCTACCAAAGGGTTGAGATGAAGGTTCAGTAAGTAACTTTGACTGGACCCAGGAGATAAATGTGAGTGTACTGCACAATGAGACCCCCACCCTATCATATAGTACACCCATTTTCTTACTGTAAGTATCCACAAACTTGCAGATCTGCCAGTATTCACTAAGGCCCATGTTTATGGCCTGGTTTACACTGCTCTTGCACCACATAACGTGATGCAAGAGCGACGCAAACCTTAAGTGAGATTTATTAAGCCACACAAGGCTACATTGCATGGCCCTGCGTGACTTCATAAATCTTGAGTAATGTAACACAGCGCATATCGCTGCGTTACATTACTCTGCCCCAGGGAGGCATTTCCATAGTTGTTATGTGCATGTTCCCATGCAACATCCATGGACTTTGATGCATTCAGAGAGTTACAAGAGCTTGTAAACCTGCGAATACTCCAAAACGATACGCCTCCCAGGAGAGGCACAATGAGGAGAAATATTTATTTCTCCTCAACTTGTCCTCATTCTATGTGCGCTGCATGCTGCAGCACACATAGAAAGAGGAAAATGCCACTCAGGATTGTTTTTGTGCAGGAAGGTGTCCCTTGCTGCATGAAAAAAATCCTGCATGCAACACAGGAACCCTTGCACATGGTGCAAGTGTGCCTGTGTTGGCGTTAGGGCGCCAGCACAGGAGGAAAGGCAGGAATGTGCCACATAGAATAAAAACAGCGCATTCCTGTCCTTTCCCTGTGACGCAGGGTAGCACAGCAAGGTGACTTGCTGCACTGCCCTGTGCCACAAAGCCCATAAGTATGGGCCTAAAATTTCTGTAGTTACTTTCACCATCTAAAAATATGTTTAGACTTGTTTTGCTCAAGGACAGGAGTAGTTTAGTTTTCAGAATAGAAGTGGGAAAAGAACATCCCTGGAATCGATGGGGGTTTGGGGAGTGGCGTTCTTCACAATGAAGAAGAATGTTTTAACTGTGGAGAAACAAAATAAAAGGTTAAAAAGTGAAAATTCACTTCAACGTAACACACCCCCATCCAGAAATTTACATTTGGTGTAATTTAAATTGAGGTCTGATAGATTTTGTGGTGCACATGAGTGCTGCTGCAAATCTGTGAGGGGTTCAAAGTTTAAAGAGTACTACTGGATTTCTTTGAGGGTCCTTGCAAAGTCAGAAATTTGGTCACAACCTAGGCATAAAGCAACAAAAGTAAATTCTGACTTTCATTGGACACTTTTGTGAATGCGGTCGAAGGTCACCAAAGATATTACCACAATTGTTTGACTTAAGTTTCCAACAGCTTTTGCTCATGGAATCAATTCATTGTAAGCCCAACCAACAGAGGAAATAGGGAAATAAGCCTTTCAGTGCGACACAACTATTTCTTTATGAATATCTAGGCGCGCCTGCCAAAGGCACTGGTGGTTGGATGAAATTCTTCATAAGACCCAGTTCAATATGTTATTTATATGTTATTTTATGACATTTTGCTTTGTTCAAGCCGGCCCATATCCCCACATATGCTTTTTCATGCCTCATATTAATAGCGCAATGGTATGAATGAGTGCAGGAATTGCTCTGCTAAATAATTAAACACTATTTGACACGATATTGGAACTTTAATAGTTTGCTGATTTCTCGTACCTTAAGAAACCACGGCCCATATTTAAACTTTTTGGAGCAAAACTGCTGAGCGCCACCCAGATGCCATATTATTGGAATAGCGCAAGCCGGCGCTAAGCTTGGGCTAGTGTCAACTAAAATGACGGGTGGGGCTGGCGGGAGTGGAGATGGAGGTTGAGCATCAAAAATTACTCTAGGCTGGTTAGAGGCAAAAAAATGCCTCAAAGCAGCCTACCGTAATTTCGAGACACACAAATATCCATAACACATGACTCCTGTCTCAAAAAAGACAGGGGTCATGCCCACCACCCCAGTGGCCAGCACAGGGGACCAGTGTCCCCTGGCCATGGCCATTGCACCCAGTGCCATGCAGGGGCCCCTTATTAGGGCCCTCAATGGCACTTTAAAATAACAACAAAAAATACTTACCTATAGTTACCCTACTTACCTGGGATGGGGTCCCCCATCCTCAAGTGCTCCTCTGGTGTGGGTGGGGATGGTCCTGGGGCGGCCACCTGTGGACCCATTTCATGGTGTTTGACCATGAAAATGGCTCCACAGGTCCACTAACGACTGGTCTGACCCAGGCGTTAAACAATGGTGCAAAGCAAGCTTTGCACTATTATTTAGCCCCTTTTCCCACCCGTGCATCATTTTAACATGGGGGATAAATATGGGGCTATGGGGTTAGCACCATTTTTTAGATGGGAACACCTACCTTGCATCTCATTGACGCAAGATAGGTTCATGCATCCAAAAAATGGTGCTAACGCCAATACTTTGACACTAGACGTGTCTAGTGTCAAAATACAAATATGGAGCTAAGTTTGTGTAAAAGAACAATTATGCAAATTCGGGGCAAACAGAGTATAAATATGCCCCCACGAACTTTTGATTCCATTTTACAAACATTTAAACTGGCAATCTTCTGTATTAACAAAACCTCCAGATCTTCCACTGGACCAAATGGTCATGCATTGTAACACATTGTAATCTTAATTATCCAAACAAATGTGATGAATTCATGATATTCAACTCGATCCTGTCTTCATCACACGACGTTGTCCTGAATTCTATTGTCTACAGTATAGTTATGCCAGCTGTGAAATTATGCTACCACTACTCTTGCTATCTTCAGGTTTTTCTTTTTGTTGAAGAAAATGTGTGCATCTTTTACAAAACGTTTATTGACAAATTTACCAGCTGCTATAAGACAAAATATTCCAGATTGTGCCTTCAACTCTGCCAATACTTTACGGAATTTCCAAAAATATATGTTTCTTCTAGAGGTTTTACATAAATGAGTCACTGCCACTTATTGATTTAGTGTGCCATCCTCCCTCCATACTGATCCTTGTATTTCCTGCTGGCACTCTTGGCCACCGTCTAACAAATGCTGCCTATAAATCTTTTGTAGCTCTGTTCACCACCTTTGCTTTATAGCTGGTGCTAATGGATCATGGATTCTACGCAGTGTCATGAGCTCAACCTCTTCTGTCGATTTAGAGTCACGCTTTGTCTTGTGGAATATCATTGTATGCACCTCTCTTTTTGGGACGTTGCTCTATCCAACAAGCAATAATCAAATTATTATGTTGCTAATCAGTCTAATAATTTGGTGTCCGTTTCAAACCATACAAATGCTAGATAGACTGGTGAATGTGAAGTGAAGTCTGGTGGTCTCAGTGTCCTAACCACTATTGAGAACCTAACGAAAGAACACTGTTCCAAGAAGGGTATATCCAGTGGCAACTCCTCCGTTAAGGCAGAGGAGCGTCGCCTCCCCCCACCAGCAGCAACAGCTGCAAAACCTTTAACAAGGAAAGGATAATAAACTATCTTTGTTATCCTTTTCTTGTTAAAGGGTGGGGCATGTGGGGTGATGAGTAGTGAGGGGAGTGCACTGTGCACTCCCCTCACTGCGCATGTATGTTTGTCCGGCCGTACACACATGCGCAGTAGGCTCTCTCAAGCCCGGCAACTGTGTTGCCGGGCTTGAGAGAGCCTGTACAGGCTCCCATTCTGCTTGGGTGCGCCCTGGCTGGGCGCTCGCAGCCAGTCCTGACGCTGCTATGAGCAGCGTCAGGATTGGCTCCCAGTCTGCCTGGGAGCGCCCTGGCTGGGTGCTCGCAGCCAATCCTGACGCTGCTATGAGCAACGTCAAGATTGGCCGGGGGGCAGGCTGGGAGCCTGTGCCTGCAGCATCTGGATGACAGAGAGGAGAGGAGTGGCCTGCAGAGTGGAGGTAAGTTTTTTCAAGATGAATTTTATTCGTATATTTTGTGTAATGTCCCCCCACCACCTCCCCCGTGTGCCAGCCACCCCACCCCCTCTGAATCCCACAAGCCGCAACTGGGTATATCTAAGTTCATACATTCAAATTACTGGTGATGCCAGTGAACGAAGAATCAGAGCAGCCTTGTCATAAAAAAATGAGACTAGAGCAGACTTCTCCACCGAGTAGCTTGCGAGGTACTTGTAGCTCTCTGGCTATCTGTAAGTAGCTCTCTTGTGTGCATTGCAGCGTATGAAATTGAAACACTTTGGGCCTGCACCCCTTAGTGCCCCCCTAATGCCTCCATGTGCACGCCATATCTAAGATGCAGCCCACCATGGCAGTAGTTAGTGAAATAGCGCCAACATTTTTTACGTCTAGTTCGGAGCTTTGCAAGATTAGCATAAAAAATTTGGCGCTAATCCTGCAAAGCCCATTAAAGCCCATTGTAAACAATGATGTGCCTCCTTTTAATGCCCACTCTGTGCAGGCATTAAGAGTATCGTAAAAAGTAATGCAAAGAAATCTCTTAGATTTCTTTGCGCCATTTTTTCACTCCCCCTTACGGGAGAACGCCCATTGCATACATTATGCCTGGCGCAGGCATAATGTATTGCAAAGGGTTACAAAATGGCTCAATGCATGCATTGTGCCACTTTGTAAATTTGGCACTGTGATTTTTGCCTCGTTGGGCTACATTAGCGTAAATAAAAATGACGCTATTGTGGCACAAGGAGGCACTAAGGGCTCTCAAATTTACTCCTTTGTGTGGTTACATTAATATGAATGTATGCCAAGTTGTATATTTAGGGGCAAAGTGTGTGTTTTTCAGAACTCATAAGTAAATGTTTGGAGAAAAAGTGGCAACATTTTCAATTTTAAATCTGTTCTTTTTGAGTGATAAATCATGTGAGGAGACTTAATAATAATATTATTACAAGGGCACTGCAGCTGCGACTGACTGCATTACCTTTGTACAGTCATTCCAAACTGACAAAGCTTTTTTACATTACTGCTGGCTAGCCTGCCTGCTGGCAGTGACTAATTTGTAAAATAATGAGTGCCAGTGCCCAAAGCACTGTTTAAAAGCCTGAGGTTGGCACTATTAATTGATAGTACACCCAGTACCAAGGATGCATAGCCCTAAAACTACCTCAGGCCTCTTTAATCCACTGCCTTGCACTCCCTGACCCTTTATCTCACTGTTGCAGGTTTCAGCTTTTTTACTTGGCGATGTTTTTTCCATCTTTCTGTTCCTCATCCTTTTCCATTCGTGCATTTTTCATGCTCTTGGGAAATGTCTGATGAGGGAAAATAAGTGCTGGACCCCAAAAATGAGTGCCGGTAGCTTCCACTGGAAACCACAGGCTCAGATTAGGCACTGGCTGCTGGTAATCGCACGTATGGTGGCCACTAATGTAATCTTGATCGGTGTGATCACTATTACAACACTACAATTATTAGTAGCTTGTAATCATTTTAATTGAACATAAATACCTTGTGCTACACAAAAGGGCAAAGACCCCTGAATTAGAAAGACAGTTGCTTTTGCATTCGGTGCTGTGAATGACTCAGAAAAAATACCCTGTCATTGAGTGAGGGGGAAGCATTAGAAGCATCATGGGCATGGACTATTTTAAGGGATTTTTGTGTGGGGAAGAAATTACTTTGCAAACAGATTCTAAACTGCAGCTGAAAATGTTAAGACCTTTGGGTCAATAAATCAATCAAACAAATTTCTTAAGCGCACTACTCACCCGGTAGGGTCTCAAGGTGCTGGAGGGGGTATCTGCTCGAAAAGCCAAGTTTTGAGGTGCTTTCTGAAGGTTAGGAGGTCCTGGGTCTTGCGTAGGTTGGTGGTGAGGGAGTTCCAGGATTTGGCGGCGAGGCGGGAGAAGGATCTGCCGCCGGAGGTGGTGCATTGGATGCGGGGGACTGTAGTGAGGGGCAGGTCGGCAGAGCGGAGCTGTCGAGTTGGTTTGTGGAAGTTGAATCGTTCGTTGAGGTAGGCCAGTCCGGTGTCATGGAGGGCTTTGTGAGCGTGGACAAGGATTTTGAAAATTATCCTTTTGTTGATGGGCAGCCAGTGTAGGGATCTGAGGTGGGCAGAGATGTGTTCGTGGCGAGGGAGGTTCACGATGAGGCGTGCAGCTGCGTTCTGGATTCGCTGGAGTTTTCTCTGGAGCTTGGTTGTGGTCCCTATGTAGAGGGCATTGCCGTAGTCCAGTCTGCTGCTTATGAGGGCGTAGGTGACTGTTCTTCTTGTTTCTAAAGGAATCCATTTGAATGTCTTGCATAGCATGCAAAGGGTGTTGAAGCAGGAGGATGATATGGCGTTGATTTGTTGAGTCATGGAGAGAAATGAGTCCAGTATGATGCCAAGATTGCATGCGTGGGTGGTGAGTGTTGGGGGTGGTCCAAGGGTGGTGGGCCACCAAGAGTCACACCATGCTGTCTTGTTGGGACCAAAGATGATGATCTCTGTTTTTTCTGAGTTCAATTTGAGGTGGCTTGCTGTTATCCAGTTAGCGATGGCGAGGAGTCCCGCATGTAGGTTATTCTTGGCAGTAGCTGGATTCCTCGTGAGGGAGATGATGAGCTGGGTGTCGTCAGCGTATGAAATGGTGGTGAGGCCTTGGGGCGTATGATGTTGGCGAGAGGAGCCCTGTAGATATTGAAAAGGGTGGGGCAGAGGGAGGATCCTGGGGGACCCCACAGATGGTCTTGGTGGCTGTAGACCGGAAAGGAGGGAGGCAAACTCTTTGGGTTCTTTTGGAGAGGAAGGAGGTGAGCCTGTCCAGGGCTTTGTGGTGAATTCCTGCGTCGAAGAGGCGTGTGTGGAGGGTTTGGTGGCATACGGTGTCAAAAGCTACGGAAGGGTCTAGGAGGATGAGGGCGACGGTTGCGCCCTTGTCCAATCTAGTCCTGATGTTGTCTGTACAGGCGATGAGGGCAGTCTCGGTGCTGTGGTTTTTGCGGAGTCCAGACTGGGAGATGTTGAGTATGTTGTTGTCTTCTGGGAATCAAGACAGTTTTGTGTTTACTATTTTCTCCATGACCTTTGCAGGGAAGGGGAGAAGAGAGATAGGTCGGTAGTTTGTGAGGCCTTCAGGGTCTGCTTTAGGTTTTTTTAGAAGAGCGTTGACTTTGGCGTGTTTCCAAATATCTGAGAAGGTTGCGGTCTCAAAGGAACTGTTGATGATGGCCCGGAGCTGGGGAGCGATGGTTTGTTTGGCCTTGTTGAAGATGTGGTGGGGGCAAGGGTCTGTTGGGGAGCCAGAGTGGATGGAGCTCATGGTTTGCCAATTTCTTCATCGTTGGTGGGGTTCCAAGTGTTCAGTATGTTGGTGCGGCAGGGTGTTGTGGTGTTGGTTGTGTCGGTGGGGGTGATGGTGGGTGCTGACGGTGTGAAGCTGTCATGTATGTCTGCGATCGTGCGGTGAAAGTAGTTGGAGATGGAGTTGCAGAGGTCTTGGGAGTGTAGAGGGTCAATGGTGCAGGATTTGGGTTTGGTGAGTTCTTTGATGATGGCAAAAATGTCCTTGCTGTTGTGTGTGTTGTTGTCTATGCGTTCTTTGTAGAAGGACAGTTTGGTGGTCCGGATGAGTTGGTGGTGTTTACGCATGGCTGTTTTGAGGGTGGAGAAGTTGCTCATTGAGGGTTCTTTGCGCAAGGCTTTCTAAATTTTTCGGCATTCTCGTTTGGAAGCCTGAAGTTCTGTGGTGAACCAGGGGTGGTCTTGATGGGGCGGGTGTTGTTTATTTTCAAAGGGACGAGGGAGTCTGTGCAAGTTTCTAACCATCGTGTGAGGTTAAGGGCGGCAGCGTTGGGGTCGTTGTTGCGGGGAGGTGGAGCTTGTGCGAGGTTGGAGATCATGTGTTCTTTGGAGATCTTGTTCCACTTCCGGTAGGGGTTAGGATGTTCGTGGTGGGTAGGTGGTTTCAGGAAGGAGAAATGGGTGCAGTGGTGGTCAGTCCAGTGGAGTTCGGTGGTGTGATTGAAGACGATGAGCCTGCTGGATATGAAGATGGCGTCTAGCGTGCGTCCGGCTGAGTGGGTGGGTGAGGTGACCAGCTGCTTGAGGCCGAGGTTTGCGAGGTTGTCCAGCAGGGCCGTGGAGTTGCAGTCGTGAGTACTTTCCAGATGAAAGTTAAGGTCACCAAGGAGTATGTATTCTGTGGAGGTGAGGGCGTGGGAGCTGATAGTGTCGGCAATGGTGTCACAGAATGGGGGGCGGGGTCCTGGTGGTCTGTAGATGAGGGTTCATCTTAGGGTGATGTTGGCGTTGATGTGTACCTGAAAGTGTAGGTGTTCTGCGTTGTTTAGGGTGTCCTTGGTGTTGGTGGAAATCTTGATGGAGTTTCTGTGTATGATGGCGATTCCTCCTCCTGGTTTGTTGTTGCGGTCTCTACGGGTGATTTTGTAAGCTTCTGGGATGGCTATGGCGATGTCTGGTTCTGATGAGGAGTTCATCCATGTTTCAGTGAGGAAGGCGATGTCGGGAGAGTTTGTGGTGAGTAGGTCCCAAAGCTCGATGGCGTGCTTGTGGACGGAGCGGGTGTTAAGGAGGATGCAGTTGAGGTGATTGGGGGGTTTGGTGTTGTTGTGGTGCTTGTTGGTGTTGGTGTGAGTGCAAGAGAAGTGGCATTTGAAAGGACCATGTGTGTGTTTGGGGGTGGCCTGGGCGCAGGCGGGGTGCCGGCCAGGGTTGAGAGCAAGGAGCACTGTGGAGGAGTAGTGGCGCTTGGGGGGGCCGGAGGAGTGTGGACCAGGGGGACAGACGCTGGGCGCAATCCAGGTGCGGACGGGCGCAGACCGGCTCGCCTCTGACGCGCCAGCGGCGCGGCTGCCATTAAGATGGGGAGGTGGGAGGGAGGAGCATCAGGGAGGCGGAAGGCGGGAGGGAGTGGCCAATGGGGGCGTGAGGGGGGTGGGGCCGCAGGGGATGCAGCGGCACGGTCAGAAAAAAACGGCAAGAGCCGGAAAAAGAAAAACGGGCACAATCAGAGCAATACGACGAAGTGGAGTAGAAAATGGGCACAGGCAAGTTTTAAAACAGTGTGAGAAACGAAAAACTAATTGCAAGAAATGAAATACGATAGGCAAACAACAAAATACATGGTACAAAGCAGATACGCCTACCACTAGGCACCAGGGACTTCTCCTTGCAGCAACGGCAGGGTCAGGGGCATGAAGGCAAGCTGGTGGAGCCGAGTGTACTCCTGGCCCAAAGTAGGTCAGGTGGTCCGGATAAAAGTTCTGCCATGTTAGCCATATTTGCTGCCAGATTACAACAATTCACATACACCATGGAGTACATGCCATGGTGGCAGAACTGTATGATAGATTGTCTGTCAAGACTGCCTAATGGGACTGAGGTCATGAATTCATTTGAAATAAAGGACATTGTTGTGGCCTGTGTAAATGATGCCAAAGAAGCTAATTATGATGGTGTATTCTGGAAGGACTGAGTTTCAGTCATGAATAAAGATCAGGTGATAATATGTGTAATGAGGTTGATCAGGAGGGTTCTAAAAGAGAACGTTGTTTGCTAATAAGTGTGAGACCCTATAATAAAGTCACATATGAATTGCAGTGCAGAGTTGGTCATGAGAGGTGGGAGACTGGTGCCGCCTCCCTGTGAATTCGGAAATGCATTGATCAGGGTGGCACCCCAAGGGCATTTGGGTCTAACAATAACCAAGAAGAGGCTAATTGAGTGATTTTTGTGGCTGGAACAGGATTTAGAGATTACTAGAAGTGTAATTGGTTGCCAGTATGGTGAGAGAAGTGATTAAAAGTGGGAGTAGGTGATAGCAGCTGACCACAACACATAAGGAATCCAGGTTCACCTTGGAATAAGATCTGTGCAGATTTTATTGGTCCATTTTCTTTCCTTTCAGAAATTCAACAATTTCAGGCTGTCATTGTGGCTGTTCACTTCATGTACTTAGAAGTGAGTTATGAGTATTTGCCCTACCTCTAGCACTATTGAATTTGTAAAGGATATTTTTACCAGTGAAGGGCTACTACAATACATCATCACAGATAATAGAACACAGATGGTGCCTGTCCAGATGAAACATTTAATTACAAAGAGTGGAATCAATCATGTTAGGACTTGACTCTGTAATCCACAGTCCAGGGGTGAAGTAGAAAGGTCCTTCTCCATGGACACTGGCCATGCACAGCTTCAGTGCAGTCATAGCTGTTGCATGCATGTTCAGTGGTGATCAGACTTTAGGATGCTGCAGAAAGCAAAAATCCTTTTCATCATCCAGGGCTAGTGACAGTTACCACACTGCTCCAAAGATGCCATATTTTCAGGTGGGGGACAAATATGGAAAGAAGCACACAGGGCCACCATCCAGGTGCCCAGTCAGACGTCACCTGCTGACATTGCAGGAAAGCTAAGAACCCTATGAAACTCTTGAATGTAGATGCTGTCTCAAGAAAAACAAAAGTCACTAACATATTCCACTACTACTCTCATCATGTTAACACAAGGTGTGAGGGCAGAACATGGAACGAGTTACCATTCCCCAGGTGACACTCTCTCACAGATTAAATCCTTGAGACTCTCAGTCTCAAGGACTTAAGCTGACAATATACAAAGTGAAACATCTTTCAAAAAATGCTGAACTCTAATGAACTGTCCCAAAGAGTTACTCCATATCCTCTTACAGTAAGCTTCTGTCCAGGGCACAACAACTGGATGAATTGAGATGCAATACTTTAGAGGTTACTTCTCAAGCAAGATTACCAAGCCAAGGAAAGAAATGTACAACTTGCCTGACTCCACTACAGAGATAACCACCTTCACATCTAGACAACTCATATCAACAAGTAGCTCCTTTAACCCCATCATTCCTAGAGACTTTAAAGAAATCATTATAGAAACAATACCATTGCATTATGCCGATGACCCCATCCCTACATCCAAGGGGAAGGTAGTGCTAAGGGACAACTTTTTTTTTAGTCCCAGGATATGCAATTTTGCTCCAACCAGGTGGGGATGGTGCTAGCCCCAGATCCAGTTCTGCGTAGCTTAGGAAGAGGGGTGTTGTTTATTGTTAGTACATTTGTTTACTTATCTTTATATTCAATTGATAGTATGTACAGCTGCTGGGCTGGAATCTGTGTGTCATTTGGAATAGTCATTGTTGGGTATTGCAATGCTCCAAGGAGATTGTCTGTTGGTACCTGACTGTCCAGCACCTGTGCCTGCTCCCCGTGGGCTCTTTCATATTTAATATCTACTAAATTATTTTCGTATATACTTGCCTGTTTTCTGTAAATGTCTCTTTTCAGTACAGCGACTGCTAATTTTTCCAAAAACACTCCTACCTGGCAAATAAGCTCACTTTAAGAGCCCCTGAGAATAGTGCATTCAGAGGCAGTTTGCAATAAAAGGAACTGCAAAAGTGGTTAGAGTTGTCTCTCAGACCTTTTCACCCATTGGCTTGGAAGTGCCCATGAGTCACCCCTCACTCACTGGCTATTGAAACCTACAGAGCTGGCGCCTCACCCACAGCTCCAGAGAGCACTTTCTGGATCTGTGGAAGAACAGATGAAGGACTGCTCCTGCTGGTTTAGACCTGTGAAGAGACCTGAAGGGCTGGACCTGCTCTCACTTGTACCTGGACAAAGAAGTGGACTCCAAGGGTCAGTTTACTGACCTCCTGTGTCGCCACAAGGACATCATAAACTGCAAGAGGCCTTTTACCTAAAGTGACCAATGGGCAGTGCTAACTGGAAGAGGACTGGACACTGCAGGTGGCCTCTGTCAGAGTGAGCTCTAACCCTGAGTGCTCTCCCTGATGTCATGTGAGCCTTAGTAAGGACTTATTCTGAACTCTGTGAAAAAATTCAGACCTAGAGAAGACCAGGACCAACCACTGAAGCCAATCCACCCAAAACGTGAGCTCCCTGAGCAAAAAATCAAATTGGTCCCGACCGAAGCTTTAAGCTGCACTAAAAGCCAGTTCAACAGACCGTCACAGGAATCCAATTTGACTTCAGTGCAACTTTCCCAGATACAGCTTTCCCTTCTGGGGGATTCTGAGCTCTAAAAAAGGGACTAGGGACTGATCTAATTTAGAGTTTGGAGGAGGGGTTACTTTGTCACAAACATGGTGGATATACCATCCGCCATATTACAAGTACCATTCGATATTATGCACTTATAAAATGGACGGGATATCTGTCACGTTTGTGACAGAGTAATCTGTCTGCCAAACTCTAAATCAGGCCCTACGAATGTAGAGCTCTCGACCTGGCAACAGCTTCAGCAGGACCTTGTCAGAAAAGCTATCTGTCTTCAAGAGGTCTTCCCTGGAGGCAGTCTGCAACCTTGCCCCACTGGAGGATTGCAACTTCCATATCAGAGACTAAGAGGCATATTGATAATGCCCTAGAGCCACCTTGCGCCACATTAACGTAATTATTTCTTACGTTAATGTGGCCCAACGAGGCAGAAATCCCCACATCGTATTTACAGAGTGGCGCAATGCATGCATTGCGCCACTCTGTAACCCTTTGTGCTGCGTTATGTCTGCGCCAGGTATGCAAAAAGTGCGTTTCCCCATTTGGGGAGCCGTAAAAATGGTGCAATCTATGAGATTTCCTTGCACCATTTTTATGGCACGTTTAACGTCTGCTCATGAGCAGGCGTTAAAAGGGGGCCTTCATTCTTCAGAATGGGCCCCCATGTACTCTGCAGGAGTAGCGCCAACATTTTAACGCTACTTCTGCAGAATACATCAATAGCGTCATGAAAAATTCCACTATTGCCCCTACCCGGCCCATGGTGAGCCGTATTTTAAATTCAAAGTACACATAGTGGCGGAAGGGGGTTGCTAAGGGGTGAAGGGAAAGTGGCACTGCACTCGGTGCAGTGCCTCTTTCCATAAATCTGCCCCTCAGTTAGAAGGTAGAATTTGTGATCTGGACAAACCCGCTTGGCATATCCAAGCCACGTTTCATCAGGGTCCTCCAGAGGGTCCCTGGGTTCTGACAGGGAACTCTGGGAGCATCTGAGTGCCCAGGCCAGACAGGTGACATCAGAGCACCCCCCTTATAAGTGCTTACCTGATTAGGTGACCAATCCCCCTTTCAGGGCTATTTAAGATCTCTCTCTTGGGTGGGACCTCAGATTCAGCTTGCAGGATTCCAGCAGGACTCCTCTGCAACCTCTGCTTCGACTTCTGGCCACTGGAACAGCGACTGGACCCTCCAGGAACTGACAAACGGTGCTACAATGAAGAAGACTCTTCTGCAACTTTGTTTCCACATCTCCTGCCAGCTTTGCAACATTTACCTGGCCGTGCATCCTCAGAAGACTGCAACTCGTCAGCTTGCAGAAGAAGAAGAAGGAATCTCCCTTGGAGTGAAGGAGTCACTTCCCTGCAACAGCAGGCACCTACAGCAAGCGACGACCAGTTACGTGGATCTCCTTTCATCTTGAGCTGTGTGGATCCTACATCACGGGTGATGGTCTGAAGTAGTTCTCTTGGTCCTCTCTGCCAGCTGTTCAACTTTGGTGGAGGTAAGCCTTTGCCTTCCCACATAGGCAGTACCCTGTGCACCACGTCCCTTGCAGCTGCCAAGGCTTGTTTGCATCTCCTCCAAAGGATCTTCAGGCAACGTGTAGCTCCAGCCCCCAGCACTCCATCCTGCAAAGCACATCCTCCTGCGTGGTTCTCCTGCGGCGTGGGATTCCCTCTTGTAGTGCTGCAAGGGCTTCTCCTGTCGCTCCTGTGTCCCTGACCTGTGGGACACCTGTGGGTGCTGCCTCCGCCCCTTTGGACTCTCTGCGACGCTGAGGGTCTCCTGTGACTCCCCCTCATGGGATGAGTCCTCCTGGGCCTTGCTGGTCCCCGCAGCACTCCTTTTCCACTAATCACGAGTTTGCCTTTGCTAAAGCTTGTTGGTGGAATTCCTGCACCGACACCCATCTGCAATCTTCCTTCCAACGTGGGACATCATCTGCATCAATCAGGAACTCTTCTCCGACACCAGGGCTGCAGTGCTGACCTGTTCTTCATCACCGTCGACCAACTCCTGCATCCACAGCTGGGTGGGTAGTAGCCTCTACTCCTGCACTCCACTGTGACTCTTGGACTTGGTCCCCTCTCTCCACAGGTCCTCTTTCTTCAGGAATTCACTGCTGGTTTTCTTGCAGTCTTGTCTGGGTGTCTTCTTTTCTTCTTTTTATCCTTTTGGGTAGTTTGGGGAAAATCCAGTGTTTTACTGCTGCATTCCTGGTAGCTGGAGTGTACTGTGTTACTAACCTCTGTGGTTTTCTAGTACTCCCAGCTCCCCTCTACACATTTTACTTACCGAGGTGGGGGTACCTTATTCGCATTCCATTGTTTTAGTATATGGTTTGTGCTCCCCCAGGGTCACTATTGGTTATTGCTACTTACACTGTTTTCTAATCTTTTCTATGCCTGTTTCTGATTACTAGTGTATATATTTAGTGTATTATTTACCTCCTAAGGGTGGGTCGCCTTTTCTAGTATTTTGTGGTGATTTATTAAAAAAATAAAGTACCTTTATTTTGGAACAACTGAGTGTTTTCTTTCATGTGTGTAAGTGCTTTGTGGCTACAGTAGTACTGCATGAGCTTTGCATGTCTCCTAGATAAGCCTTGGCTGCTCATTCACAGCTACTTCTAGAGAGCCTCGCTTCTAGACACTGCCTACACTTCACTAAGAGGGGAATACCTGGTATAAGGTGTAAGTACCATAGGCACCCACCACACATCAGGCCAGCTTCCTACAACTCCACTCTACCAGAATCAACTAGGCCGTATGCCACACTGCTTTCTGTAGTCTCCATCACTTTCAAATACTACACGACACGCCACTACACGCTACTGTGCAACACAGTACTCCAATTCATGACACTTTACTCAACTGTATGTTATCCCACTCCACTTTACTGCACTCCACACCATTTAGTCTATAACATGCCACTGCACTCTGCAACACTTTCCTCTACTCCACGCTACCCCACTCCAGTGTACCCTACTTTACTATATTCCACTCTGCTACACTTTAGCCCACTCTACGGAACTGAAACATACTCTGCTATTTGCTGCTCCACTGTCCAACACTCTACTCCAATCTATGCAGCTCCATTCTACAATACTGTACTATGCTCTATGCCACTCTATGACATTCAACTCCATTCTATGCCCATCTACTCTATGCCTCTGTACTACATTGTTTAACACTCAATGACATGCCACTCAACTTCCTTTCTTGATATGCCATTTCACTGTATGATATAGCACTTCCCTCTATGTCACTCTCCTCCTCTGTACTCTACGACACTCCACTTGATGATACTCCATTCTATGACACTCTACAACACCCTACTCCACTCTAAAACACTCGAGTCCACTCTCTGACAATCTACAACACCCTTCTTTACTATTTGACATGCTATTCCATTGTATCACTCATTGCTTCAGTCTATGATTCTTGACTCCACTATGAGACTCCACGCCACAACAATATATAACACTTTACTACAATGGACGATACGCTACTACACTCTACTACACTCGATTCCAATCTACAATACTCTATGACAATAGACTTTACAACACTCACATCTACTGTACTGTAGGACACTTCACATAACACCTCTCCACTGGACTCTACATTTTGAAACACGTTTTCATTAAAAACATTTTTTAAAAACCATTGAAATTCAATGAAAGCACCAAAAGTTAAAGCTTAGATATAGGTAGGAAAACTTATTTTCCCATTACCAACCAAGTTTAACCAAGATTGAAAGTGTAGCCATATTGAGTATATGGTCTGGGGGTTTGTCATTACAAACTCCACAGTTCTATAATGGCTTCAATGAAGAATGGGAAATTTGGTATCAAACGTCTCAGCTCAATAAACCCACACTGATGCCAGTGTGGGATTTATTAGAGATGCCCCCTGTATGTTAGCCAAACTGCTAGTGTAGGACTGACCGGTCTGTCCAGCCTGCCACTTTCAGGCAAGTTTCTGACCACATGGGGTGAGTGCCTTTGTGCACTCTGTGGTCAGAAACAAAGCCTGTCCTGGGTGGAGGTGTTTCACACCTCCCCCCTACAGGAACTGTAACACCTGGCGGTGAGCCTCAAAAGCTCAAGCCTCAGACTACAGTGCCCCAGGGCACTCCAGCTAGTGGAGATGCCCGCCCGACAAAGTCCCACTTTTTGGCAGCAAGTCCGGCGGGAGGAAGCACCACCTCAGCCAGGACCACCGAGCTGAGAATCCTCCATCTTGATTTGGAGGACAGGGACCAATAGGATTAGGTTTGTGCCTCCCTCCCCATAAGGAGTGGGCACAAAGAGGGTGTAGCCACCCTCAGGGAAAATAGCCATTGGCTACTGCCCTCTAACCCTTAAAACGCCCCTAAATCTAGGATTCCAGGTACCCCCTGTCTTTATAGGAGCCCACGTTAAAATTGCTCATCTTTGACCTCTGCTCCCGGCCGTCCCCATGTTGCTGGTGGTGGGTGTTTGGGGTTAACTTGAACCCCAACCAGTGGAATTTCTAAAACCCGGAGACTTACACTGTAAGTGTTGTACTTACCTGTAAACCGATCTAACTTTTCTTCCCCCCAGGAACTCTTTCTGAAAATTGGTGAGTCCATTTAAAAAAAAGATTATTGCCAATATTTCAAGAACTGTATTACTTATTGATTTCAAACAAAGTATTGTTGTTATCTACGTGAAATACAAACCTTTTAAGGTACTTACCTGCTACTTGAATCTTGTGGTTCTAAAAATAAAATTTAAAAATCTAGCTTTGCCATATAAAAACCATTGGTCTGGAGTTAAGTCATAGAGTGTGTGCTTCTTCTATTGTCTGTGTGTGTACAACAAATGCTTTGCACTACCGTCTGATAAGCCTAACTGCTCGACCACACTACCACAAAAGAGAGCATTAGTATTACCTACATTAGCCTCTGTTAAGCCTCTGGGGAACCCCTGGACTCTGTGCACATTATGGGCCATATTTATACTTTTTGACGCAAAATTGCGCTAACGCAATTTTGCGTCAAAAAAATTTGCGCCGTCTAACGCCATTTGGATGCGCCATGCGGGCGTCAAATTTATACTTTGACGTACGGCGGCGCAACCAACAGGTGGGAGTCATTATTTCGTGACGCAGACAGCGTCGGTCTGTCGTAAAGGAAACCAACGTAAATGCGACGCACATCACTGTGGGTCGATTTACGACAGCGAAATCGTGAAAACGCCGTTTTTTTTCACGCAATTGCGTCACATTTTTGCGCGAAAACTGCCCTTTCAGGAGAGGAGACCCAAAATGGATCCTAGATGCCCCAACAGACCCCAGGAGGATGAGAGCAGACCAGGAACCAGCCAGGAGGAAGCATACAGGAACCAGGACATTTAAAAAAAAAATAGAAAGTGTCGCTTCAGTGCAGAGGAGCAGGACATCCTGGTGAAAGAGGTGACGGAACACCAGCACCAACTTTTCATCACCTCCAAATTGCCACTCAGTAGGAGAGAGGCCATCTGGAAACAAATTGTGGACAAGATTAACAGTGTGGCTGAAGAACGCCGGACAGTCACCGAGTGTAAGAAACGCTGGCATGACTGCAAACGTAGGACCAAAGAGAAAATGGCCAGGAACAGGAAGGCAGCAATGCAGACTGGAGGGGGGAGTCCAGCACAACAGGAGGCCCTGGACCACATGGAGGAGATGGTCGCAGCCGTCATCCCGGAGGAGATCGTCACAGGGATTCAAGGACTGGACAGCGCAGACTACCACGACACTACGCACATGCAGGGTAAGTCGCATGGGGAATCCTAATACAATAATGGGGACTGTAAGCAGGGGGGGGATACCTACTACACAATGCATGTAAGTCAGCACATATATGAAGTGGCATGGGGAAAGGGGCACGGCAGGGGGGCATGCCCAGTACTGACCGAAGCTGGGGCACGACAAAATACAGCAACCACAACAGTCCCACGGGGACATCCTGTAATTACAACAAGAGAGCCAAGGGAAAGCAGTGACAGGTGGGAAGGACACTACCTCAAATCCACATCCAGGCACTTGTATTGCAAAATCTATTCTACATCAACTAGGTCCCTATCTGTAATGCAGTAGCAAATACAACAACTGTAACTTAACTGCAAACACAGTTGACAATAACACCTCTCATCTCTGTGCAGCTATAGTACCAAATGGCAGAAACCCCACCCTGGAACATACATACCTAAATTAGGGGGTGAGGGTGACATCTGCAATTACTCCTAGAAATAAGACAAAGGTACCAGTACACTCAAATGCCGAATGTCCATAACTGACACATACATAAGCCTAAGTAAACAGCAATAGGAGCCACACAGCACTAACGATACACACATGCTGCATACGTCAGGGTCCCTCACGTGCCTGGCTAACAAGGCTACATCACTAATGTCATACTGCTCAGACAACAACATTGAGGAGGGGACACAGGCAACTGGTCACTGAAACACACCTGCAAAGTCGGACAAACAAATAGGACCTTCATACGATAAACAGGCCAATCCAATTCAAAACACATCACCCAACATCATCTCAAAACATCAAGAATGTTTACATCCATACCACATCCTAACATTGACATGCATAGGTAATGCCACGTTACATGTACAGATCATGCAATGTGAATAAAAAGTGTATGGGGCAGGTCCTGAGAGGCAAGTGTGCTGGCAGGGCAGTCACAACACCCACAGTCAGTCAAAGTGTAGTGTGGCAAGTGAAACGTATACTTTGCGCATTAGCCTCAGGCTGGAGGCCTTTGTGCATCTTACCCTGAATGTACTTATACTCATTTGCTCACATCTAAGTGCCTCAGAGCAATTTGCACTAAATGATTCTCATTGCCCTTCCTATCAGTTAATGTAGCAAATAGTCAGTCCTAAGGTGTTGTCAATTAGTCGAATCACACTGTTTTGCCTATTTCTGCACTGGAGTTTGCCAGAACATATTCACTCTGTGCCCCAGTCAAGGATACCGTCTGGTACGTTGCTGATAGATGTGGTAGGGGTCAAGGTTTGGCATTCCTGTATAGGGAAACTTTGTCATCACCATGACATATGTCTTTTACATTCACTCCCTTGTCCCAAGACACGCATGGGGGAGTTTCCAACAGAAAATAACAACTAGATGCTGCCTGCCTTGCTGCTGATGCACAACCAGATCCTAGCCCATTCCTCTGATATGAGGGATGATGTCTCCCCTGTGATTCTGACAGGCAACCTCCAAACTTAACAAGCTGTGCTATACATAGAACATGCAGGGGGAGAGTAGAAACAGTTAGGCACCATGAAAGCTGTGTACTAATGTATTACTCTCCTGCGGACTATTTCAATTCTAACAGTGTGTATTGTTTGTGTAAATGGGGCTCACACCTAAATTCCTACAAGTCAGTTGTACAATAAAACTTCATATCAAACTAATACTGTCTATGTCATTTGTGTATGGGAACCTACCGGAAAAGATACAAATGTGTAGGACCTGAGTGACCACCACTTCCCTGAGAAGATCCAAAGATGTCATGCGCTCGGATGTCTAAACATTCCTTTGATGTGGGAGACCAGAGGCACTGCTAGTTAGTCTTAGCTAAATTGAATATCTGGGTGACAGAGTTATTTTCAAGTGGGTCAAACTTAGTCCCCCACACCATTAGCTATCCTGCTGCCTACAAAGCCAAGAATCACATGTTGGATAATGAGAGCCCACCCTACAAAATGTCCCTCCATAACAATAGTGAAACACCGAGTGAGGAGTAGGAGAAAAAAACACATATTCCTAAATAATTACAAAGCAACACCTAGAGGCGACCTGGCAGACATGTCTGAAAGATCCATATCAAACATGTGACACACAGGTGGGCCATAGGCCTACAACAATGCCCTATGACGGACAGCAGATACCTAGACAAACACAGAGTACAATGTTAAGGCATCCAAAGGCTTGTATCTTACTGCAAAATTGTCACAACACAGACACACTAATTGTACCCTGTTTCATTGCAGAGGAACACGGATCTCCTGCTGATCTGCCTGTCCATGAGTTCCCTGATGACATGGATGACGACACCATCAACCTCCCACAAGAGACCATTGACATGGTCCTTGAAAGCCTCCAAACCCCACCTTCAGTCACAAGGAGGAGCACAGAAGAAGCAGCCACCACAGTAGAACCACCCGCCACCCCAATTGTAAGACCTGCCAGCTCCAACACAGCTGAGGACTCTGACGACACTGGCACCAGCTTCGAAAGAACTGTCGTTGGGGTCCAGAGGGAGCTGGCCAAGGAGGTGCGGGTGGGGATGCAAAATATGGCAGCCAGCCTTGAGGGGGTGCGTTCGTGCATGTTGTCAACTGCTGATCAGGCAGCTGCAATGCAAGCCAGAAATTTTCTCTTGGAGGACATTTCAAAAACACTGAAGGAAATTGGCACAGCTGTCATCCAGTTGACACAACAACTCAAACTGCAAGCCACTCAACGTGTGCACGAATGCAACATAGAACCCCTCAGGGCCGACCTGGCTGCCTACCATCGGGATGTGGCTGCCATTCTGAAAAACCAGCAGGCCCTCCTTGCTGCAGTACTGCCCTTCCTTACTCAACAGGGATCAGCCCCCGGAATGTCTGCTTCCATGTCTTCTAACACTGAGGTGTGTGTTGCCCCTTCACAACCAACAACAACAAGGACACACCAGGCAACACACACATCAGAAGAAGAAGACATGGAACAGATAACATTCACACGCAAGAGTACCCGGAAGCCCTAGTCCCTGCACCATGCCCTAGTCTGACCAAGGTCCTACGTTTTGACACATGCCAGTCTCACTACAACTAACCTCAATGACTGTTCGGCAATCCACTGTCTGACTTGTCCACCTTGCCAGTGAATGTTTCTCTCCTACCATTTGGCATTTCATGTTCCTCTGCACTGTCTGTGACATCACCCCAGCATGTCAGGAGCATCATCCACACCCCTTCTGTAGGATCACCATGTAATAATGCACCAGAAAGGAGTCAGCAAACATGGTGAATGGACATTTTGCACAACACCACTTATAAATAAATATCACTTGCACACCTATTGTGTCTCTGTGTCATTTCAAAATTCAACTGTGCAGTAGATAACTCCAAAGTGGCTGTGTGGAAACCATGTCGATTCTCTATACTACTGTCCTGATTTCATGTATACTGAATCATCTGTGCAGTGGCCAGGATTGCATCATAGCTTTACTATACTGAGGAAAATAACTGATGAAGTGACTAAGCACACACAATCATGCTGTGTTGGACAGAATGATGCACCATCTATAGCTATTCTACACAACTAATGGTGGCTGAGAAATGTAGGCACCATGCAATACTAAAATTTGAAATTATGCTGTAGAATGAAAGGAATGATAAACAAATTACACTGCATCAATCACCCTTACGGCGTATACTTCTATGAAGGAAAGTCATGCTGAATCAGTACACACATGATGTAGGTCAGCAATGATAGCAACAAGACAAGAGTGTGAACAAATCATCATCTATAAAGCTCTCCCTGAACTTCACAATGCTGTCCGACCTATCTATTTACCTACAATAACAAGTCTGGAAGCACTCTTTGTGAAGTAGGATACATACCAACCCCAAACCTTGATGATCAATGCACACTACCAATGGTGGCTCTCCAACATGGTGGATACTTACCAAGTTAGCACACGGGTAGCTGGCATGTTAAACCTCATAAGCCTGGGGATAGGGAGCATGGAACACAAATGTCATACTTAACATTTCTGCTACACTGATGTCAAGGCCATGAAAAGGTAGCACCTAACGCATCAGGTAAAGGGTTAACAAAATTTTTATTTAAAAGTAGTAATAAAAGAGGCAACTAAGGGAAAGGTAAACCTACACTAATCTAACCTGACTACTACTAACCCACAACTGTCCCTAACTAACCTAAGCTAAACTTACTCTACACATGTAACGAAACGATCTAAACATCAACCCCCCACCCACCATTAAGAGACAAGACACATGCAGGACAACACTTACTAACCTACACACATACTATACTATCCTAAACAAACATATATATATATATATATTTTTTTTATTATTTTTTTTTTTATTAAACAGGAATCCCAACTTTGCCCCCCACCCACCCACACAAAAATATTAGATAGAAAGTATAAGGACCCCCCACCCTCTTACCTAACACTAACTAAGCTAATTACCTATACTTATCCTATAACTAACCCCCCAAACCCAACTAACAGTATGAAAAGAGGAAAGAGGGGAGAGGGGAGGGGTAAAAGTTCAGGAGGGCAAAATAACTAAAGATTTGCCCTCTGAAGTGTGCGCCGGATGGAGCGCACCTTCTTTTTAACCTCCGCCATGTCCTCCGTCAGGTTGTCCACCTTTTGAATTAACCTGTCCAGTTTCCTAGACAATGCCTGGAAGGCTGCAGGGTCAATTGGAGGGTCACTGCTGGTCTGCGTGCCGGTGGAGGTGGAGATTGTCGCTGGAGTGGAGTGGCCACGGGACAGCCCTGCTCCCAACACACGGCTGGGTCCAGGTCTTGAGGAAGATGGCTGGTCCGTCGCTGGGTCCCCTTGGGCAGACCTGGTGGTTGTAGGTGGCACCGTTGGTGGAGCCTGTGGTGTGGCATACCACGCCCCGGAGGCCCGATCGGAATTGTATCTGCGGGCCATCCTCCGATACCCACACTGCACCTGCAGGATGTGCCTGTACCTCATTGCCCTGTGCTCAAAATGGTTGCGCTCTGCGGCACTCAGGTTTGCAGCTGTGAAGAGAAAAGGGAAATATTGAGCATTGAATTTACAGTGGGTTGAATCCCACACTGGCTCATTTGTCCATTACTAGAAATATATTGTATGCAGCAATTGTTACAACATAGTTCACGGAAATGCTCAG
Source organism: Pleurodeles waltl (assembly GCF_031143425.1). NCBI lineage: Eukaryota > Metazoa > Chordata > Amphibia > Caudata > Salamandridae > Pleurodeles > Pleurodeles waltl. Next base: position 254,750,925 of record NC_090449.1, on the reverse strand, counting down.
AGGAAGTACATGTGAATCATGCATCCCTAAGGTCATATCACACCTAGCATATCCATGTCTCTACATGATGGATGACATCACCCTAAACTACTCATCCAAATCATACCTAAGGCATTTGACATTATGGCACCAGCTCTTCCGCATACTGACTTCAGTACATGTGTCATTCTATGTGATTACACTCACACTCCTCACTCAATAGCATTTTTAATTAGTTGTGTGCTAAGATTGAACCCCTGGCCCAGAATCATGTGTCCACACTAGGTGTCAGATGTAGGAATTTAGGAAAATCAACTAGCAAATTGCAAAGCAGAACGGTGTCTCTGACACCGTCTGCGAGTTGCTATGGGGTCCCTAAAACCCACCTCATGAACATCAATGATGTGGGTTCCAAATTGCCCCACCTTAGCAACATGGGCACTCACGGGGAATGGTGGCCTGCTGGGACCAGCAGAACTCCATAGACGTGACTGTTTTTAAATTAAGCAAGTTATTTCTCCCCAAGTGTAGGCCGTTTACCGGAAAGAAAAATGAGCTGCAATTATTTTTAAATCACAACAATTGTACTTGGAAATTTTCACGGTAATTATTGGTCCCTTAGACCACTGGCTTTTTTGCGCAGGATTTTTTTAGTCCACTCACAAAGGCTGAAGCTTTACAATGAGGACCCCTTCCAGTCAGCAAGGTGGTTACCATCCACTTCAAGTGGATGATAACAGCTACTCACTTTGCAACCACGTACTCGGTTGCAAATGGGATTGCCTACCACTGTGATTTGCAAGTAGGTCTGGTAAAACCCTTCATTATATCAATTTTGAAAAGCATTTTACTCATATGTACATGACCACCAAGGACATTTTGGATTAGGAAACAGACGTTTGCAAATCCCACACAGATATTTATGCCATTTGCAACGTGTAGACATTTTTCTCACTCTGGCCCAAGGTACTAACTCAAGTCACAAAAGGTGTTAAGTACGTGTAACATACTGGTTGCTACAGTCCTAGGTACCCTGTTTCACAGTAACATCCCAGTCTTTGTGGGTGGTGTGGGAAGAACAACCAACAATCCCATGTTCAATGCACACCCAGGAGTGTACAGAAAGTGCTACAATTATGTGCCTTCACACACAACACCTATGAAGGGCTAGCCACACGTTGTAGTCAGCCCAACCTTGTCACATCCCAGGTCCACACATGTCAAAATGTTATGATTTAGCCCAACATAACATACTATTAGTGAGGCATGTTTAACAACACACACAGGGGAGGTAGTACACCCATTCACATGATTCAACTGAACACCTAGGGCATTGCACTCAAGTCACACACACTTCGAGTTCACCTTGTGGAAGTACATGCCCATGGAAGATCCAACCTACAGTGTACACAGTCCATCCTCAACTAGGAAGAAGCACTTGTCATCAATGCCATGTGCCTAAGCTATCTGGGAGACTGTCAGTCTGATATGCAAACTCAGTTCATGGCAAGTCCCTGACCAAGTCTAACATTGACCAGTCTATTCGAAATGAGTCATACCATTCCCAATTGCCGCCATAATTGAATGGGCTACAGCCCCTCAATCTGAGAGATGACTACGTATTGCTTTGCAGAAACATAATTCTAATTTGATATCACACTAAAAGAACAAAGCCAATGAACGGCCAGCACATCAAATCATGAATTCTCTTGAACACACAGTAATCCATCATGCGTCATTACCAAACAATGTAAATAGCACTCAGGCGACACTCACTGTAGGTATCGGGGTCGTCAAAATGGGCCACCTCTCCCACGGTGTACGGGGCTGGTCCACCTGTAAAGCATGAAACAAAGATTATACTCAGACTGGGTGAACGGACAAAAGATTTCTGTTACAATGACACTGTGGGAAAATGACATGGTAATGATAGACTTTCACACATGCTCATCCTGCATGGATCACTTTGTATTCAACATTAACATTGGATGAGTCTCCTGCTCCAGTGTCACACCCTACTACACTCATGCAGTGGTCAGGACAGTCAGGTGTCGTCCAAGTTAATCCTCCATGAGTATGCCCCAACAATAATGTTATCCATACATCTCAGCATGTGCATCCCCGAGAGACATTCCAAAACTGGTTCCATGAGGACTGCATGACCACTCACAATTAAACAGGCTATTTGGACAGGGTCAACAGACAGCAAACAGACACACATGTGACATATGTGTGAACAACATGACTAACTTCATGTGACGTGACGGCAACACACATGTATAGCATCATCATGTGTTTCCAATTTTCTGTCTAGCTATGGCGTCTGCATATGTAGGTATGTTGTTTCTACATGACATACTCACTGGCCATTATGACCAGTGGAGTACAAATGGAGCCGTTCACGTGTTGCTTTTCTGACACAAAGGCAACACTACATTACATGCAGCTACAGGCATCTGGTATGTGTTGCAAAAATGATCCATCGGACTGGTAGCATAGGTCTTCATACACATTCTGCAACAAATACACATTAGGACACATATGTATACCTTTGTAGCGCAGCATTTGAAACATTTTGGGACGCAGAGAGGGGGCGACTTAGCATAATACAAATAGATGTTGAATTTATAAAGCTGTCATTGCGTGTACATGTGTTGCAAGAATGGGGATTAATGTGTATAACCATGGGCCTAGGTTTCCCTGGCATTACACACACTCAGCTACTTATTTTGCAGATTCGCTAACAATCATCACATGTTCCCACACCGATTTCTGTCATTCCCATGTAATTGTTTTTTACTCACCAACATGGCCACCAATCTGGAGTCCCAGGTGGTCCAGCAGGTCCTGTTCCCTGGTGATCAGATCTGCCCAGCGGTGCTTGAGTTGGTGTACATTCCTGAGACTCCCATAGACCCGGACCAGGTGATGGCGCACCTTCTCCCACTGGATTTTCCTGGCCTCCGTGTGATACCCCTGTATCACACGGCCCCCAGCTTCCAGCATTAGTGGGAGGAAATGGCTTACGAGCCATATGAACCCCCCCAATTCGTCTTCCCCCATCCTGGACAGGCGAGGCCTACCTGACATATTGAGAGGGATAAGAATGTACCAACAAAATATAAAATATAAAGGGGGAAATGGGGAAAGGTAGAGGTGTGAAAGAAAAAGGAGAAGTAGAAAAATAGCCCAACTAACCCCCCAAACTATGCTACCCACAACAGACTCCCACAGACAATACAAACTATCACAGGTATAGACAAAATAACACTAAACCGACTGAGACAATGTGATACAACAATAATAGATTGACACTAAGACAAAATACAAGGCACACAGGACACTAGAGCAGTAAAACACACGACAACACCTTTCACACAACCACACAGTCTAGAGAAATCTGAGACTGCAAAGTGAAAGTGAAAGTTACCTCCCAGTACAGATTTTGTAAACAGGATATCCTATTACATCACTTCCTGCATAAAATGGCCGCCGTTTTTATTTTCCCATTATGCGTCATATTTTCACGCATACACAGTTGTGCGTCAATTTTTTATGACGCATTACAGTGCACATGATGCGGAGTGAAAAAATATGATATGAATATTAATAATTAATACTGTACATGAAATGACCAATATATTGTGCATGTAGCGTCAATTTCACCACGCATACATCATGGGCGTCGTTTTTTTTACACGTACAGTGGTGCACATGATGCGGAGTGAAAAAATATGATATGAATATTAATAATTAATACTGTACATGAAATGACCAACATAATGTGCATGTAGCGTCAATTTCACCACGCATACATCATGGGCGTCGTTTTTTTTACACGTACAGTGGTGCACATGATGCGGAGTGAAAAAATATGATATGAATATTAATAATTAATACTGTACATGAAATGACCAACATATTGTGCATGTAGCGTCAATTTCACCACGCATACATCATGGGCGTCGTTTTTTTTACACGTACAGTGGTGCACATGATGCGGAGTAAAAAAATATGATATGAATATTAATAATTAATACTGTACATGAAATGACCAATATATTGTGCATGTAGCGTCAATTTCACCACGCATACATCATGGGCGTGTTTTTTTTTACACGTACAGTAGTGCACATGGTGCAGAGTCAAAAATATTGTGGATGTAAATAATATTTTGAAGGCGAAAGATCAAGACACTTTTGGATACATTTGTATCTGACTCTGCATTGTGTGCACTCATGTACGTGAACAAATTATGACGGCCATGCTGTATGCGTAGAATATGGAGCAAATTTATCCAAATGTCTTCATGTGTTTAGCTTTGGAAAGGTGATTTGTCATGGTCAAACGGTGCGATGTGAGACACATTTGTGTTTGTATATGACAAATGTCCGTACTTTTATGTATAGACGGCCTTCACACTGTGATGTTTGGGATACGTTAACTAATGTATTGACCATATTTGACAACATATTTGGTGTAATTGCTGATGGCTATTTTGAAATGATGTTTTTGATACCATTATGTATTCCGTCTCCAAAATGTGCCCACCTTTATGATGGGGATGCTTTTATCTGTAGTCCTAACAGGGAGTGGGAGAGTCACTTTCAGTTTTTATGGGGCTGACCATGTCCCATTATGATTTTGTGTTTCATATTTGTGTAGGACTTGTGACATGGAGGCCACACATGTGCCTTATGCATGTGTTTAGTTCACAAGTACATGATTCTTGTATGTTTTGGGGGTGGTAGAGGTGGAGTTAGGCCCCCAGCACCCTAGGATTTGACCATCCAGAATAGCTACTGTATCCATGGAGTATTTTTATCATATCATGGCAAACCTGCAGCAACGGGCGAATGTAAGGCCATATGGTATGAATGACTGTTGACCATTCATTCATCTCATTAGCCCATTTGACGTTTGCAGTAATGATGATTTTGAGCTAAGTTGCATACCATTTTCATATGACTAAGTTTGCAAGACTCTCAGCGTTCACGATGTGATAATGCGAAGATTGTTTTGCTTGTCTGTGTCCCTTTCTGCATAAACTGGTTTAGTGTCATGTTACAATCTTCCTGCTAGGTTCAAACTGGGACACAACTGTGATGGTCTACTTTCAAATATTAGGTTGGTTGTATGACATATGTGTACATGTGTGTGGGAATGTGGATCCAGTATGACCTGTCTGTGTGTATGTTGTCACTGTAACTTCAAGGTCTCCTCCTGAGTTAGTGGCAGCTGATGTTGTTGCAATTGTGTATTGCTCACATCATAGACTTGAGAGAAGCCATTGATGACATGTTCACGTACACATGGATGGTCCCACCCTGTCTCTGAACACGTGTGATGTGACTTTCAAATGATCTCCAATTTTGGGCAGGATGAGAGACTGTTTCAGTTGTTTGGATCCGGCATGTGTAATTGTCACATTTGTGCTCTTGTTGGGCTCTGTGTATGGTAATGTAACATGTCACATCCTACCCTCTGTGCATAGAGTTGTGATGTTTATTTTTGGTGTGATGAATTTTTATGGCATTCTTGATCAATGAGACGACATTCATCTTCAGCTATTTCAAACTAAAGGTGGTCAGAAATGAATAGGCCAAAGCATGATGTGGTGTTTGTTATCTGTGTTTATTTACAAGTGTGGAATACAAGTGATTATAATAACTTAAGTACAAAAATTGTTCACAAGCTGTTGGCGCCTACGCACTCCTGCTGCGGTGTTAGGTTGTTCCCCCTCCTGTTGCAGGCCAGCATCCTCCTCATCATCATCCTCAGGCATGTCTGGGTCCGGTTCAAGGAGGGGAATGTTCCTTTTTACACAAATATTGTGTAATATGGCACAAGTGAGTATGATCTTGCAGACCATCTCTGGGGAGTATAGTAGGCTTCCGCCAGTGATTTCAAGGCAGCGGAACCTTGACTTTAGGATCCCAAAGGTCCTCTCCACAATGCTGCGTGTCCTCTTGTGGGCGTCATTGTATGCCCGCTCAGCAGCAGTATTTGGGTTCCCATATGGTGTCATTAGCCAAGGCTGGATGCCATACCCCTGATCAGCTGAAAAAGAAACACAGAATGGTATCAATTAGATGTACGAGGCACTGTTGTACGTATCTTTGATGGCAGTAGTTGTGTTGTGTTGTCTGTGACTATTTTGTGTACTAATGTGACAACCTATGGTTGTTGGTGGAAACTTTGGCATTGTTTTTTTTCCTTGGCTGAGCAAGTGTTTGTTGTCTAACTGTTTGTCAGCAGGATGTATTGGTTTCTCAAGTACAGTGTGCCCTCCCTTGCATTGTGACTTGTGACACAGGTGTCCGTGTGTCCTCACTGGGGGTGTGATGATAGTTCCATGCAGAGTTGAAACATGAAAGGGTATTAGAAACGTTCATATGAACATACCCAGGCCATCCCATCCCTTAAAAGTTATGCATTGTATTAGTGTACAGGTTATTGTGAGACTTCCAATTTGCAAGGTGACATTTAGGCAACCACAGTCATGAATGTCTTCACACTAAGCTGTGGAGTAAATTCAAATGTGTGAGAGGTTCAATGGTGACTTGTGACACGTGGCTAGTGATGTGAGTACCTCAGTGTGTTCCTGTCTAGGTGTTGCTATTGTGGTGTATGTGTTGTTTATCCTAGAGGGTTTCTGTGCAGTGAGTATATAAGTAGATTTTTGTCCTTACCAACAAGTAGTCCATTGCCATACCGTCCATCCTGGAAGTGTTGGTTGATGGTGGAGTGACAGAAGATGAATGCGTCATGTACACTCCCAGGATATTTAGCCACAATGTTGCTGATCAGTCCTTGGTGATCGACTATGGCCTGCACGTTGATGGAATGTGTGTGCTTCCTGTTGCGGTAGAGGTGTTCACTCGCAGCAGGTGGCACAAGGCGTACGTGTGTGCAGTCGATTGCACCAAGGATGTGCGGAAAGCCACTGATGGCGTAGAACCCCTGTTTTGTTTCCTGCTGCTTCTGCACTGTGTTAGGGAAGCAGATGTGGCGGGGTGTCAGTCCAATGATGGCATCCAGTACTTTAGGCAGGAATGCGGAGAAAGATGGTTGTGAGATTCCACCAACCAGGGCACCAGTTGTCTGAAACGAGCCACTTGCCAGCAGGTGTAGTACGGCAAGCAGCTTTGTTTCGGTTGGGATAGTGCGTGGAGTCACTAAAGTGGGGGCCAATTGCTGTTCAATATTTGTCAGCAGCTGCTGAATGGCCTGCCAGTTCAACCGGTACCTCTGGATGATGTCTCGTTCCCTGAGGCCATGCAGGGTTGTTCTTGGGCGGAATATCCTCTCCTGCCTTCTGCGCTGTCTTTGGGGTCCCTGGTGTTGTTGTTGTGGCTGCTGTTGTTGCTGCAGGGCTCTGCGTCTACGTGCACGTTGAAGAAAAAGCACCTCCATGTCTCCCTGTTGCTGCTCTGCTGCTCTGCTGCTCTGTTGTTTGTTCTGTGTGTTCTGATTAAGTACAGGTGTGTTTGCCCCATTTTAACGCCTGCCCTGACCCAGGCGTTAAAATTTCACGCTATTCGTGCTTTGCGCCATTTTTTTGCGCCGCCTGCCGCGCGGGAGTGATTTTTGCCCTTGGAGCATAAATACCACGCACTGCTATGTGCGTCTGTTTTTGGACGGGAACGCCTACCCTGCATGTCATTAACGCAGGGCGGGGTGCCGCTTCCAAAAACTGGCGCACATAGCGCCATTTTCCTGGTGCGCCGGATCGGGCGTCAGGGTTTAAATATGGGGCAACGTTTGCGCTGAAAGTGCGTCAAAATTTTTGACGCACATTCGGCGCAAACGGAGTATAAATATGCCCCTATATCTCATTTTGATATAGTGTATACAGAGCCAGCGTCCTACAGTAAGGGTATAAGCAGTGCATGGAATATGAATGAGTTATAGTTATAGATATAGTTGTAGTTATAGAGGAAGGGTTGCCCCGAAAATCTCCCCAATCCAGCGTGCAAGAAGATGGCAATAATAAGGCGCAGAAAGAATGGCACACACCTTTGAGCTAATGACAAAGGAAGAAGGTGAGACGGCTCTCTGGCTGGAACATGGACCGCAGGGGAAAAGAAGGATATGGCCACTTCTCTGGCTTGTCGGGTTTCATGCATGGGCATCACGAAGCATGAGCAGGGGTCGCTGTCGGCCACACAGCAGGAAGACTGAGTATGGCATGGATGATCTTCCTGTGCTTATCTAAGTTAAGGGGGTCATGTTCTTTGTTATACTGGGGGGGTCGTTGTTGGGAAGTGGGGGTTAGGTGTTGGGGGTGAAATTTATCACAGTTGAGCCCAGTTGGCTAGGTCCCTAGACACATCATAACAGGTTCTTCTGGTTCGTGAAGTACAGGGGGCATTGGGATGGAGGGAGTGGTGGGCTGCTGGGGGGTTGTTTTTTTTTCTTTTTAGCTTAGGTAGTGGAACCCAACAGATAATCAATACAAAGTCTCAATGGTGACAGGTGCAATGTTTCAACATACCTTTATTTGGAAGATATAATTTTGTCCGGGAATGACAATTCACCCCCTACGAGGCTAGATACCCTTCAGGTTCTGTCATGGAATGTAAACTGACTCTTAGACAAGATTAAAAGGGGAGTGGTTCTCAAACGAGCATCGAGAACAGAGGAAGATAATGTTCTCCTCCAAGAGTCTCACTTGTGGGGAAATAATTGCCCATTCCTGGTTTGTAGGGAATACTCCAAAATCTACCATGCAGGTTTCCATAGAGGCTTCAGGGGCACAGCCATCCTGATCATTAAGTGTACTCCATTGGTGATCTCAAATGTTTAGCAGGAAGGCTTGGGCCATTATGGGGCGGTCACTGGGGCCCTTCAAGTTCTACCCATATCAATAATACGTGTCTGTGCCCCACTTCCTCTCACAATGGGCTTTTGGGCTATGCTGGGGAAATTGTTGAAAGAGTTAGCGGAGGTCCCATGGATGCTGAGAGGGGATTTTAATGAAGTGTGTGATGTGTATAAGGATCGCTCCATGGCAGGGATGGAGGAGGAGAACCCACAAATTTAGCTACCTTTGTAAGTAATCTGAACCCAATAGATTTGTGGAGGATGCACCATCCAATAAAGCGGGGCTATACCTTCTACTCTGGTGCACATGGGACATATTCTAGAATAGGTCACTTTTTCATGCCTGCCAGGGAGTGTCATAGATTGTTAGAGGTTAAACATCTTACACAGGGTCTGTCCGATCACTTGCGGGTGGAGCTAATTCTGTCCTGATGGACGGGAGGGGTGAGGGCTGGGTGGAGACTCGATTGCTAGTACTTCCAACAAGATGATTTTAGAGAACTATGTCAGCAGTGAAGTAAAGAATTCTTGGCAGACAACCAAAGCTCAGTGTCCTTGCCTGGAGAATTATGGGAAGCCGAGAAGACCACCTTGAGAGGTCAAATTTTTTGTTACAGTGAAGGACTCAAGGAGAGGAGTAGGCAGAAAGTTCAGGCTCTGGTGGAACATATTTTAGATTTAGAGAGTCGATTTGCTGCCTCCAGTCAGGAGGATATCATATGTGACTCACTGCATGCACAAGCTGTGCTTTTCCAGGAATTGACACTGGAGGTTCGGGTTGCTTGGAAAGACACACATAACAGAATTTATCAGTGGGTCGATAAGGCCAGTAATACCGTACACTGGCTATGTACACCCAGACTCCAGTGGCATACTTACAGTTGCAAGATGGATCAAGGGTGATGGGTAGTGAGCCGAGTGCAGGCTCTTGCCGCCTATTATCAGTACTTGTATCGGGTGGATCCGTTGAGTCCACGTGCAGACCTGTCACAATTCATACAAGACCTACTGTTTCCCATTTTCTCTCTGGAAAACAGGGAATCATTGGAGGCTGATATTACTTTCGAGGAATTGTGGCAGCCCAAGCCCAGTTGCAACTGGGTAAAGTGCCTAAGTTTCCACACGAGTATTGATACTTGGTCTGGCCACATGCAAGTCAGCCATTGTTGGATATGTTCCAGGAGGCTTAGAAGAGAGATGAATCGTCCTCAGACCTTAGGACGGCAGATATCACAGTATTAACAAAACCAGATACAGATGGCGCACGCTGCGAGAATTTCCAGCCCATTTCGTTGTTGAATACCAAGATGAACCTGTGGGCTAAGATGCTGGTGAATCACATTTGGACATTGAACACTTGGTCCAGCCGGACCAGTCTGGGTTTATGCTGAAGTGGGCCACTCAACACAATCTATGGTGAGTGCGCAATGTAATAGCCTTGAGTCGGTCATGGAGCATAGATCCTTGATGTCAGTAGATTTTCAGAAAGCTTTTGGCTCTGTCGATTGGGCATACATGTTTGCTCTGCTTGAGCAGATCAGGCGTGGTCCCAGGTTTATCAGTTATGTGCATCTCTTATATACAGATCTTAGAGCTAGGGTGAGCATGGGAGTAGTGGTCTCTAAATGATTTTCAGTGATGAGGGGCACCCATCAAGGGTGCCCCCGTCCCTGCTGCTATTCACAGTCATGAGTGAACCATTAGCTGCCTGGGTACGTGTTGTTGCCCTGTTTAGGAGCTTTAAATGGGATGAAGCGATAAACGTTAGGAAGCCCCTATGCGGGGATGATGTACTTTTGTACCTGAGAATCATCAGGGCCTAGGGTGCTGCAAATATTGGATGTGTTCGGTACATTTTCAGGGATCCCTATCAACACCCAGAAATCGGTGAATACTCTTTAGCCCTATGCCCGACTGTTATGACATCGGCATCTGGCCTGTGGCTACAACCTAATGGGCTCCTATACTTGGGGATGTTTGTCATCAGAGATGTACAGCAATCCTTTGAGAGACACCTGGCACAGCAGCTGGAGTGGCTGACAAGGAACATTAGGATCTGGACAGCCCTCCAGCTGTGCCTATAGGGTCGCTCACCCATCTTTAAGATGTATGAACTACAGCGACTTCTATATCACTTGCAAAATCACCATTACCCAATTGCCAATTCCTGTTTTTATGAAGGTGAATGAACATCTTCAAGCATTACTTTGGGAGGGAAGGGCTTCTGACATCTGCCTGCAAAAGTGCTGCCAACCAGTATTTGGGGGGGATATTGCCACACCTGATGTTCGCTTGTATTATTAGGCAGCACATCTTGTTGTTGTCAACGTTTGGTGGTCGAGGGGTTCACAGATCCGGCTTACGTTCTGGAAGGCAGGGCCATGGCACTTTCCACTTTTGCTGTATGGTGGTGCCACATGAGGGGACTTGCCCTTGGCGAATTGGGTGGTATTTGAGGTGTGATTGGCAGCAAAGAAAGTCATAGATTAGATAAATAGGCTAACACTGGAAACTCCACTTTGACAGGGAACCTGCCTCCCACAGATTGTGCACCCTACAGTGGTTCACAGCATGAGACTCCACAGGGATTTCCACTCTGGAGGATGTCTTAAATAATGGGGTATTGAAATCCTTCCAAGAACTACAGGAGGAAGATGCTCTCCACCGCACATAGTTCTTTTGCTATTTACAGCTTCGCCATGCCCTAACGCCAGCGCTTCGAGCAACTCCGGAAATCCCTGAGTTCTCACCATGGGAGGCTAAGCTCCTTCTGACAAACATCAAAGAACACAAATTATCTCAGACATACAAGATGCTCTTAAGAAACATGCCAGATCCAAAGGTGGCAGTACGCAGGGCCTGAGAGAGGGAATTAGGAGAGCTTGAGGATGATGGCTGGAGAGAGTCATTGGAGGCAGCCAGGGAGGCAGTTATGGCATCAGTTTCGACACATACAACTAAAACTACTTCATCGCATATATTACACTAGAGCTTAGCTCCATCTAATGGATTTCATCCCAGGTGGTGGATGATTGAGATGTGGAAGTTCTTCCGGGGACTTGGCACACACGTTTTGGCATTGCCCCGCCCTCTCTCTCTTTTGGGTGGAGTTGTGGGGAGCTTGGGAGAGCTATTGGGTTAGAGCGTCCCGAGAGACCCTAAGCTGGTGCTCGTACATGTTACAAATTAGCTGTGGGACACACAACACCAAAGGGCGCTCCTACGGTTGGGCCTCATAATTGCCAAAAGGGATATTGCGAGGGCCTGGAAAGACGTGGTGGCCCCCTCAGTAGAGGGTTGGGCCAAAGAAATGGACTATCGTACGGAGCTAGAACAACCCATATAAAAGGCACAGGGATGCTCCAAGAAGCATTATAAGATATGGAGAAATGGGTGGAGACACAAGGAATACATTTTGGAGACATGCCTAAACAAACCATGGGGGACAGACGGCCTGGAGGGGAAACATGGGGATAGCAGAAGGCCACAGAAGTATTAGGTGCCAGGGGGTTGGAATGGAGGGGAACTGCACGCTGGATATGTTGTTTTAATTATTCTCTGCCTCTAGAATATGCGTGATCATAATCATTTTTACTATTGTTATGCTTACAGCCAAATGCAATGAATGTAATATGCGATATTGCTCCACTATGTTTGTGAAAAAATCAATAAATTGTTTATTTAAAAAAAACAAAGGTTACAGGGATCTCATAGTTAGGTTCTGAATTTACATGCACAAACTCAGAGAAATTCAGCAGTTATAGTTATGGCTATGTCAAGTAACTATAAATCGTGCCCTAAGGTAACTATGACTTGTGGCCTCGCCATGCACAGTTTTCTCCTCAATAATTTTACTGCAAATGTTACATTGATATCATCAATGATGTTATCAAAGATATCATTAGTGATGTAATATGGAGGTTTAGCAGCAGTGCATGGAGAGAACACGAGTTGTAGTTACCTTAGGGCACGATTTTTAGTTACTTAAGATAACCATCAATCAATCAATCAATTTTTGTAAAACGCAGCTACTCACCAGTGAGGGTCTCAAGGCGCTAGCTATAACTGCTTTATTTCTATGGTTTGTGAATGTAAATTCAGAACCTAACTATAACGTCTCTGTAACCTTTGGTTTTTAAAGTGAATTTCTATGTTTTTTTAAATTTTATTTCCTAACTACAAAATCCCTGTAACCTTTGTTTTTTTCAGTGAATTTCTATGTTTTTTTAACTTTAAGTAATTTAAATTACTTTATGTTAATCCAATGGCCTTCAACTGTGCACAGTGGAGGTTTGCCGCAGGGCTTGGTCTGTGGCCAGGCCCAATGGCCTACCCCATATATACACCCATCACTATGCCACACACGGCCTTTGGCCATGCACGTCAGGGGTTCTCTGCAGGGCCTGCCCAGCAGCCTACCCTTACATGATCTCAACCACACACTACGCATGGCCTTTAGCCGTGCACTGCAGGGGTTAGCTGCAGGGACTGGCCTTTGGCCAGTCCCTGCAGTCACCCACCTATGACCCCCTATAGGCACCCAACGTTGCACCAGTCGTGGTAACAACCCAACAACCCAATGAAGCAGGCAAACCAGTGCCACGAACGTCCTAGGGAGAGAAAAGAAAAAGGGGCAGGGTAGTAATATTCTGACCCCCTAGCCTTAGGGCAGGGGTCACCCTGGGACCCCCACCAGGGCAAGAAGGCACTTTTTAAAAAATGTTGCCACAAAATCACGGGAGGGCAGCAAATCCATGGCAAAAGCTACAAAGAAAAAAACAAGCATGGTCTTCTGCGCTTGTTTTTAGTTTAGCCCCCGAGTGGGCCAGGTCCAGGGGCATACATTTATATAAAACAAAGAAAAAGGGCACATGGGCCCCCACTCCTAAGGCTCTTAAGAGCCCCAGGAACCACCAACTCCCTGGGGCTTGACTCTTATTATGGAGGGGGATGCATGGACCCCCCCTCCTTTGGCTCTTTGAGCCCCTGGGGACCACCACCTCCCGTGGGCTTTATTTTATAAAAAGGAAGGGGGGGCGTGTGGACCCTCCTCCTGAGGCTTCAGTTTGCCTTGGGGACCACCATCTCCACTGGGCTAAATTTACATAAATAGGGGGCCGCGTGGACTCCCCAGCACTGGGGACTACCACCTCCCCGGAGCCAAATACCTGATTGAAATTAGGAGGGAGGGTGGCCCATTTTGTGCCCTGGGACCCCACCCCTTGGGCCTGGCCACGTTCTCCTGCGTACCCTGGCCCCAACCGGGGCTTCCACTTTACCATGATGGGCACTGCGGGTGGAGCCTTAAGGCCTGTGGTCCCAGTCGGCTCCAAGCCTCCTGCGGGAGCCAACATTGCTCCTGCATGCAGGGTGCTGCCAAATATGCAGCTACCTGCATGCAGGAGCAATCTTTCGTCTTTTTTCTCTGCCCACATAATTTCAGGCAGGGAAACAGATGAAAACTCTGCTCCCAGCAAGCGGGAGCAGTTTTCACACTCCCACTTGCTGGGAATGAAGTAGCTGCCTTGACAGGAGCTGTCACAGTTTGACCAAGCAAAAGCAAACAGCTAGCTCCAGAGGGTAGGCACCTCAGGAGATAGCAGGAGCAATCCTTGGGGGTGGCGGTCCCCAGGACTATTAATGGCTTGGGGGAGCACACTGCCCTCCTCCTTTAATAGGCTCTGGCCATGCCCGGGGAGCTGGTGATCCCTGATGCCACATATGGCCCAAGAGAGAGGGTCTCAATTTTATTACGTATTTGGTCCCTGGGGGTCCAGGTGTCACCCCATGCATTTTTTTTTTCTGCTTAGCACCATTATTTAACGCCTGAGTCTGACCAAGCGTTAGGGGGCCATGGCTAAACACCATGGAATGGGCCCACAGGTGCCCACGCCAAGCCTCAGCAACACCCCCACCCACACCAGAGGGACGCCATAGAATGGGGGACCTCATCCTGGGTAAGTAGAGGTAAGTATGTGTATATATATATATATATATATATATATATATTTTTTTTTTTTTCAGTGCCATTGGGGGCCCCTTACCTGGGGCCCCCTGCCTGGCACTGGTTATTATGGCCTTGCCCAGGGTCACTGGTCCCCTGGGCTGGCCATTGGGGTGGTGGGCATGACTCCTGTCTTTACTTAGTCAGGAGTCATGTTTGGGTGGTAGTGCGTCAGGATATCACGCAAGGCTGGTTGGCAGCATATTTCTTGCTGCCAACCATCCTAGCGTCATTCCTGGCCAACTAATGCTAACGCAGTCTTGCATCAAAATTCATAAATATGGGCCCTAGTTTCTATAGAAAATCAATGTTTTACGTGCCTATATCTTTGGCACCTCTTGACAAATCTTCACAAAATTTTCCAAACAATTTCGACAGTCATGTCAGTTGCTGTATGGAAAGTTTTGGGGTGATCCGTCTCGTGGTGCCCTCCCAAAAAATAAATTAATAATTAAGCCAGGCCCAATGGGATCCCCCCGGGCTGAGATCGGTACGGGAAGGGAGGCCAAACGGCCCTTCTTCTAAAAAAAAAAAAGAATACAAAATTAGCCTGGGCTCCAGGGGAAGGGGTCATGACGCTAGTCCACCTGACTACCGCCATGGTGTGCCGTATTTTAAATACAGCGTACACATGGCGGTGTTGGGAGGGCGCTAAGGGGCACAAGAAAAGTGGCGCTGCACTAGGTGCAGCACCACTTTTCATAAATCTGGGCCATAGTTTGTGAATACGAAAGAACTTAGGGGCAAGTTTAAGAGCCCCTGGCCCCTCCTAGTGCCACATTAGTGCCATTTTCTTTATGCTAATGTGGCCCAACGAGACCAAAACCGCCACGCCAAATTTACAAAGTGGTGCAATGCATGCATTGTGGCACTTTGTAACCCTTTGCACTACATTATGCCTGCGCCAGGCATAATGGATGCAAAGGGGATGTTCCCCCGTTGGAGGGGAGGGGTGAAAAATGGTGCAAAGAAATCTAAGAGATTTCTTTGCATCATGTTTGTCGGAACTGCACCTGTTCCTGTTACAGAATAAATATTACTTATCCTATAACTTAGTTTATTTTCGATGTGGCTTACTTCATAGGTGTAGAATGAGGTTCTATCCTTCTAATCCCTGGATAACATTAATACGCTCGTAAGCATATCTCTGCTTAAGTGCAAGCAAGCAGTTCAATGGACGAGGAGAACCACACTGACAAGCAAGGACACCCCTATCTTAGTCCCACACCCCAGGAGAAAGGTTGGGACAGAATCCTATTTATCATAAGCCTCGCATTCAGAACTGTGTAAAGGTCTTTTTAATAAGCAAGGTGGATATGTTTTTCTTCTTGCCGCTGAAGCTTGTTCAAACTTTGATGTCATTGAGTTTAATTGGCTGGAAGCTTTTTCACAACTGTTAAGCCAATGGGCAGCAGAGGGTGGTGGCCTCGCCTTTGACTAACTGTCCTGCGACTGCGGGTGACAGCGAAAATACCTGAAAGGGGGTTAGTTTAGCCTGTTACATGGAAAAGCAGTATATGGTAACATGAAAACCCCCATAAAGAACTAGGGGCTGATTTAGAAATTGGCAGATTGACTACAGTCCATCAGGGTGGTGGAGGACATTACCTCCACCACCATCACAGACCACCACCCGCCAAATCTAGAGATAGCCCAGCGCCATCTATGAACATTGTGTACTGACCTGTGACAGTGGTTCATTTCAGAGTACTAAAAGTTTGGTGGTAAAGCACCGTCTGTTTTGACGGCCACCCATCAAAATATTAACTTTCTTTTGTTTTTCAAAACAAATTCGCAAAGCCTGTACTGGTTTTTAAAAACCAAAAAGACAAGTGATACCACCCCTGGGGTTGAGGGTCATTATAGTTTTTTCCTGCTGCTGACTGTGAAAGACAGAAAAAAAGACACTACAAAATTTACCCTAACGAAAAGGCGAGCGATGTAATGTCTTTCCGCCAAAGGCCCCTTCTACATTGGGCCGTAGGAGGAAGTATTCCGGTGACAGAGCTAACTCGGGCTACATAGACAAATTCTTAGGGCCATATTTACTAACCTTACACACAAGGCAGTGTAGCAAGGCAACTTGCTGCACTGCGTTACATGAAAGGGAAAGAGCAAAAATGCATCATATCTACTAAGAAATGGCACACTTCTGCTCTCTAATATCCCTGGCGCAGTTCAGGCAGCCTAGCTCCAACACAGGCGCCCTTGCACCACTATGCAAGGTGGCCTGCATTACAAGTAGAATTGTTTTGTGCAGGAAAGAACACCTTCCCGCCCAAAAACAATCTCTCAAGGTGCTTTCCTCTTTCTATGTGTGACGCAGATTGCAGCACGAATAGAAAGAGGAAATAACAAGGAGAAAAAAATATTTTTCTCCTTGTTACGCATCCTCTGAGAGGCGCAGCGATTTCACGCAATACCAGGTTTTACAAACCTTTGTAAAACCTGGGTCTCCGTGAAATTCGTGGGTGAATGCAGGGGGGGAGCCCCCGCTCCACCCATGGAACACCTCCCAGAAACACAAATCATAAGTCGCTACATTGCATTACATTTCTTTACAAAGCCACGCAATGCGGCACAAACCACCTCTTGCATAGCTTGGTAAATATCTAATAGCATTTTACGTCATGGAAGCGCCACAAAAGTGGTGCAAGCATGATGCAAAATGTTAGTAAATCTGGTCCTTAGGGTCTGCTTGTCTGTAAATTAGCTGGGTGGACTAAGGGTTTGGCAAGGAGAGTACTCCATCATGGAGTAACAAACAGTTAGGAGCACACCTGCCTAACATCCCAGCAAATAATCTGCCCCATTGCATCATGATAAATGTAGTTTCCTCAAAAAACGAACTCAGTTACTTTTAAATATTTCACCTCTAAATAGGTGCAGCCTTTGCTGTGTATCTCTGGACACATGTGTTTCTGGGTTAATCCCTTCTTCAGCAGAGAACAAGTTTGCGGGGTGCTGGAAATGCTGCCATTAATCATCCGGTTTCAATACCTCTTCACTGGCATGCCGGCGCCTGCTCCAGAGCTCGTCAGCCCAGTGGCTCAAGGGAGCCTTTTAAAAGTCACAAACAGTTAGGAGCACACCTGCCTAACATCCCAGCAAATAATCTGCTCCATTGCATCATGATAAATGTAGTTTCCTCAAAAAACGAACTCAGTTACTTTTAAATATTTCACCTCTAAATAGGTGCAGCCTTTGCTGTGTATCTCTGGACACGTGTATCTGGGTTAATCCCTTCTTCAGCAGAGAACAAGTTTGCGGGGTGCTGGAAATGCTGCCATTAATCATCCGGTTTCAATACCTCTTCACTGGCATGCCGGCGCCTGCTCCAGAGCTCGTCAGCCCAGTGGCTCAAGGGAGCCTTTTTAAAGTCACAAATAGTTAGGAGCACACCTGCCTAACATCCCAGCAAATAATCTGCCCCATTGCATCATGATAAATGTAGTTTCCTCAAAAAACGAACTCAGTTACTTTTAAATATTTCACCTCTAAATAGGTGCAGCATTGTTATTTTTTGCTGAAAGAAACTTACTTTCTGCTTGCAGGTTTTACATGTTTACAATATAAATAACCGAAGGTGACACATCTGCTTAAGCACACTTAGCATGACCAAGAATAACAGGGCTGCGATGGTTACACACAAAAACATAGAGTACTGTTCCAAGGGTGAGAAGCAGGAAAACCTAAATATTTAGGAGCAAGAGCTCTCACACATCCAATTGGATGTCATGCTTCATCATCGGGAATGCTCCTCGTCAGACCGGCACCTCAATGTCTAATGGGCTCCCCAAAAGGGGGCTCTTTGCCAGAGTTCTTTAGTAGTTACTGCCGTAATAGAATATACTGTGGACAATGCCTACCTGCAGACACTAAGGGCCGTATTTATACTCTGGTTGCGCCGAATTTGCGTCGTTTTTTTCGACGCAAATTCGACGCTAAACTAACGCCAACTAACGCCATATTTATACTATGGCGTTAGACGCTTCGGGCGCCAAAGTGCCCGGAGTGTGCGTCATTTTTTAGCGTGAACCCCTTCCTTGCGTTAATGATATGCAAGGGAGGCGTTCCCGTCTTAAAAAATGACTCCCAGGCCTTTACGTGGAATTTATACTCCCGGGCAAAAATGACGCCCGGGAGTGGGCGTGGCCAAAAACGGCGCATTTGCGCCGCTTTTTAACGCCTGGGTCAGGGATGGCGTTAAGGGACAAGTGGGCTCAAAATGAGCCCAGAGTGCCCTCCCCTGCCCCCAGGGACCCCCCCCTGCCACCCTTGCCCACCCCAGGAGGACACCCAAGGATGGAGGGACCCATCCCAGAGACATTAAGGTAAGTTCAGGTAAGTATTTTTTTATTTATTTTTTGTGGCATAGGGGGGCCTGATTTGTGCCCCCCTACATGCCACTATGCCCAATGACCATGCCCAGGGGACATAAGTCCCCTGGGCATGGCCATTGGGCAAGGGGGCATGACTCCTATCTTTACAATGATAGGAGTCATGTTGATGGGGGATGGGCGTCGAAAAAAAATGGCGCAAGTCGGGTTAAGACGATTTTTTAGCGTCAACCGGACTTGCGCCATTTTAAGACGCCCTAACGTCATTTTTTCCCAACGCCGGCGCTGCCTGGTCTACGTGGTTTTTTTCCACGCACACCAGGCAGCGCCGGTCTGATTGCGCCGTCTAACGCCATTCCATAAATACGGCGCCCGCATGGCGCTTCAGAATAGCGTTAGACGGCGCAAAATATTTTGACGCTAAACTGCGTTAGCGCAGTTTAGCATCAAAAAGTATAAATATGGGCCTAAATAAACAGGAGAGGGAGAATCTAAAATTGGCTCTAAACCTCAAACAACATCACCTATTTATTCAGCTAATATAAGGTGTAGGCCAAGATTAAAAACAAGTCGAAAGTCTCAGTTTCTCTCTGAATAAATAAGAGGCCGGAAATTATCACAGAACCTCTAATCATGGGTCTGCGATGGTTACAGTCACACCAATATGCATTTTTCATTTACACCTATTAGCACCAACCATAGGCCAGCTAGTATGTCCTCAGCCCACTGTAAAGTTCATCTCTTATCACAAACAGCTGTTCTAAAGTGGCACGGAAGAGTTCCGGCATGCGAGTTCATGGAAAAAAGGAGTACACAGGGTCTCTGGGTCAACCTTTGGCATCCCGTCCAGTAGACAAATGGTGAAGTGGAGCAACACACCTTTCAGACTGTCACTCAGTCAAGACTGTGCTCCATGAGTCCTTCATTTACGTGACATCAGCCTCATACATTCGTAGGTAGCTTTTGGCAGGGCCTCCAGATTGTCACTAAGGGCAGCTCTGAAAACAAATATATGTTTAACAGAGTTCTTCTGGAAGGTGGGTTGAAGGATTCTGGGCCAAGATATAAGAAAAGTGGCCCTTCATTACATGAAGCACCACTTTTCTTGTGCCTCATTGCGCCCTCCAAATGCCACCATATGTGTGCCGTATTAATGATACAGCGCACAATTTCTGACGCTACTGTAGTACTTTGCAGGATTAGCGCCAAAACTTTTGGGGCTAATCCTGCAAAGTACATAGAGGCCCATTATAAACAATGGTACCTCAATTTAATGCCTGCAAAGAGCAGGCATTAAAAATGAAGAGAACAATGGCGCAGTGGAATCTAAAAGATTCCACTGTGCCATTTTTCTGGGCCTCCTAACAGAGGAACGCCCCCCTTGTATACATTATGGTTCAGGCATAATGTGGTTTAAGGGTTTACTAAGTGGCGCAATGCGTGCATTGCACCACTATTAAATTTGGTGTGGCGTTTTTGCCAACCTAACACCACATTAGTGTAAATAAAATGATGCTGTGGCGCTAGGTGGTGCTGGGCCCTTCCTAAATTTGGGCCTACTTAGGTGTGCTGTTACCAGAGATTGTGCTTGACTAACTCAAAATCCGTCTTCAACTGACTGTGTATTTTTTCTTTGGCCATTTTTGCTCTGCTTAGTAAAGAGGTGGATACACAACTTCCGCAAAGGCATGGGTGCAGTAGCCAACTGGATGAAAAACACCTGCCTCCAACTCAACGCAAACAAGACAGAAGATCTCATCATGGGCCCACAACCCGACGCATGGAATGACTCATAGTGGCCACCCACCCTCTGAAACCCGCCCACCCCCAAAAACCAAGCCCGAAACTTCTGCATCATCCTGGAGGCCAAACTCAATATGGACCACCAAATCAGCTCAGTCACATCCACCTGCTTCCACACCCTCTTCCTCCTACGCAAGACGTTCAAATGCATCCCCCTGGAACACAGAAAGACCATTACACACGCCCTTATCACCAACAGACTGGACTACGTCAATGCGTTCTACGCCGGGATCAACAAGAAGCTCACCCGCAGACTACAGAACATCCAGAACGCCGCCGCCAGACTGGTCCTCAACCTGCCCGACACTGCAGTATCTCTTAGCACCTGCGAACCCTTCACTGGCTTCCCATAGAAAAAAGAATCACCTTCAAGATCCTCATCCACACCCACAAAGCCCTCCATAACACCGGACCAGCCTACCTGAACACCTGACTAAATTTCCATGTACCCCACAGGACCCTCCGATCAGCCCAGCTCTCCCTTGCTGAAGTACTCCACATCAGGAAATCAAGAACAGGGGGACGCTCTTTCTCCCACATCGCAGCCACGGCCTGGAACACCCTCCCCCTTCACCTTAGACAAACTACCTCCCTCCTCAACTTCACGAAGTAACTGAAGACATGACGTTTTGGAGAACCACATCACTGATGGTAGCTATGCAACCTCCCCTCCCCCAGCGCCTTGAGACCCCTACGGGTGAGTAGCTGCGCTACATATAAGCAATGCCTTATCTCATATATTATTCAGGTCTGTACTTTCAGAACATCCTTTATCTCCACCACCATTACCCCTTATTTCATCGTCAAACTTTTTCCTCACCATCACCTTTAGCAGTAACACTCTATTCTTATTCCATATTCTACCATCAGCCCTTTTTACAGCATTGTGAAATAACTTAATTACTTTCTGTGTTTTTGTATATTTGGCCATGCCACACATCCTACAGGAACTTTGATTTTCACAATATCCCCTATTTTAACTTTTACATCACAAACATTTTTTCTTCTATCAAAATCCTGTTTCCTTTTCAACATAAGTCTTTCCTCTTTGCTCCTCCAATTTGTTGTATCGACATTTGTCATGTTTTTGCTCCAATCCATCCAGCCTGGGCACAAATTAGTGTTGGGCAGTCTTCCTTTGAACAGTTCAAATGGTGATTCCCCAGTTGTCATGTGGGGAGACAAACGGTAAGCTGTTGTCCTTTCCTGCAGCTCCTTTTTCCAATTCAGGCAGTTTACTCTTGCTAACTGTATACTATCTTTTATGCATTTATTAACTCTCTTGTTGGCTTCATTAGTTTCCGGATGATAAACCGCACACTTTTTGTGTACAATGCCACAAGACTCCAAATATTTTTTTAATTCTTTGGAACAAAACTGTGGTCCATTATTGGACAAAATGCTCTTAGGGAAACTTTTTCTCCTGAAAATGTCCTCCATAATTTTTTTACACTCAATGGCAAAATACCTCTTACACTTTTAACCTCCACTCACCTTGAGTACACATTCAGCAACACACTAAGGTAAGGTGTGGACTGTTCACCCTGCAAAGGACCCACAATATCTATGGAGATGTCATCCCATGCCTTGTTGGGTAGTTTCCTGCAGATTAAGGGCACATGACGAGTTTTCAACACTTTTTCACTACAAGAGCATTCTATACACTCTCTGACAGTCCGCTCAACCTCCACATCCATTCCTGGCCACCAAAAACTGTCTGTCATATTTTCTTTTGTCTTAACAAATCCTAGATGACCCACATGAGGCTGTTGTATTACCTTATCGCTCAAACGTGATGGTGGAATTAATCTGGTTCCTCTTAGAAACACAGTTCTGTCAATTAATAGCTCCTCTTTAATTAGATTCCTAACTTTTTCTAGTTTGTGAAATTTCCCATTATTCACTGGTTCCATGACTTTCACCAACATCTCATCTTTACATAATTCATTTTTCTATTCCTCCTCCATTATAGCGCCAAGAGTAATCTCACTCACCTCCCAATCGATTTCACATACATCTTCTTCCACACCTTGTTCCATATTTTGTTCCTCTTTGGTTTGATTCACATTAACTAACCTTGAAAGTTAGTCTGCACTAACATTTAGTATTCCAGGTAGATATTCATCTTCGTATTCTTGCAGAGATGCAGTCCATATGTTTATTCTTACATATTTCAGCTAGTGGCTTGTTCTTAAATTTTCTAAGGGCCCAGAAAATGGCCAAAGTCTCCCTTTCTATTACTGAATAGTTTTTTTCTGCCACACTCAACATTTTATATGCACATGCAATTAATCTTTTCTGTCCATTATTGTCTTGTGTCATCGCAGCTCCTAAACCTTTGGTGCTGTATGTCTCTCTACCAGGGACAAATGCCTGTAAACACGATTCTTCTTTTAACTCTTCTTTTATTCCAAGAAATGCTGCTTCACATAACTCATTCCACGTAAACTCTTTGCCCTTCTTCCCCCTCATATTCACCGACTTCTCCACTAAATGTTTTATGTTTCTACCATAATATTCAACTGTTCCAAGAAAAGAGCTCAACTCCTACTTTGACTGTGGTGCCATTACATTTCTTATGGTGTCAACTAGTTCTTACTTAGGTTTCACACCTTCCTCTGAAATCAGATGCCCTAAGTATCCACCCTTAGTCATGCTAAATTGGCATTTCTTCTTCTTGAGAGTGAGACCAGCCTTTTCCAACCTCTCTAATACATTGCAAACCGACTATCATGTTCTTCCACTGTTTTACCAAATATCAACATATCATCCTGGTAGCACTTAACTCCCTCCAGGTTCTTTAATACTTTGCACATTATGCATTGAAGCACCAATGCAGCTGACACAAGACCGAACAGCACCCTCCTGAATTTAAATGCTCCGAAAGGTGTTATAAATGCTGTAAGGTCCAGTGACTTCTCATCTAACTCCACCAGATGGTACGCAGATGCCAAATCCAGTGTGGTGAACAGCTTCGCTCCTCCCAACAACGGCAATATTTCTTCAAAGTTGGTACGAGGGAACCTGTCAACCACTACTTCTCCATTTAATGCTCTGAGGTCCACACATTACCTAAAATCCCCATTGCTCTTTTTTTGCCACCACTATGTGGGCTAATCATTCAGTTGCTTCTACTTCTTCTATTACCCCTGACACCTCTAGTCTCTTAAGTTCTGCACTTACTAAGTCCTGCAGTGCCAAGGGAATTCTTCTAACTTTAGCAACCACAGGAATGGCATCTCTCTTCAATCTAATACTATGTTTGTATTTTTAAGACAAAGCAAAAACAACAAGTGATGGACGGAATGCTGAACATTGTCAAACACTCACACCCAGTCATAGATCTGGGTTTAATCCATCGTTCTTTTGCTCACCTTGCCACCCCAGTTTGGACCCAGCCATATGCAAATCAGTCTTGACCCTGTTCCTCATGGGAACAGTCCAGACCGAACTGCCAAGCCAGGTCCTCACTGGACCGGAAACAAGCATCCTGGGACCGGTTTCGGGGTTTCACCCCTCATCAGCCAGGCTAGCTTGAATCCAGTGGCATGGGAAGCACGGGACCCACGTCCGGGCATACCCTTACCACTTAGGGCGACAAAGCAAAAACAACAAGTGATGGACAGAATGCTGAACATTGTCAAACACTCACCCCCAGTCATAGATCTGGGTTTAATCCATCGTTCTTTCACTCACCATGCCACCCCAGTTTGGACCCAGCCATATGCAAATCAGTCTTGACCCTGTTCCTCATGGAAACAGTCCAGACCGAACTGCCAAGCCAGGTCCTCACTGGACCGGAAACAAGCATCCTGGGACTGGTTTCGGGGTTTCACCCCTCATCAGCCAGGCTAGCTTGAATCCAGTGGCATGGGAAGCACGGGACCCACGTCTGGGCATACCCTTCCCACTTAGAGCGACAAAGCAAAAACAACAAGTGATGGACGGAATGCTGAACATTGTCAAACACTCACCCCCAGTCATAGATCTGGGTTTAATCCATTGTTCTTTTTCTCACCATGCCACCCCAGTTTGGACCCAGCCATATGCAAATCAGTCTTGACCCTGTTCCTCATGGGAACAGTCGAGAACAAACTGCCAAGCCAGGTCCTCACTGGACCGGAAACAAGCATCCTGGGACCGGTTTCAGGGTTTCACCCCTCATCAGCCAGGCTAGCTTGAATCCAGTGGCATGGGGAAGCACAGGACCCACGTCTGGGCATACCCTTCCCACTTAGGGCGACAAAGCAAAAACAACAAGTGATGGACGGAATGCTGAACATTGTCAAACACTCACCCCCAGTCATAGATCTGGGTTTAATCCATTGTTCTTTTGCTCACCATGCCACCCCAGTTTGGACCCAGCCATATGCAAATCAGTCTTGACCCTGTTCCTCATGGGAACAGTCCAGACCGACTGCCAATGTTCAGCATTCCGTCCATCACTTGTTGTTTTTGCATTTGTCGCCCTAAGTGGGAAGGGTATGCCCAGACGTGGGTCCCGTGCTTCCCATGCCACTGGATTCAAGCTAGCCTGGCTGATGAGGGGTGAAACAATGAAACCGGTCCCAAGATGCTTGTTTCCAGTCCAGGGAAGACCTGGCCTAGCAGTTCGGGCTGGACTGTTCCCATGGGGAACAGGGTCAAGACTGATTTGCATATGGCTGGGTCCAAACTGGAATGGCATGGGCAGCAAAAAAACGATGGATTAAACCCAGATCTGTGACTGGGGGTGAATGTTTGACAATGTTCAGCATTCCGTCCATCACTTGTTTTTGCATTTGTCACCCTAAGTGGGAAGGGTATGCCCAGACGTGGGTCCCGTGCTTCCCATGCCACTGGATTCAAGCTAGCCTGGCTGATGAGGGGTGAAACCCCGAAACCGGTCCCAGGATGCTTGTTTCCAGTCCAGGGAAGACCTGGCCTAGCAGTTCGGGCTGGACTATTCCCATGGGGAACAGGGTCAAGACTGATTTGCATATGGCTGGGTCCAAACTGGAATGGCATGGGCAGCAAAAAAATTATGGATTAAACCCAGATCTGTGACTGGGGGTGAATGTTTGACAATGTTCAGCATTCCGTCCATCACTTGTTGTTTTTGCATTTGTCACCCTAAGTGGGAAGGGTATGCCCAGACGTGGGTCCCGTGCTTCCCATGCCACTGGATTCAAGCTAGCCTGGCTGATGAGGGGTGAAACCCCGAAACAGGTCCCAGGATGCTTGTTTCCAGTCCAGGGAAGACCTGGCCTAGCAGTTCGGGCTGGACTGTTCCCATGGGGAACAGGGTCAAGACTGATTTGCATATGGCTGGGTCCAAACTGGAATGGCATGGGCAGCAAAAAAACGATGGATTAAACCCAGATCTGTGACTGGGGGTGAATGTTTGACAATGTTCAGCATTCCGTCCATCACTTGTTGTTTTTGCATTTGTCGCCCTAAGTGGGAAGGGTAGGCCCAGACGTGGGTCCGGTGCTTCCCCATGCCACTGGATTCAAGCTAGCCTGGCTGATGAGGGGTGAAACCCTGAAACCGGTCCCAGGATGCTTGTTTCCAGTCCAAGGAAGACCTGGCCTAGCAGTTCGGGCTGGACTGTTCCCATGGGGAACAGGGTCAAGACTGATTTGCATATGGCTGGGTCCAAACTGGAATGGCATGGGCAGCAAAGAAACGATGGATTAAACCCAGATCTGTGACTGGGGGTGAATGTTTGACAATGTTCAGCATTCCATCCATCACTTGTTGTTTTTGTATTTTTAAGACAACCTAGAGATTCAGAGAATACTTCTGGAAATTTCAACACAAAATCCATCCCATTCTTTTTACTTCCCAAACTTGTACCTGAGGCTGGGCATTAGGATTAAGCACCACACCTAACGATCTTTGATGTGACCAACTTTCAGTTTGTCCCTTTTGTTTTAAACATATACTTTACCTAATATATATATCCCACCTAACTACAAATATCCTTCAAAACATCTTAGTGTTTTAATTGGCTATCCCCCATGCCCTCCAGGGTTCACATCCATTGCATGCAATTTCTTTCACTTCACAAATATTCTTTCAAAACACTGCTTTGAAATAATGGTCAAATGCGACCAAGAGTCAAATCGCATTAGCACTTTCACCCCAGCCGCTATAACATTCTCATTGGGATGTTAATTCTTGTCCGGAGACATTTTAACTTGAAACACTACTTCTTGAGACAGTTTTTGACCTATTTTGTAATATATTTTTTTTTTCTCCTATTACGGGAACACCTGTAAAAATGTTATTTTTTTCCACATCCATTGCATACAATATTCAAGGTAGGATAATTGCATGCATTTGCCTTATGACCACTATTGCCAGTACCAAACATTCTCCTTTAAATTACATACGTACTTCCTTCTCTTTTTCCTTAACCACTTCCTTGTTCTTCACCTCACAGACCACTTCCTCAACTTTCTCTGTGCTAATTTTTTTTAAAAATCTTTAATAGAACTTAACTCTGTAACACACTTCAACATATGCTCAACTCTCTTTGCCACCATAATCACTTCTTCTAAAGGTGGCTCATCCTTCAAACACAACTCTTCTCGGATCTTATCACTACTACATTTTAAAACAAATTGATCACAAATCCTTTCTTCCAGCCGTGCCCTGAATTTACATGTGGCTGCTAATTTCCTTAAACTTGTTATGTAATCTTTCACAGGCTCATCATTTCCTTGTTCCCTCTTTCCAAAATAATATCTTTCCATTATCGTACTCACTCTGGGTAAATAATGTCTATCCATTTTCAATAAACACATTTCAAATTCATTTAATTTTTTTCTTCTTCAGCATTCAAATCTGATAAATTTTCCCAAACCCCTTGCCCTTCACCACCCAAGACAATGCATCAATAAAGTATGTTTTCTCTCAGCACTTAGCGTGGGACCTCATACTCTTGCATAGTGATTAAACATTTTCTTCCACTTGCTCCATTGATTTACAGGTTTACCTGGGCTACTTGACAAAAATGGGGGTGGTGTACCATTTTGCATCTTGACTAAATAAAATTTCCTCTCTCTGTAAAACAACCTTTGTTAACTATTTCCCCTGTCACACCTTTGTTTCAGTGCACACCAACTAACTTTAATGTTGACCTTTCTTATTTCCTGACCCACTAATCTGTTCACCACCAAATAAAACTGTAAAAAATCTCAACTGTACAACAACAACAAAGTCATATTTCTTGAGATATGATGACTGGCTCTGGTGTGCCTGACACCGTTTTTATACTTGACAGGGTGTGCCCATCACCACAACTTGTAATCCTTTGAGGTGTGCCTGTCACCGATCTTTATTACAGGCAAGTGGATAATTCAAGCAGGTGTACCTGTCACCCAGTAAGACAGAGTAGAATATAATGCTTACCTCACAATACGTGTACCATTAAATAAACGCCACAATTTTCCTTTAGAGCGCACTCATCCTCTTTTCTTGTGTAACGCCACACCCAAAATGGCCACTCAACGCTGCTGTTATGTAATTTTCAAAGGTGGGTGGCCTCACTCTTCATGCTCTAAGCGAACCCCTGAAGGCGGAGTCCTTCCAGTGATGAACGCTGACCACACTGGCAATACAAGCATCCCCACTTTTCCTCAATTCTCAATGTCTCGGTTAGTGTCCAATGTCCGAGATCTCCACTCCTCCCAGCCGATTCAACTGTGCTCCTCCCCAGTCCGCACTGCTTCCTCTTCCTCTGTAAGTACAGTCCATCACCGCACGCCAACCCTCAGCATAACCGACAGAAACTCTTTGCCATGCTGAGGCGTATTTTTCCACATCGCTCATCGCCAATGTAAAGTTAATAATAATAAATATTCTGACGCCGGTTGTTAGAAAGGAAAATAACATAGGTTTATTCGTTACACCTCATCCATGGACAGCCTCATCATATTGTTCCTTCGCAAATGTCAGCCGTCCCGCATCTCTCATTGTTTTCTTAATTCTACTCAACTGCATGTGATTCTATGTGTAGAATCACATGCAGAGAACACCACAGTAAATTTATGCAGGTTTGACCTGATTGACCTGAGCTTTAGCGGGGGCGCTAGTGGGACAGATAAAATTAGCTTTAATGATCGTTCTCACCTGTAATCTGCAATTGGAAGGTCATAAGACCGAAGCAGAAGGCTAATAAATACTGAAAGAAATTAAGATTCCATGCCAGAGCAACAATGCCGAACAGGATGATGAAGAGGGATGATTAAAATGACAAAGAAAAATTGTGAGGGGCAAGCACGAGGAGTCATTTGCATCATCCAGCTGTACAGGAAGTGACATCACTGGATTTCCCGCCATCCATCTGCACAGGAAGCGACATCACTGGATTTCCCATCATCCATCTGCACAGGAAGCAGCATCACTGGATTTCCCATCCTCCATCTGCACATCACTGGATTTTCCATCATCCATCTGCACAGAAAGTGACATCACTCCTCTCCCCTCCCAAGACCTACTTTTTGCCTGCCACTGGGTAGACGAGCAGTGAACGGACGCAGCGGGCGCTACACTGGCGTGCCAAAAGCAAACCCATCTGTGCCCAGGACCCTGGTCCTCCATCCTCCTGCTGCTACCAAGTTGCAACCCTCTGCACCTTCAACTCTTGCCACTACTCTACACTCTGCTGCCTCGCTGCACCACACAACACCAAGGGGGAGTTCTCCCGAGCTTCCTGCAAGTTACCCACATTCAATACTCACCTCACCAACAGCACCCTACTTCCCGCTCTCTCACACTTACAGACTCCTACAACCAGCCAAACAACACTCAACATTCGCGTTTGTTCTCCTCAACACCTGCTCGCTCACCAGACATGCCACAGAGATCTGAGCTCAGCTGCACAACAAAACCCCTAACCTGCTTTTCCTCACTGAAACCTGGCTGAACCTTGCATCAGCACTTGACATACCCACAACCATCACTCCCGGCTACAAGATTGCCAGGCAAGACAGACTTCACAAGCTTGCAGGCGGAATCGCCATCATCCACAAGAACACCATCAGCTGCACCATATGCACGGACATATCATCCTCCAACATAAAACACCTGTAGTTCAACTTCCACATCACAGCCAACTTCACCTTAAGTGGCACTCTCCTCTACAAACCACCAGGACCGCACACCAACTTCACCAACACCATTACATACTTTGCTGCGCCACTCACCCTTGAGCTAGTAACTACATACTGCTCAGAGACCTAAGCTTCCAACGGGAAGACCCCACTGATCCTAACTCAAGAACACTCATTGAAGACCCTGGAAGCCTTGGCCTCACCCAATGAGTAAAGGAACCTACCCACATCACCGGACACTTTCTGGACCCTATTTTTACCAGCTTCAGCAACTTCTGAGTCAATGAGCCCAAATCAGTCCCCTGGACAGACTATGCCCATGTCAAGTTCAGCATCCCCACCCTGGTCCAACACACATGCATCACTGCCAGACCAGCCCACCAAAACAAGACCAGAATCACTGACAAGGATTAGAACACCACTCTCAACACTCACTGACCCAAACACAGCAACAGAGCCCTGTCAAAACCATTAATGATTTCAACAATTGGATTAACTCTTCCACCAACTCCATGACCACCTTCAAACAAGGCAATCCAAAAAGATCCAGACCTGAGGCCATTTAGTACATGGAGGAACCCAGATTGATGAAACGCCACTGCAAAAAACTGGAGTGCTAATAGAGAATGAGTCAGGACAATGCAGACTGGAGCATGTTCAAATCCACCCTAAGACGCTACCACCAAATCACCAGGACCACAAATGCGCCATTCTGGCAGACCGCATCAATGACAGCACCAGCAGAAGCAAAGAAATCTTTGCCATTGTGAAAGATTTCACCTCATCATCGGCTGCCTCCAACTCAATCACCCTCTCACAGGCCCTCTACAATGTTTCTGAAATCTTCAGCAACAAAATTACCACCATTCAAAGCAACTTCAGCCTGCAACCGAACCTGACAGACCTCACCAAATGCCTCCTGATCTAATCCACAGAACCACTGCTAACCGCTTGGCCCATTATCACTCTAAAAGAAACCTCTGCCACCATGAATTCCATCCACTCAGGGGCCCCATCGGACCCGTGCCCCACCACGTCTACTCCAGAGTACTGCAACCCATCAGCACCATGATCACACCCATTCTGAATCCTCCACCAATTTTTAGACCTTTCCAGATGCTTAGAAATACGTACTCTCCTCTCATTGCTGCAGAAATCTTCTGCGGACCCTTCAGTATTCGTAAACTACAGACTGATCTCCCTTTTACCCTTACCATCCAAGGTCTTAGACAAAATCATCAACATACACTTTACCGAATACCTCAATGTCCACCAACTACTTGACATCTCTCAGTCTGGCTTCAGACCCAAACACAGTATGAAAACTGCGCTTATCACTGCCACAGATGACATGTGCCTGTTTCTTGATGGAGGAGACACAGCAGCCCTCATCCTTCTGGACCTCTCGACAGCATTTGACACAGTCTTCCACAGCATCCTCATCCAATGCATACACGACATTGGAATCTAAGGACAAGGACTCCGATGAATCTGCTCCTTCCTGACTAGAAGGACTCAGTCAGTTAGTCTGGCATCATTCACCTCAGATGCCCCCAAACCCATCTAAGGAGTTCGGCAAGGATCCTCCCTGAGATCGACCCTCATCAATGCCTACATGATCCCATTAGCCAGCATCGTCTCCCACAATATCAATGTCCTCTACTACGCCGATGACACCCAACTCATTCCCTTCCTCACAAACAAAATGCCCAGTACCTGGATCAAGTTCAATGCCTGCATGATTTAAATCTCTCACTGGATGAAGACCAACGTGCTAAAGCTGAACACCGACAAGACTGAAATATTGATTTTCAGGAAGAGCACCACCTGCTAGCTACTCAGTATGACCACCCAAGTCAATGCCTTCACTGCCTCATGCTTCCATACTCTAAAGATACTGACAAAGATTTCCAAATTGGTCCCAATCAGCACCTGGAAAAGCGTCATGCATGCCCTGGTCACATGCAAGCTGGACTACTGGAACACCTTCTATGCCAAGAGCAACAAAAAACTCACCAGAAGGTTCCAGATCATTCAGAACTCAGTGGCCAGAATCACTCTCAACATCCTACACCGCACTTACATCCAACAACTCCTGAGGGAGCTCCACTGGCTCCCCAATCACAAATGTGCTCAAATTAAACTCTTCACCCACACTCTCAAGGCACTACATAGCACTGGCCCAGCATATCTCAACAATCGTATCTGCTTTCACAAAGCTTCCAGGCGCCTCAGTTCATCTGAACATCTATTTGCACGAATCCCATGCATATGGAAAAATAGATCTGTTATTTGAGACTTCTACACAAAAGAGCCCCTCCTCACTTTTTGAATTCCACAAGAAGATGAAGACTTGGCTTTTCAAGTAGTCCGCCTAGGCCATAGGTAGGACTAGACTCACACCTGTATTTACAAGAAAGTGGCACATCAGCTCTGATGCATCACTTTGCTTGTGTCGCCCTGCGCCACCCAAACGTCAGCATGGTTGATGTATTTACTATACAGCTTACCATTGCACATGTTAGCATCATAGCATTAAAATGTATTACGCTATTGTGGAACTATGCTGGATTAGTAGCACCATAAATTATGGCGCTAGTCCAGCAAAGCATAGGGAGGCCCATAGGTTATTATGGGAGCATCACTTTAGCGCCTGCCCTGAGCAGGTGTTAAAAATGACGGAAAAAGTGGGACAGTGAAATCTTGTAAATTGCATTGCACCATTTTTTTGGGCTTCCCTGCATGGGAACACCCCCATTGCATACATCATACCTGGCGCAGGTATAATGTGGTGCAAGGGGTTACAAGGTGGCACAATGGCACAAGGTGGGGCTTCCTTAAAGCCTCCTTACCATAAAAGAAACATTATGCTAGGGGGGCGCAAGGAGGCACAAGGGGCTTGTAAATATGCTCCTTAGGGCCATATTTACAAGCTACTATTGCCTCCTTGAGCTGCTCTAGCGTCACTTTTTTTTACGCTAAGACGGCGTCAAGAAGGCCTTTTCCCAGCGCCAGATTTATAAAGTGGTGCAATGCAAGCACTGCACCACTTTGTAACCCCTTGTGCCAAATTATGCCTGTGCCAGGCATAATGTATGCAAGGGGGCATTCCCCTGTTAGGAGGCCCAGAAAATGCTGCATTTGTAACGCCTGCCCAATGCAGGCGTTAAAGTGATGCTCCCATTGTTTCCAGTGAGCCGTCCACGCATTGCTAGTCGACCAATGTGCCACAAATAGTCAAAAATGTTGATGCTATTGTGCTAATGTGCACCGTGGTACGCCCTATTGTAAATACGGTGCTACTATAGTAACATTACAGGGGTGCAGGAGGGAGCAAGAAAAGTAGCGCATCATAGTTGATGCGCCACTTTCTTGTAAATATGCCCCTTAGTGTCATACGGTTCAAAGGAGGAGGCATTATAATTTTCTCCTTTCTCCTTTGTAACAGGGTAACAATATTTCTTGCTAAAGAAAAAGACAGCCCAAACCAAAAAACACAAATTAACTCTCTATATAACTGCAAGCAGCCCCTGTTATGTGTTACACTTTCATTCCCTCCTAGCGCCAGATTTGTTAAAAAGTGGCGCGGCGCAGTGCTGCTCCAAAATTTGCAGCACTGCGCTGCAACACTTTAGAAATGCAGGGATGCGCCATATATACCAAAATACGCCGCACCCCTTTGTACCCCCCTGCGCCAGCGCTAAATTTAGCTGCCAACGCAGGCACCCTTGCACCATAGTGCAAGGGTTTAGGAAAATGCCTCTGTTGGCATGGTTACCCCCTAACTTTTTGCCTTTTGTTGATGCTAGTTATGATTGAAAGTGTGCTGGGACCCTGCTAACCAGGCCCAGCACCAGTGTTCTTTCCCTAAACTGTACCTTTGTCTCCACAACTGGCACAGCCCTGGCACACAGATAAGTCCCTTGTAAATGGTACCCCTGGTACCAAGGGCCCTGTGGCCAGGGAAGGTCTCTAAGGGCTGCAACATGTATTATGCCACTCTGGGGACCCCTCACTCAGCACATGCACACTGCCTCACAGCTTGTGTGTGCTGGTGGGGAGAAAAAGACTAAGTCGACATGGCACTCCCCTCAGAGTGCCATGCCCACCTCACACTGCCTGTGGCATAGGTATGTTACCCCTCTAGCAGGCCTTACATCCCCAAAGCAGGGTGCACTATACTACAGGTGAGGGCATAATTGCATGAGCACTATACCCCTACAGTGTCTAAGCCAATTCTTAGACATTGTAAGTGCAGGGTAGGCATAAAGAGTATATGGTTTGGGAGTTTGTCAAACACAAACTACACAGTTCCATAATGGCTACACTGAAAACTGGGAGGTTTGGTATCAAACTTCCCAGCACAATAAATCCACACTGATGCCAGTGTGGGATTTATTGAGAAATGCACACAGAGGGCATCTTAGAGATGCCCCCTGTATACCAGTCCAATTACTAGTGCTAGGCTGACCAGTTTCTGGCAGCCTGCCAAATTCAGACGGGTTTCTGGCCACATGGGGTGAGTGCCTTTGTCACTCTGTGGCCAGGAACAAATCCTGCACTGGGTGGAGGTGCTTCACACCTCCCTCTGCAGGAACTGTAACACCTGGCGGTGAGCCTCACAGGCTCAAGCCTGGTGTTACAGTGCCCCAGGGCAGTCCAGTTAGTGGAGATGCCCACCCCCCGGACAAAGCCACCACTTTTTGCGGCAAGTACGGAGGAGATAATGAGAAAAACAAGGAGGAGTCACCCTCCAGCCAGGACAGCCCCTAAGGTGTCCTGAGCTGAGGTGACCCCTGCCTTAGGAAATCCTCTGTCTTGTTTTGGAGGATTTCCCCCAATAGGATTAGGGATGTGCTCCCCTTCCCACAGGGAGGAGGCACAAAGAGGGTGTAGCCACCCTCAAGCACAGTAGCAATTGGCTACTGCCGCCCAGACCTAAACACATCCCTAAATTGAGTATTTAGGGGTGACTCTGAACCCAGGAAACCAGATTCCTGATGACCTACAACAACAAGAAGGACTGCTCATCAGAAAGCCCCGCAGAGACGACGGAGACGACAACTGACTTGGCCCCAGCCCTACCGACCTGTCTCCAGACTCAAAGAACCTGCACAGCGACGCATCCAGCAGGACCAGCGACCTCTGAGGACTCACAGGACTGCCCTGCAACCAAAGGACCAAGAAACTCCCATGAACAGCGGCTCTGTCCAAACTGCAACAAAGAAACCATCTTTAAAGGGACTCCACCCTCACTACGGAAGCATGAGTCCCCAACACTCTGCACCCGATGCCCCTGGTTCGTGTACAGAAGAACCAACACTGCAGAGAGGACCCCCAGGCAACTCCAACGACGTGGACACCCTGAGACGACCTCCCTGCACCCCCACAGCGACACCTGCAGAGAGGATCCACAGGCTCCTCCTGACCGCCACTGCCCGGTAACAAAGAACCCGATGCCTTGAAGAAGCACTGCAATGCAGCCCCCAAGCCGGCGAGAAACCAACTACCGGTGCAGGAGTAACCAGCAGGCGGCCCTCATCCTTGCCCAGTCGGTGGCTGGCCTGAGGAGCCCCCCTGTGCCCTGCCTGCATCGCCAGAGTGACCCCCGGGTCTCTCCATTGATTTCTACCTAAAACCCGACATCTATTTTGCACACTGCACCCAGCTGCCCTTGTGCCGCTGAGGATGTATTTTGTGTGTCTGTTTGTGACCCCCCAGTGCTCTACAAAACCCCCTTGGTCTGCTCCCCGAGGACGCACCTTCGTACTTACCTGCTAGCAGACTGGAACCGGAGCTCTCCTAGTCTCCATAGGCGCTTCTGTTATTAGTGCTCTACTTTGACCTCTGCACCTGACCGGCCCTGTGTTGCTGGTGCTGGTTGTTTGGGGTTGACTTGAACCCCCAACTGTGGGTTACCTGTGCCCCGGAGATTGAACTTGTAAGTGCTTTACTTACCTGAAAATCTAAACAACACTTACCTCCCCCAGGAACTGTTGATCTTTGCAGTATCCACTTTTAAAATAGCTTATTGCCATTTTTGCCAAAACTGTGTCCATTACTGTTTTAATTCAAAGTTCCATATTTACCTTTGCCAAGTACCTTACAATTTATGTACTTACTTGAATTCTGAATCTTGTGGTTCTAAAATAAATTAAGAAAATAATATTTTTCTATATAAAAAACTACTGGCCCGTAGTTAAGTCTTTAAGTGTGTGTTCTCATTTATTGCCTGTGTGTGTACAACAAATGCTTAACACTACCCTCTGATAAGCCTACTGCTCGACCACACTACCACAAAATAGAGCATTAGTATTATCTAATTTTGCCACTATCAACCTCTAAGGGGAACCCTTGGTCTCTGTGCAAACTATCTCTCACCTTCAGATAGTATATACAGAGCCAACGTCCTACAAAGGGTGTCTGCGTTGAGGGGATTGATTGTTTATGTGCAGGAGCGTGTCCCTCCCTGCACATAAACATTCTACAATGCCGATTTGTTACTTCTGTGTGTGCTGCAGAATGCAGCACACATAGAAGTAGCAAATCCTCCTTTTTTAATGATTGTTTATGTGCAGGAAGAGGCCACCTTCCTGCACATAACCATTCACTCATGGCTTTTTGCTCTATGTGTGCTGCAGAATGTAGCACACATGGAAAACGCAAAAACAAGGAGGAATAAAAGTATTCCTCATCATTGTACCATGCTAACGCCACCCCTGGGGTGGCGTTAGTTTATGGCGCTGACAAAGATTTACGCCTTCTTGTAAATCTGGGAACGTCCACATCAATATCTACTGCATGCCCCTCTGCAGCAGCAAACTCCATTAGA
The DNA here is from genome assembly GCF_031143425.1 of Pleurodeles waltl. Lineage (NCBI taxonomy): Eukaryota > Metazoa > Chordata > Amphibia > Caudata > Salamandridae > Pleurodeles > Pleurodeles waltl. The sequence goes on along the minus strand of NC_090449.1, from coordinate 254,714,040 downwards.
GGGGCCCATATTTACAAGGTGGTGTTAAGCCACAAAAAGTGGATGAGTGCTGCCTTGTAAATGTGGTGCACTGCATAGAGCCACCAGAACATTGCAAAAAGTGAACTCCAGTGGCACTAGGGCCTTGTAAATCTGGCCCCTAGTCTTTTAAACACCAGCAGTTGGGCCCAGATTTAAGTGGGCCTAGTGTCATATATTGCTACATTAGCATCATTTTTTTTTACGCTAATGTGGTGATATTGTGGCAAAAACGACGCTCCATTGCATGCATTGCGCCACTTTGTAATCCCTTGCACCACATTATTCCTGCACCAGGCATAATATATGCAAGGGGGGGCGTTCCCCCGTTAGGAGGCTGAAAACATGGCGCTATGAAATGTAAAAGATTTCTTTGTGCCATTTTTTGCTGCATTTTTAACACCTGCACAGAGCAGGCGCTAAAAGGAGGCACAACATTGTTTTCAATGGGCTTCAATGTGCTTTGCAGGATTAGCTTCAAAAATGTTGGCGCTCAACCTGCAAAGCACCAAACTATCATCAAATATTTGATGGTAGTTCCCTAACTACCGCCATGGTGTGCCGTATCTCAAATACGGCGCACACGTGGTGGTGTTAGATGGGCACTAAGGGGCGCAAGAAAAGTGGCGCTGGGAGGATGCAGCGCCCCTTTTCTTAAATTCGGCCCTTGGTATTCTCGGACTTGTAAGTAAGAACTCAACAATCCCACCATGCAAATTTCTGTTGGCTAAAAAGCCAGGACTAGCTGAAGGTGTCACGCAAGACATCGAACCCCTTGACAACTGTGTCACTCCAGCATCAGAAGTGGAAAGTATTCCATTTCCTATCCACCTTTATGAAGAGGAGAGGGCATCACCTGGGGAAACGCCTACAAAAAAGTGGGAAAAATTAATGTCGTCTGTGGACCTATTGATGTCACTGTGGTGCCGAGTGCACTGACAAAAGACTTTAGATCCTCGAGACTGAACCTGCAAAAGAACAGCTCGGTGGGAAGTACCCGCCGCCAACACACACACATACACGCACCCTCACGAACCACCACGTCCATGTTTTCCAACATTCCCTTGTCTCTAGGCGGAGATTTGTGGCGTAAAATGCACAATATGTTCCATCTGCCCTGTGGGAAGCATAAAATATTCACCAGCAGCTCCCATTATAGTCAGAGCAGATCAGGCAGGCGCGCGGCGATGGCTGCCTCGTGGTGACACGCCGCGCGCTTCCCTCCTAATGGGGTAAGCTGTGCAGCTCCCAGGCCTTCACTAGCGCTCAGTGGAAACACCGCGCGCAGACATCTAGAAGGGCCCTGCTGGGGAAACGGAGAGGGGGCGAGAGGGGCCCACTGCAAGCCAGCCGCTACCACCTTACACACACACCCTCCACCACCACCACATCACTGACTTATTTTGGAGATAGTAGCGCGTACTGTCTGTCTGTCTCGCTTCACAGCGCTGTGCCACTCGTTGCGACGTCACCATAGTAAAGGTGGTCAGACCAGCAAATTCACAGGAAGAGCTTTCCTTACCAGAGCTCGAGGTATGGTTTTGCCATAAGAACAAAAATATGATCTAAAAAATCGAAATAACTGCAGTGGTGGATGGTGATTGCAAAAAGTGGCGGGGCTTAAGTCAATACATGGAACTACATCATGTAAAGCCAAAGTCAGTGGTATTCATTTTATCGACCTCAGCAGGATGAACTGTTGACTGAACTTACCAGGAATCATTTGAAAGTGTACTATGGAGTCAAACACAGATCCTTCCAATGAATACATTCCTTAGTGAGATGGGGAAGTAAATGGAAAACTTAAAGAGGTTTTTATCTTCACTTTGCAGGCACTCAGAATAGATTTGGACATACTGTTTTTTTTCTTTAGTCACCCAGTGCGCTGCTATGGTGGGGCATGTCTGGGAGACACTTTCACAGCTGTGACACTTCACTTGTTTTGATGGCAGGCCTGATATGCTGAGATCCTGATAAGCATTTCGTCCTGTCACATGTACAAAATAAAAAATAAAAGCAGATACGGCCTGACATTAGAGAATACAAATTATGCAGTATTTCAAACTGTTTTTAATCTCGCCCCTTCCATTTCATCACAGGGTGGGTTGTGGTTATCAATTCCACTTCCTGATTCCACAGACACCACCACCCTTTGACAAAATGGAGAAGGGTGGAGAAAGTGTTCTTGATTGACGTTCAGCCTCCTGGAGCCTGAGCTGAAGAGTGAAACGCCCAATGCTAATTTCTATAGCGCCGCCAGAAAGAGGAGGAGACTGGGAAACAACGTTACATGGGATCCGAGGCAACACAAATGCTGACTGTGCATATGCCCTGTTTCTGCTATGAAAATGCACTCAGAGGTGCAGTGACTGCAGCTGCTGAAAGGGCCTGACTGCTGATCTCTCTGTATCAGAGCGAAGCAGTCAGGCATGACCTACATTTACCATGTCTAAGTAACTAACTTTATTTATGGCAGAATACACTTGGTGGGCGAAGCCCCAGCGCTCTCAAGCACGGGCCGCTGCTGAATAATTGTCAAGTAAAAAAACTCAGGGCCTGATTTAAGAGGCCTTAGCGCCACCATTGCGTAATTTTTTTTACAGTAATGCGGTGCTTAAGTGGCTTTTTACACGTGCCATATTTACAAAGTGGTGCAAAGCATTCTTTGCGTCACTTTGTAAACCCTTGCGCCACATTATGCCTAAGCCAGGCATAATGTATGCAAGGGGCGCCTGAAAAAAGGGCGCAAAGAAATCGAAGCGATTTCCTTGCGTAATTTTTTTCCGCATTTTTTATGTCTGCTTCGAAAAGTCGTTAAAAGGGGGCATGCCATTGAATAGAATGGGCCCCTCCGTATTCCACCGGAGTAGCGCCAATATTTTGGTGCTACTCCTGCAGAGTACATCAATAGCATCAGGAATTCTGACAGTATTGCCCCCTACCCTGCGCCATGGTGTGCCATATTTTAAATATGGTGCACACATGGTGGAGGTAGGGGGGGTGCTATAGAGCGCAAAGAAAATGGCGCTGTGGTGGGCGCACTGCCACTTTTCTTAAATCAGCCCCCTCAGTCTTTTTTTAGTATTTGAAAGTGTTTCAATTTTGTACAGTAAGTTATTGTTCTATGAGTCCAACAATATTTTGACCTCTAACATGCCCACTGAGCCACAGTGAACGCCACTATACATCTTCCAAAAGGAATTAAAACCAAAAATAGGGGCTATCCCTCTGGACTTGAATATCTAAATGATACTGCTATGAGTGATCTAAGAAATAAGCCATGGTGTCCTGTACACTATGAAAAATAGAAATGTACGGAGCTTCATTATGCCAATTTAAACTGTATGAGTGAACATTTTGCTTTTCCACAACCCTTGATCTGAATAGCTTCAGGTATAGGCGATGGAAGGAACGTCCGGTCAGAGGTCAGCCATTTGCCAATTACTTTTGTTCCTTTTTCCAGTGGGAATAGATAACCTGAGCTACCGGGTCAGGTCCCCACCAAAAGGGAATACAGGCAACTGAAGACCAAATTGGGCCTTGAATCCTGAGGCTGACTGAGCACAGCTCCCATGTCTGGGCATACCCTTTGCCACTGTTGGAGGTGGGATTGAGGCCAAAGAAATTAGAGACTGGAATGGGGTCTATAATTGGGCCAGTTGGCCTCTATTCCTTTGACGCAGATAACAAGGTCTGGTCACAACTACTAATTCGCGAAACAGTACAAAGCCACCACTGCCCTCCATTCTAGATCCATGACTGGGATGGCAGTCCACTGTTTTATTTCTGCTCTAGGGCCAGACTGGCCTTTAGGGCTATCTGACAGTGCCAAAAAGACTGATCTGACACATTACTGTATGGGTCAATTTATGGCTATTTATGGGCCTGTTTTAAGGTTTAGTTAGCCCGTTTTTACTTTGAATGCTCTATTACCACAAGCATTACCTGTAGCTCGTACAAATGTATACAATCTCCCAAGGCTTGCAATACATCTGTATAGCATCTCTTTGCAAGTTCAAAACTGCCCAAATTTCCAGAAGGTGGTCCACTTTTTTAGCGATCCGTTATTCTAATGGGAGACACTTTCATTTTGGTGCCCAGGGCTACTTGTTGTCCCAGGCTGACCCTGATCTGCTGTAAACAACTGCATGTAATCCCTAAGGCATGAGATTGAATCGTTACAAGATGTACCTCGACGTTTCATTCTTATAAACTTAATAAAAGGCGTACAACCAAGTTAGCAAATAATTAACAATTATTAATAATTCCGAGAAACAATTTGGTTTGTTTGGAATGCTTTATGAACACGCCCTCACAGGATTTGTGCGAATCCCTCGCCACTTTCTTCCATCGCAAGATCAGCGACCTCCACGACAGCTTCGGACACCAGACCCAACCATACACCACTGAACCCGCTTCCCCGGACATCACCCTCAACAACTGGACCCACATCAACACGGAAGAAACCAAATCCATCATGAACTCTATCCACTCCGGCGCCCCTTCGGACCCCTGCCCGCACTTCATCTTTAACAAAGCCGACGACATCATCGCCCCGCACCTCCAGACCGTCATCAACTCTTCTTTTTCTTCTGCTACCTTCCCCGAATGCTGGAAGCACGCTGAAGTCAACGCCCTACTAAAGAAACCTACGGCTGACCCAAGCGACCTGAAAAACTTCCGCCCCATCTCTCTTCTACCTTTCCCAGCCAAGGTAATAGAAAAGACCGTCAACAAACAGCTGACCACCTTCCTGGAAGACAACAACCTGCTCGACCCTTCACAAACCGGATTCCGAACCAACCACAGCACGGAAACCGCCCTCATCTCAGTCACAGACGACATCAGAACCCTGATGGACAACGGTGAAACAGTCGCCCTCATTCTCCTCGACCTCTCGGCTGCCTTTGACACCGTCTGTCACCGCACCCTAATCACCCGCCTACGCTCCACCGGGATCCAAGGCCAGGCCCTGGACTGGATCGCCTCCTTCCTCGCTAACCGCTCCCAAAGAGTTTACCTCCCTCCGTTTCGCTCAGAACCCACCAAGATCATCTGCGGCGTACCTCAAGGCTCATCGCTCAGCCCGACACTCTTCAATGTCTACATGAGCCCCCTCGCCGACATCGTACGCAAGCACGACATCATCATCACCTCCTACGCCGACGACACCCAACTTGTACTCTCCCTCACCAAGGACCCCGCCAGCGCCAAGACCAACCTACAAGAGGGTATGAAGGACGTCGCAGATTGGATGAGGCTCAGCCGCCTAAAGCTGAACTCTGAAAAAACGGAAGTCCTCATCCTCGGCAACACCCCGTCCGCCTGGGACGACTCCTGGTGGCCCACGGCCCTCGGCACCGCACCGACCCCCGCAGACCACGCCCGCAACCTCGGCTTCATCTTGGACCCTCTTCTCACCATGACCAAGCAAGTCAACGCCGTGTCCTCCGCCTGCTTCCTCACTCTCCGCATGCTCCGCAAGATCTTCCGCTGGATCCCCGCCGACACCAGAAAAACCGTGACCCACGCCCTTGTCACGAGTCGCCTGGACTACGGCAACACCCTCTACGCTGGGACCACCGCCAAACTCCAAAACCGCCTGCAACGCATCCAAAACGCCTCGGCCCGCCTCATCCTCGACGTACCCCGCAACAGCCACATCTCCGCACACCTGAGACACCTGCATTGGCTCCCAGTCAGCAAAAGGATCACCTTCCGTCTTCTCACCCACGCACACAAAGCCCTCCACAACAAGGGACCGGAATACCTCAACAGACGCCTCAGCTTCTACGTCCCCACCCGCCCCCTCCGCTCCGCTGGCCTCGCACTTGCTGCCGTCCCTCGCACCCGCCGCTCCACGGCGGGTGGGAGATCTTTCTCCTTCCTGGCGGCCAAGACCTGGAACTCCCTCCCCACCAGCCTCAGGACCACCCAGGACCACTCCGCTTTCCGGAGACTCCTAAAGACTTGGCTGTTCGAGCAGCGATAACCCCCCCTTTCCCCCCTAGCGCCTTGAGACCCGCACGGGTGAGTAGCGCGCTTTACAAATGCTAATGATTTGATTTGATTTGATTTGATTTGATGAATGATCATTTTAGTGTGATTACATGCATGCACTCGCCTTTCCAATCTTGATTTATCTCTAGGGCACCCTGGGAAGTGGCAAGCAGATTGCATATTTTTTCCCTGGTGGCCTGCTGAGTCTCGTGGCATGGTGTGACACACTGCCTATATTTGCCGACTTTAAATTCCAATATATTCTCACAGCTTGGATAGAAATCCACCAAAAGTTATTACCCGATTGTCAATTATGTGAAGCTTGTTGAGCTGGGCAAGCTGGCAGGCAGAAATGAGGAAAAAGTGTTCAGTCCTTTCAACCCATCAGTATGCAGCTTCTGCACATGACAAAGCACACACTGAATGAGGCAAAGGTACCTTTGAAGGGACCCTATTGTCTCCACACAGCACTGGAGTCAGAATAATAATATTGGGCCAGTGGGACCTCAGTTCTGGAACAATAATAGCCCTCCGAACCACATCCCGACCCTTTATCTCTATATGGCAGCACTGGGCACGCTGGGCAAAATAATGGAATGACTGTCAGTATTTTATGTGAGGATGGTAAATTGGATGGGGATGACTACTTTTTTGTTGTCTTTTTTTTTAATGAGGGCAATTGACTCTGAGGCATCAGCATTTGCCCCCCAGCGCCTTGAGACCCTCATGGGTGAGTAGCCATGCTTTACAAAAACTGATTGATGTAAGGAACTTCAGTTCAACTCTTTATACGTTTTGAATTTGTTTTACTATCTTTGAGATAGATTGGTATGACTGTTTTTAATACAAATGAGTGGCTATTTTGCATTTATTTCAGAGTTCGTCATGCTTCGGTGGTTTCAAAGTTTGTCCATCTTTCTGAAAACAAAAGTAACTAATTATTAAATAGGAACAGATCTCCTACCAGGCTTTCAAATTAGCAGTAGTCCTGGAGCCCCGGGCTCCTTAATTACGGGGAGAGTTCTCTGATTAGCCTCTGCAGCTAGCCCTCCAGGCTACTTGACTTTCCCATTTGCCGTTGTTGACAAAAATGCACGGTTGCCAGGCTCAGGACTGAGTTTCTGTGGCTGTTGGCTGCCACCAATCCTTGCAAATCTCCTATGATACTGTGGTTGCTGCGCTGCATTGTGTGAAGAGTTAGTAAGTCGGCCCCTAGTTGTCTCTCCTCCCCAGGTCTTTTATATTTGTTAACATCCCTAACCACTTCAGGAGATAGAGATATATATATATATATATATATATATATATATATATATATATATATATATATATATATATATATATATATATATATATATATATCTTTCTCTCTCTCTCTCACTCTCTCTCTCTCTCTCTCTCACTCTCTCTCACTCTCTCTCTCTCTCTCTCTCTCTCTCTCTCTCTCTCTCTCTCTCCTCCCCTCCCCTCCCCTCCCCCTCCCCCACTGCATCAGAAATAGGCCTAGATAAGGGTGTGAAGGTAATCATTCCAAGGTTTAGGGATTATACTTCTGTTTGTGGTCGCAATTTGGCAGATGTAAACTAGGCTACTTCTTTTTCTGATTTTAATTAGCCCAAGTAGTGGTCAGGAGAGGCTGTGAGTTGTTACCAGTGGGGAGTATTTTTACGCAGGAGTTTCCTGTATCTTTGTACATCTGCGAGTGTACATGCGTATTCCTGCTTTGTCAGAAGGTTAGAGTGCCAGCAGAGACGAGACACTCATGACATCATTGTGGAATGTTGACTGTGTGCATTAGTTGAAAGAGTAAAGAGAGAAGGTGATTTTCCAGCTTAGGTTTAGGGGACCAGGAGCTGGTGTTTCTGGTACCCCTAAAGATGTCTTTGCGCACCTAGTCCCACGAGTAGCTCTTAGTTTACTGCGCGGCCAGCAGGGCCTCTCTTAGGCTTGTTCTGGGAGATGCCCCAGTTTGCCGGTGACACAGGATGTATCGAGTGAGCCAAGCCTTACTCTAGGACAAAGGCTTTTGGTTGAGAGGTGGACCTGTAGTAATTAGTATCTAGGTGAACCATCAGCATCCCACTTATAGCTGCATTGTGAGTATGACTGGCCTTTCTTTGTGACATTTGCAAGTAGAACTGTTCTGATGAGTGCATGGGCGGAGTGTACTGTGACCTCAATATACACAGAAGTCACGCAATCCAACGCAGCAAGCAAAGTTGCTGTGCTGCGTTGCATGAAAGGACGAGATCTCCTAAAATGGACACTGCTCTGCCATCTCACTGCACGGGCAAAATTTTGGCTGCCATGTGCCAATGCAGACACACTTTTACCACTGTGGTACTGTGATATATATATAGGCCCATATTTATACTTTTTTAGCGCCGCATTTGCGTCACTTTTTGATGCAAGAGCGGCACAAGGTTACAAAATACAATTATATTTTGTACGTTTCGGCCGCTTTTGCGTCAAAAAATGATGCAAATGCGGAGCTAAAAAAGTATAAATATGGGCCATAGTTTTTTTGTACAGGAAGAGTTCACACCCAGTGCAACAACTATGGAGATGGTTCCACTTTGTATGTGCACTGTACAGTGCAGCTGACATGCAGACGGAAAAACGAAGAGAAGAAAACATTTCTTCTTGTTAAGCCCACCCTCATGTAGGCATAGGACTTTGCCCTGAATACATGTCTACAATTCTTTGTAGATGGGGATTTGCATAAAAACCCATGGGGAGTTGAATAGGAACGTGCATGCATCACCCATTGAATGCTCACTTACTGCAAAGTAATGCAAAGTAGTGCATTTGCCAGCTTTCCGTTACTTTTCATTACAATCCAATGCAAATTGTGATTTGCTTTTGATTGTAAATACCACCACCATTACACTTTGTATCTGGTTTGCATTAAAGTAATGCAACTTCGACAAAAAAGGGGTATATTTACTGAGCTTTTGCGCTGTGTTTGCATCACAAAGAGACACAAATTGACACACATTTTTCTTCCAATTAACTTTCTAGCGCAAACGTTTGCAAAATATACTTGAAAGTTGCACTGCTTTGCTTTATTCAGCACCAAGGAGCCGTTCCTTATGTGGTGCATGGGTGTTTCCATGCAACCACCCAATGATTCTTGACACAAAAACCTATTTACTAAAATAGTAGACAGGATTTTGTATTAAAAAATAATGACTTTTGTGAAATAGGCGCTATCAAGGAGAAATGCTTTTATTGCTCCTTTAGTTTCTGACTTTGCATGTGTGCTGCAATGCACAGCACCGATACAAACTGCGAAAAATTTGAAGTCAATATAAGCATAGTAATGCCATATCTCTGTAGACGTGGAACTGTCCTGCTCGCTCCTTCCCAGACAACACAAGGCAACATTTTTGGCTGCTGTCCTGCGTTACATGAGAATTTAGTAAATAGACCCCAAAGTGTTGTGTATCTGTGCTCACATGTTCAAGGGTTTTAGAGAAAACAGGAAGTTAAGGGATCAAGGCAATAATTGTAGATGGAGGTGGATTTTGCCAGATGTCCTTAGGAGTCTTCAAAAGACAAGAAGTTTTGAAACTTTGACAGCAAATGTCAACCGGAAGGAAGACAGGATAGGACTCGAGGTGAGAGACAGCTATATGTCTGGGCATATGAAGGTGAGTGGGTGTATGAGAGTCAGAGGGTGGCCATTTTAAAAATGAGAATAATAGAGGGGTTTCTTGGGCACCAGGCCACGAGCTGAGTGTGATAAGTGGGGGGTGAGAGAGAAGGATGGAATGGAGAGCACCTAGGCACATGTGGAACTTGTGATTGAGATTTTGGACATTGGTAGTGAAGAATGATTCCGATTTTAGATGTTGGTGATGAAGACTTCTACAGAGACAAAATTGAGTAATGGCTGTTGGTTGGTGGTGGGGGCAGGGACCTGAGAGTGTGGGAAAGCTCTTAGGGGTGTAAATAGAGACAATCAAATGAAGCACTCCATTTCTTATACTGGTTGCACACCTCAGAAGATGTTCAAATGGAAGTGCCCCTAGGATTCCAGATGTAGTATGTGAAGCTCAGAAGATGCTGACGAGTTGCACATGCTTGTCCAATGCTGTTGTATAACAGAATTCTGGAGTAAAATTGCAGGAACCCTCTCGGATCTGCTGAATATAGATATTGTTTTATCAACTGGGGTGATTGTATGGGATTTTCATGATGAGTTGATAAATGCTAATAGTGTCTTTATTTTTAACTCGATCGTAGTGGCAAGATTATGTATTGCCATGGAAAGGACTAGCCATCAACCTTCAAGTAGTTAAAAATGGTGGAAGGCAATGTATCATACTTATGAAATTGAAGCTGATTTGCAATTGGCTAAAGGTTAACAAGAAAAAAGACTTCATTAAAACGGGGGGCACTAATTACGGTGCACAATTATGGCAATACAAGTAATTTCCACCCCAACCCATTATTTGTTTTCTTCTTTCTTCCTTCCTTTGACTATTGAAATTTATAAAGAATGGAGACAGTAGTTATGCAATATCTAAACTTAATTGTGCATTTGAATACTATTGCCTATTCAAGTATGTGTGTGCGTATATATCTATATATATATATTTCTTCTGCCAATTAAAAAAACAGATTACTGCTCTGGTCTTTCAACTGAACTGCATGTCCGGCATGTCTGGTCCCCAGCCTGGCCAAGTCAATGCACATATAGTCTGGTAATGGCAGACAGATACCGAGAGTGCACTATAAATTGCTTGACAGATTTGGTTCTACTAAATCCATTTCCATCTACAGGAGAAGATGTACTTTCCATTAGACATAACAATTGGACAATTAGCAGATACACGTTTTTTCAGTTTCTGACTTTCAAAATGACTGTTCGAAAGTTTGTGAATCACCGTTTTTTGTTTGCTTAAATATTAAATAGTTCTAATCACTATTTATGACTCTTCCCTTTCCTCTTGCTTATGGAAGTAGTAATGTGCTCCTGATGAAGGACAGAATGTCTGAACAGCATAGAGAATTATTACCATTTGTTCCACCATCAAACAATCAACATAGAGAAAAGAAAAATATTATGTTTTCAAATTGTTCAAAATTTTACTTTAGTCATAAATACATAAACAGATCGAACAGATTGCGGTGGGCCTGTCTGAAACCGTGAGGTTTCGCCTTGGGCCCAGAGAGCTTTCTCTGATGCTTTACACTCAAGTCATTGGAGGAGCAAGTGGTGAGGACCTGGAAGGTTGTTCCTTTCTGCAGTGTCGACTGCAGACGAGAATGTAGAGAGGACCAATTGGCGGCCTGTAAGGTTTTTCAGGAGTACAGGGTTTCCTTCCTTTGTAGGGAATCCACATATTTGTGTTGATGTTGTGGATGGCAGACGTCTATGTTGTTAGGAAACTATTTGTGCAGTGAAGGCTGTTATCCCTGGTGCAAACCATTCCAGTCTAATTAGCTCATTCATCCCCCCTTGTGCCATGTGAGTGGGTCCATGAGCAAGCCTTGTAAGGGGAAGGAACATACTACGTGGAGCCACAGGTCTCCCATCCTGGTGGACCCATAATCCCTCATCATTTTGCAAACACCCAGCATCAATCCACACTCTTTCCTCAGCTAGTGTTGCAGACCATTGTGCTTTCTTTGCATCAGCTAGCAACAATTGTCTCTGAATAAGCTGAATTTTTTGAATGCTTTTTGCCATTAGGGGCACCATTTGTACTGGCTTTAACATGCTTTCTCTTGCTGCTGTGTCAAATTAACAGGCTGCATTTTTTAATGGTAATATTAGTGTTAGACAACAACGTGCCCTCATAACCTGTGTGCCTGGCTGCCGAAAAATGCTGTGTTGCTGCTGATGACAACAACAACTGTACCGAATGTGGCACATAAACAAAATAAGGGTAGTCCATCACAATGGGAGCCGCCCTCTTTACCATCACAGCGGCTGCCCCCACTGCTCTCAAACAGGCTGGATGCCCAGTCACTGCAGAAGGCAAAGTCACAGAGTAATACGCCACAGGTCTTTTTCCAGAGCCATGCTGTGTGTCAGTACACCATTTGCAATACCATTTTGCTCTGACACATAGCGATGGGAGGGCAGTTTGTAATCAGGCAGCCCCAATGCTGGCACAGTACACAATGTCCCTTTCAGTCTCTTGAAACATTCTGCAAGTTTATTACTCCATACAATGTTGTTGGGTGCATCTTGTAGCGTGCATTTACTCAAGAATGCATCATAGGATCTGTACTCAGGGATCCACTGGCGCAGTAGTTCATCATCTCCAGGAAGGACATAATTCTGCCATTCATACTTTGAATCATTTTTATCCTGTCAGGTGATACGCAGCGTGTACCTTTGGATACCACATAACCAAGGTAAGTCACTTCTTTTTGGCAGCACTGAAATTTTGACAATGAGGCTTTGTGTCTTCTCTCCTGGAGGTGGTTCAGCAGAGCTAGTGTCTGTTTCACAAGCCTCAAGTGATGGAGATGCTACAAGGAGATCACCAGGGTACTGCAAGATTACACTGCTGCCCTCCGGGTGTAGGCTGTCCAGGTCTCTCTTTACTGCCTGTGCATAGACTCTCTGTGAAGCCTTGGGCCAGTCTTATGAAAGTGCACTGGGTATCATTTACTGTGAAGGCAAAGAGGTACTCACTCTCTGGATGGACCGTAATACTGAAAAACACACTTGCAAGACTTAACTGAAACGTACTCTGCTTCTGCAAGTATAGAAGATAACAAAGTATTGGTGTCAGGCAGAACAGGTGCTAAGGGAACCACGATGTAGTTTATCTGGCGTAAATCCTGTATGAATCTATATTGCCCAGTGTTGCCCTTGGACAATGGAATTATTGGACTATTACAGGGGCTATTGTACTTTTTAATGATACCCTCTTGTAAGATAGACTCAATCACAGGTTTTATTCCCTCCTCTGCCTGAGGTGACAGTCTATACTGACGCACATAAGGTAGTTCTGCATTTTCCTTAAGCGTTACTTTGTGGGGAGGGTGTGTTTTTAATTATCCTGCCTCATTTTTATGTTTGCCCAAACCTCTGAGTTCAGTTGTTCTAGGACCTTATTTTCAGTCAGCTGTAAAGTCATATTCCCTTCAAGCTTGTCAAAAACTACAGCCCTGTTGTTTCTGAGCATACACAACATTCAACACCATCCTTCTCCATCTCCCAACACAGTCACAACTCCCAAAGGAAATGTAAAATTCTTAGTTACCATGGGGCCCAAATTTGTAGGGTAGAATCATGGTGCTACAGCTATAGACGTGCTGTTCTGAAGCTGGCCCTATAAGAATTTCTCTTTGTGTGATCCTAGGTCAATGCTCACTGCTGCAGTTTGCGCTGTGTTACTCAATTCTAACCTGCGCTCAGGTGCTTGTAAGTAAATCCCATTTCTCGAAAGCATATACTGTTGCAGAAATTGTGGCAGATGAGGTATACCCCCAGCTAATTGGTGGGGCACATCCATATTGAAATTAAGAAATCAACCATTTTATCTCCTACCTTAGTTGGAAACATTGTATTCTCTTCAGATGTGTCAGATACCTCCATCATAAAGCACCAGGTTCATCGGTTTTCCACTGCATGGGTCATGTCTCTCTCTGCGTCATCCTATGTTCCTACTTGTTTTCTCTGGAAAGCGTTCCCCAATAGTGTTTTTTCTTCTGTAAGCCTCTTGGCATGGGCAAGAACAACACTGATCCCTACTCTTGTCTCCTTGCTGGTATCCTTGCCCTCCATCTTATCTATACTGTGCCCCTTGATAATGTTATTCAATAATGTAAGTCCTACCTTGCATATCTCCTACAAAGGTACTATTCCTCAAGAAAACAGCAAAAACTCTGCCCTGTCCTTAATAGAATCTGCAATTCTTCCTTTATCCAGTCTTGTTAGTTGCTTAGTGATGGTCCCTCAAGGAAGTTACAATCCAGTGAGACACCGGCTCCTTCTTTTAGTTACGTTTTATTGACACTGAAAAATGCATCATAAGGGGGTCAATCAGTTTCATTCTTGGACCTCGAATGGACCTATGGTGTTCAATTTAGTTTCAAGAGGGCTGAATCAAAGCCAGAAATGTATTGCTACCACTCTGCTAATTCTTCCATTTATTAAATGTATTTAAATTAATAATGATGATATTCTAAAACAGTTTACATGTATTCAGCAGCAATTTGACCCTCTTTTTACAAAGCAGAAGGACTTTCTTTCATTTATTAGCTCTTTTTTACCGAGTATGTTCTGGTTTGTATATTACTCGAAGTGGGTTCTCCTACCATGGAATAGTTAGAAAATGTAGGAAATTCAGTTATTCTTAACCTACTCTTCAAAATTACAAGCATACATTATATATTTTTTTCTTTGGTCTGTACTACCTATTTAGAATAAGTTGCACTCCAGTGTGCCTTTTTTTGTGTTTGTAACTTTTATGAAATTGTGCTCATTCAGTGTGGTGAGGGCTAACATGACACTGCACTGTTTGCACGTGTGTGGAAGAGAGACGTTTCAAATGAGGACAAAGCTGCAAGCCTCCCTACACAAAGCATCTGATGCAAACCATAAGAAATAGAAGCAAAACTGCTGAAACGAAGTAGCCAGTCCTCCAAACTAGCTCACCCTTTTCATTTTCTTTAATATCATTACAAGTAGTATATACTAAATGTACAAATTGCATTAGTACAATTAAAAATGTACATGTATATATACATATGTATCTCATATTTAAAATATGGTGATGACCTGCAGTCATGCTTTCACAGTCTAATGTAGACCCTTCAGCAGTTTGCCAAGCTGCGCGTGTGCATGTGTCCCTTTCAAATCATTTAGATAAAACCAGTTTAATCAGTGTACTGCTACAAATCTGGTGTAAAATAGGACTGCCACATTTGTCATTACTTATTTGCATAACTTTGAGGAAATAATCAAAGATACCCTTGAGTTTTTTTTTTTTTTTTTTGGTAACAGCAGTGCAAGTCAGGGCTAATTACAGATGCTTAGCATCTGACACTTGAACCTGCTGTCGTAAATTCACATCCCCTGTCCCAGCACAGTTAACAACTGCTGTTTAGTGTTTTAGTGTTTGTCCTATGTGAGAGTCCCATCAGAGCTCTGCAGGGCCAGAAGCATGACTGCTTAACATCCACATTTTCAGTCTTTGGAAAGGTAGGATTTAAACTATGCTGTTTTTGTATTTCTGTGCCATGCACTCTCTACCACCAATTAACATCATTAGGGAAAAGTAACCTTCCAAAGAACTGGCTAAAGAAAATTTAGAATGCCAGTATGCGCATAGAAATCCTGTGCAAAAAACAGGCCAGGAGCTGGGGTACTTGAGAACAGTGCAGCCATGAGCCCACATTGAAACTAAAGCTCACATTTTAATTTTGTCTCTAAGATACAGAAATATTGGCATTGTTAGAGCTCACAATTATCCTATTTTGTACTCAAGATATTTTTACCTATTTAGACCCAGAAATCTGAGTGTATAATGTGAGAAAAATGACACAGAAAAGTAGCAGCACCTTAAAAGTGTGCTTGAAGCCGTAGAAATGCAAAACGTTAACTGCTTCTTAATAAGATGTTATAACAGAATACTTATGAAAAATACTATTTAAAATCATTATGTGGACAGAATAATGCAATTCTAATGATGTGCCTTAGCCTTTCTGTTGCCTTGCATTGTAGTACACCATGAGAAGAAAGGGGTGCAAAAATGTATGGGAATTAGTTACATAGCTGATATTTAAAGTAGTGATATTAGACATCATAAACATCATAAAAATGAAAAAACGATTTTAGTAAAATTAATTTTAATAATAATTTACATGTGTGTATGTTGAGCAAACATTGTGGTAGTTGGCCATATTCAGCCTTGGTCATTACTGAATAATGTTTTAAGGTCTTCAAGCTTTAGCTTCACACTGTAATAAGTGTTTATTCAGAATTTACATTTTATGTTGATATCTTTATTGCTGCGAACATGATCCCGTACTGAATCCTAGAAATGTTTATTTTATCCTTTAGATATAAGTAATTATTTCCCATCCAACCACAAATATATTTGAAAGGTCTTTTTTTTTTTTTTTAAAGTTTACCTAGTGCCCAAGGCCAGTAAATTAAATGCTACTAGGGGGCGGTAGTACTGGTTGTACCACCCACAGACGTAGCCTTTCAAAACCTGTCTCAGGCCTGCCACTGCAGCCTGTAGGCGCAGTTTACTGCTACTTTGACCTAGCATTTAAAACTGTTTGCCAATCCGTAAAAATCCCTTTTTGCTACATATAAGTCTCCCCTAAGATAGGCGCTAGATAGGTGGGGCATGTACTTTTAAGTTTACATGTCCTGGTGGTGTCACGCACAAATTCGTTTTTTTTTTTTTTCTTTCTTTCACTACTGTGAGGTTTACTCCTCTTAAATTGAGTGCTCTTTTAATATTAAAGTTAGTTTTATCATCACTATGTTCTAAATGTCACTCCTAAAATGTAGATATGTGTCTGCTGTTACAGTTTTGTGTGCATGCAGCCTGTGTTTAATACCCAGGCTTTGTTACAGCTGCACTCTGCTTTTCCTCTCTCTGTCCACATTAGCACGCAAACTAGTTTACATTTGTTACACAGTCTGTGTCCTTCTTACCTTGCTCTATGGGGCTATCTGGTCAAAACATTTCTCGCCTGTCATCTGTTTAAACAACTTTTGAGTCTTTTTCAGCATTCTAGGGCTTACCACCATTACGTTTCCTTTAGACTTGCCGCTGCCCATTGTGCCCTTCCCTCTCAATTTTACAATCTGGAAAAAATAAACACAATGGTTGTATCCTGCAAAAAAAAAAATTGTTAAACAGGGAAAAAAAATTGTTATGCAGTGGTGGATAGACAGATAGATAGAGAAAACAGGAGCTGTTGACAATTTAGAGGCACAACATAAAACATTTTTCTTGTCTAATACATGGAATTCAAAAACATTGCAATGAAACATAGTGGCACATTTACACTTAAACAACACATAATTCAAATACAGCCATTGATCAATGACAGACTATTTGTTTTGTCCACATTTCAAAATCATTTCCTGTGTTCCGGCGCCAGCCGATCAAATGCTTCCCAAGCTACACTCCAGGAGGGTTTTAATTAATTAATTAATTAATTTTCTCTCTGGGATTCCCGTTAAACAAAAACAAAATTCTCTTCTTTCTGTTCAGGATCTCCTGCGTGGAATTACAATTCGCCGTACGAATTTGTCACTATCATTTAACGTAATGATACGGGTAACTTAGTTATTCCTCAGTCACCTATTAAATAGCCAGCTATATTTTTATTTACATCAATCCCCAGTTTAACTCTTAGCTAAGCGTTGAAAGGCCACAACAACAGGCATTTAATTAACTTACCAGTGGTGGCATTTCACGCATCCCACTTCTCACGCCATTTGTTAGGAAACTATTTTTCAACCCTCCCCAGAGTGGCGCAAAGAAAACACAAACACCAGGCAAGGCTCCGGAACAGATGAAAAGGGTCTTGAGGTACCAAGGTTTATTGACATGCCAAGGCAGAAGGCAGACGCACATCCCAGTGTTACGTCTTACAAGCTGGCATCTTCTGCCCTGAAGCATATAAGTCAGGCACTTATATATGTTAATAAGTGATGTCACAGCACAACCCCAAAAGGGGACACAGTCCAAACATGGGCACGCACATACAAAAGAAATGCTGCACATACAAAACTAGAAGTCCATAGTGTAAAAATATACATAATGCAGTGTGAGCATGAACACGTGAACAGGCAACAGGTGGTCCCTAAAGAAAAGGGGGCTGGGTTGCTGACTGGCTGAACTAAAAGTGCGGGGAGGTTTGTTTGTACAACTGGCATAGGTGTCAGAGAGGTCAGTAGGGAAGTCTTACTGGGATTCAGATAATGGAGGAGAGAATTGGAACTAAAGTATCATATCTATAGGTACATACATGTGAATATATATTTTTCCCGACATATGTTTGGGGAATGGGGGCCATGATGCCAACGATTTTTTGAATTATTGAAAGCTGAAAGTCAACTGGAATGTGTTGTTGAAAAGATCAAATTGGTTAGGTTCTGCTCGGGCATGTAAGAAGGGGTTGGTTGTGTGCTATCTCTGGGTGATGAGGAAGGGTAGGTCGCTCCCCCTGCCGCTGCAGCTCCTCCAGCTCCTCCAGGTTCCTGAGTTCCTGAGACCCACCTCACAGTAAGTACCCCCCACCTCCCAGTCCCTCGCTCTGCCCCGAGGTACTCACCCTCTCTCCTGCTCCTGCTTCTTTTCTTCTTTTCTTCTTCTCTGTTCTTCCTCCTCGCTCCTCGTCTGTAATCTTCTTCTGTACTCTTCTTTTCCCCGTCTTCTCTCTTCTTCTCTTCTTCCTCATCTTCTTCTGTGGTCTTCTGCCTTCTGTTCTTCGTTTTCTGTATCTTCTTCTGTGTTCTTCTGTGTTCTTCTGTGTTCTTCTGTTCTTCTGTTCTTCTGGTCTCCTGTTCTTCCGGTCTTCCTTTCTTCTGTTCTTCCGGTCTTCTGTTCTTCTGTTCTTCCGGTCTTCTGCTCTTCTGTCTTCTGTCTTCTATCTTCTGCCTTCGGCTCTTCTGCCTCCTCCGTCTTCTTCTCCCCGCGCCCGCCCTCCTGCTCCTGCCTCATCCCCCTCCCTCACTCGCCTCCCCCCTCTCTATCACCCCTATCTAACCTGTTCGCTATCTACCTCCCTCACTCCTCCTATCTACCTATCTCTCTATCTCTCTATCCCACTATCTAACTCCCTCACTCTCCACCTCCTCCTATCTACCTATCTCTCTATCTATCTATTTCTCTATCTATCGATTTCTCTATCTATCGATTTTCTCTATCTATTTCTCTATCTCTCCCCCCCTTCCCGCCACCCCCTCTATTACCTATCTTCCTATTCTCTCACTCTACCTCTCACCCTCACCCACCTCTACAACCCCCCTCCCGTATCTTCACAACCCTACTCCTATCTTTCTCCCTAATCTCCTAAACCTCCTAACACTCACCCCCCTCCACCCTTAAACCCCCCTCCCCCAGCTCTTCTCACTCTACCTGTCCCCCCCTCCCTCGCGCTTTCCCGCCGTGACCTCCTGCACGCCCCCGCCCCCCAGCCCCCATCCGCCCCCAGCTGACCCCTCCCCCCCTCCTACCTCATATGGCGGCCGCTGCGCGACAGTGGTAGCGACCCTTGACCCAAGGGTAGGTCGCTCCCCCTGCCGCTGCAGCTCCTCCAGCTCCTCCAGGTTCCTGAGTTCCTGAGACCCACCTCACAGTAAGTACCCCCACCTCCCAGCCCCTCGCTCTGCCCCGCGCTACTCACCCTCTCTCCTGCTCCTGCTTCTTTTCTTCTTTTCTTCTTCTCTGTTCTTCCTCCTCGCTCCTCGTCTGTAATCTTCTTCTGTACTCTTCTTTTCCCCGTCTTCTCTCTTCTTCTCTTCTTCCTCATCTTCTTCTGTAGTCTTCTGCCTTCTGTTCTTCGTTTTCTGTATCTTCTTCTGTGTTCTTCTGTGTTCTTCTGTGTTCTTCTGTTCTTCTGGTCTCCTGTTCTTCCGGTCTTCCTTTCTTCTGTTCTTCCGGTCTTCTGTTCTTCTGTTCTTCCGGTCTTCTGCTCTTCTGTCTTCTGTCTTCTATCTTCTGCCTTTGGCTCTTCTGCCTCCTCCGTCTTCTTCTCCTCGCGCCTGGCCTCCTGCTCCTGCCTCATCCCCCTCCCTCACTCGCCTCCCCCCTCTCTATCACCCCTATCTAACCCGTTCGCTATCTACCTCCCTCACTCCTCCTATCTACCTATCTCTCTATCCCACTATCTAACTCCCTCACTCTCCACCTCCTCCTATCTACCTATCTCTCTATCTATCTATTTCTCTATCTATCGATTTCTCTATCTATCGATTTTCTCTATCTATTTCTCTATCTCTCCCCCCCTTCCCGCCACCCCCTCTATTACCTATCTTCCTATCCTCTCACTCTACCTCTCACCCTCACCCACCTCTACAACCCCCCTCCCCTATCTTCACAACCCTACTCCTATCTTTCTCCCTAATCTCCTAAACCTCCTAACACTCACCCCCCTCCACCCTTAAACCCCCCTCCCCCAGCTCTTCTCACTCTACCTGTCCCCCCCTCCCTCGCGCTTTCCCGCCGCGACCTCCTGCACGCCCCCGCCCCCCAGCTCCCATTCGTCCCCAGCTGACCCCTCCCCCCCTCCTAGTTCATATGGCGGCCGTTGCGCGACCGCGCCGCTGGAGCACCGGAGGCGTGCCAGAGGCAAGCCCGTCTGCGCCCGCCCCGCGCCCAGCGCCACGACCCCTGGTCCCCAGCTCTCCCAAGCCCCGCTGATCCGCTACGACCCCACCACCCTCCACGCCCTCAACCCAGGACGCTCCAACACCTGCTTCCAAGCTCACCCCAAACGCACCCATGGACCCTTCGCCTGCAACTCCTGCAAACGCATCTTCCACCACGCAACTACCACAACCACAAGCCCACGTGCCATCAACCACCTCAAGTGCATCCTGGTCAACGCTCGTTCCGTCCACAAGCACGCCGTTGAACTCTGGGACCTCCTGGACTCCACAGCCCCGGACGTCGCCTTCATCACGGAGACCTGGATGAACGCCTCCTTTGCTCCAGACATCGCCACCGCCATCCCCGAAGGCTACAAGATCTCCAGAAAAGACCGCACCAACCAAGTAGGAGGAGGTATCGCCATCGTCTTCAAAGACTCCATCAGCGTCACCACCTCCACCGAAGACACCCCTCTCGCCGCTGAACACCTGCATTTTCGGATTCGCACCGACCCGAGGACCACCCTCAGAGGATCCCTCGTCTACCGTCCTCCCGGACCGCGCGCCCCATTCAGCGATGCCATCGCCGACTTCATCTCCCCGCACGCCCTCGCCTCACCGGACTACATCCTCCTAGGCGACCTCAACTTTCATCTGGAACAAAACAACGACCCCAACACCACCACCCTGCTCGACAACCTCGCCAACCTCGGCCTCAAACAACTGGTGAACACCGCCACCCACATCGCCGGACACACGCTCAACCCTATCTTCTCCGCCAGCAAACACATCTTCTTCAGCCACACCTCCGCTCTACACTGGACCGACCACAGCTGTGTCCACTTCACATTCCGACACGAGACCCGCCACCTCCGCACTCAACCCATCCCTTGTCGACAGTGGAACAAGATCCCCGAAGAGCAACTCTTCTCCGCACTCGCCGCCAACCAACCCACCCTCACCACCGACCCCAAAGACGCAGCCCTCAGCCTCACAAACTGGATCTCCAACTGCGCATACAACCTTGCTTCCCTCCAACGCACGCATCGACAGACCAACACCAAAAAACCTCTCTGGTTCTCTGACACCCTCAAAGAATCAAAGAAAACTTGTCGCGCTCTCGAGAAGGCCTGGCGCAAGGACCACACCGCTGACAACATGACCGCCCTCACGAACGCTACCCGCGAACACCACCACCTGATCCGCGCTGCTAAAAGGAACTTTTTCACCGACAGACTGGACAAAAACAGCCACAACAGCAGAGAACTCTTCAGCATCGTCAAGGAGTTCTCCAACGCCAACGCCATCACGCCCTCACAGGATTTGTGCGAATCCCTCGCCACCTTCTTCCACCGCAAGATCAGCGACCTCCACGACAGCTTCGGACACCAGACCCAACCAAACACCACCAAACCCGCACCCCGACCATCACCCTCAACAACTGGACCCACATCAACACTGAAGAAACCAAATCCACCATGAACTCTATCCACTCCGGCGCCCCTTCGGATCCCTGCCCTCACTTCATCTTTAACAAAGCCGACGACATCATCGCCCCGCACCTCCAGGCCATCATCAACTCTTCTTTTTCTTCTGCTACCTTCCCCGAATGCTAGAAACACGCCGAAGTCAACGCCCTACTAAAGAAACCTACGGCTGACCCGAGCGACCTGAAAAACTTCCGCCCCATCTCTCTCCTGCCTTTCCCAGCCAAGGTAATAGAGAAGACTGTCAACAAACAGCTGACCACCTTCCTGGAAAACAACAACCTGCTCGACCCTTCACAAACCGGATTCCGAACCAACCACAGCACGGAAACCGCCCTCATCTCAGTCACAGAAGACATCAGAACCCTGATGGACAACGGTGAAACAGTTGCCCTCATTCTCCTCGACCTTTCGGCTGCCTTCGACACCGTCTGTCACCGCACCCTAATCACCCGCCTCCGCTCCACCGGGATCCAAGGCCAGGCTCTAGACTGGATCGCCTCCTTCCTCTCAAACCGTTCCCAAAGAGTTTACCTCCCTCCGTTTCGCTCAGTACCCACCGAGATCATCTGCAGCGTACCCCAAGGCTCATCACTCAGCCCGACACTCTTCAATGTCTAAATGAGCCCCCTCGCCAACATCGTACGCATGCACGACATCATCATCACCTCCTACGCCGACGACACCCAACTTATACTCTCCCTCACTAAGGACCCCGCCAGCGCCAAGACCAACCTACAAGAGGGTATGAAGGACGTCGCAGATTGGATGAGGCTCAGCCGCCTAAAGCTGAACTCTGAAAAAACGGAAGTCCTCATCCTCGGCAACACCCCGTCCGCCTGGGACGACTCCCGGTGGCCCGCAACCTCGGCTTCATCTTGGACCCTCTTCTCACCATGACCAAGCAAGTCAATGCCGTGTCCTCCGCCTGCTTCCTCACCCTCCGCATGCTCCGCAAGATCTTCCGCTGGATCCCCGCCGACACTAGAAAAACCGTGACCCACGCCCTCGTCACGAGCCACCTGGACTACGGCAACACCCTCTACGCTGGAACCACAGCCAAACTCCAAAATTGCCTGCAACGCATTCAAAACGCCTCGGCCCGCCTCATCCTCGACGTACCCCGCAACAGCCACATCTCCGCACACCTGAGACACCTGCATTGGCTCCCAGTCAGCAAAAGGATCACCTTTCGACTTCTCACCCACGCCACAAAGCCCTCCACGACAAGGGACCGGAATACCTCAACCGACGCCTCAGCTTCTACGTCCCCACCCGCCTCCTCCGTTCCTCTGGCCTCGCACTCGCTTCCGTCCCTCGCATTTGCTGCTCCACGGCGGGTGGCAGATCTTTCTCCTTCCTGGCGGCCAGGACCTGGAACTCCCTCCCCACCAGCCTCAGGACCACCCAGGACCACTCCGCTTTCCGGAGACTCCTAAAGACCTGGCTTTTCGAGCAGCAGTAACCCCCTCTTTCCCCTAGCGCCTTGAGACCCGCACGGGTGAGTAGCGCGGTTTATAAATGTTAATGATTTGATTTGATTTGACTTTTACCCATGTTTTTCCACATTCATGGCAATCTGGGCATGAGTAGAGAATGAAGGGTCAGTGGTGGGGATTTAGCTAAGTGAGGTGCTTGAGGTTAGTGTTGGATCAGTGAAGAGGGAACCTGTATTAGAAGGTATGTGCAGCATCACAGGCTGTGAGTGTGACACCACAGGACAAAACCAAAACACAGCCTTGAGACACGGTAAAAAAATATACCTACCTTACCATGGGTTCAAGAAATAAGTAACTTAAACAATTAAACCAAACAAATGTCAAGACCTCTGACAAAATGTCATGTGTATCACAGCAGATAATCACAGTAATTCTAGGAAGGTGCAGGAGTAAGCCTCAGAGTAGTGAAAAAACGACCTTGTTTTTGTGAATTGTCACTCAGTCTTGGAGTGTTTGACTCTCCAGTCAAAGGTACCTTAGGAGTTGGGATGCCTGAGGTCGGCTGCCTACCGACGGCTCCATGGGAACAACAGGACCTCTCTGGTCAGACATGTTCCATGATATCAG
The DNA here is from genome assembly GCF_031143425.1 of Pleurodeles waltl. Classification (NCBI taxonomy): domain Eukaryota; kingdom Metazoa; phylum Chordata; class Amphibia; order Caudata; family Salamandridae; genus Pleurodeles; species Pleurodeles waltl. The sequence continues at coordinate 254,690,158 of NC_090449.1, read as the reverse complement.
TTGTAGGCCCAACTTCCCTGAGTATTTTTTCAGTGACATTCTTGAAAACAGACATGTTCTCTCTTACCATATTGCTGCTATGTTCTACAGTTACCACCAACACCTTCTTGGTAGCAACTGTCCCCGGACACAAATCAAACAGAGTTTGGGATTTGCTACCGTGGAATCTACTGCACAGGAGAACCTCGTCTCCAATCTAAGGCCCAGAACAAGGAGGGCCCATACCCACTTTAGCGCTGCCTTAGTGTCATTTTTTTTACGCTAAGGTGGCCTTTTCCCCGTACTATATTTACAAAGTGGCGTAATGAATGCATCACACGACTTTGCAACCCTTTGTGCTACATTATACATGCACCAGGCATATTGTATGCAAAGGGGGGCATTATCCCGTTAGGGGGTTGAAAAAATGGCGCAAATAAATCTAAGAGATTTCTTTGCGTCATTTTTTCGGCACTTTTAACGCCTGCTCAGAGCAGGCATTAAAAGTGGGCACACCACTGTTTACAATGGGCCCCTATGTACTGTTCAGGGTTGGTGCCAAAATTTGGGTAGTAACCCTGAACAGTACATCAATAGCGTCAAAAATGTTGATGCTATTGCCCCCTACCCTGCGCCACGGTGCACCATATCTTTGATACAGCGCACACATGGTGGCGGTAGGGGGGCGCTAAGGGGCGCAAGGTAAGTGGTGTTGCACTTGGTGCAGCGCCACTTTCCTCAAATCTGCCCCTAAATGTTACATTCTGCAGATGGCTTTTACCACATGCCCATGAATATTGAAATTGGTGGCAATTGCTCACACCACTCTCACTTTCAAAAACAGGTAAGATCGGATGTGTTAGAATGCTTGCTATTGCTCGAACTCCGAACATCAAGGCAGGGTTATTGCTGGTGGGCAAATGAGGAGCACTGTGGTATTCACATAGCCATCTGGACATGACCCACTCGACGCTGTCACATTCCAGCTCAGCAGAGGCACCTTCTTGCTGCGAGTCCTCCTGTAACTTCAGGCTTTGCCTGGTCCACTGAGGTGTTGTCTTACAATGGATAATGTTTATTGATGATAGGTAGATTCAAACTCATTCCATTGGGAAAGCGGGCTGTGGGCAGTGCAGACTTCCTCTGGAATGTCATGACATTTGGGCACTATTTCATCCACTGACATGAATTGTATAAACTCTACCTCTAGATGTTTGCTGACATCAATGACCATCACAAAGAGATGATGCCTTCCTGGGAGGCTGGCAAGTTCCACGCTACTCTGCGATAGGCGGATAGAGGGGATTATTTCAGTAATAACAGTGTAAGCAGGTCCCTGGGTCCAGTAGCTTGGCATGACAGTCAACTGGCTATCAAGTGTTCAAGTTGCTGGCCAGTATCCGGGCACCGCACTTTCTGTTGAAACCATCCCACGTCTCTTTTACCCTCGTTTTACTCACAATCTCCTGATACTCGGCACGAGTTGACTTTAGAATGTGTGGCGCTAGAGATGTGGAATCTACAATTCGGAAACCCCCCAGCAGCAGTCTTTCCTTATATTTATTTTATTTGAAATTGTTATATAGTTTGCTCAAGGCCCATAACAAAGCCATTGTCTAATCAGAAAAAATGTAACAGAGAAACAAAGCATTACAGTCACCCAGAGTCGTGACACGATAGCACTTCGGCCAGCAAGGGCTCAGATAGTAGGTACCTAGAGTCCTGTAAACTCCTCACCCTACACATTGATGAAGAGAGTAGTATTTAGCCAAGTACAAGATTCTCATAAACAGTAGCTCCCAGGCAGCCAACCTGATTCTGTGCTGATTCTGTGAGATTACTCTATATGTAAAGAGGGTAACGTAAGTTACACCAAGACCATCATCACAGTGAGTATCAGGTGCATAGGGCTAATGTCAGAAGATCTAGCCAGGCTGTCCCAGACAGACAACAATGTCCTACAGATGAGTCAGTTAGGAGGTGGAGTGCTTGAAATAGTGATTGAGCAGGAAAGGTTATAGGCCGTTTCGGAAAGTAGGTAGGCAGGAGGTGCGAATGGTAGGAAGGAGTGAGTTCCAGATTTCGGGTGCACATCCTAACAATGACTGGGTACTCATGAGTTCTTTGTTCGAAGCTGGTGCTTCAAGTAGTGATCCTAAGCTGTGTAACTGATGTGCACCATTACAGAGCTTCAGTATCTGTGCCAGATAGTTCGAGTGAACAAAGTGAATCAGTTTGGGATCCATGCAGGCAATTTTATAGATGGATTGAAACTCCCAGTCACCCAGATCAGGTGTGATGGTGCGTGTAAAGAAACTTTATGTGTGCCTTATGAAGTGTGGGAATACCAGAATGAACCAATTTCTCATAGTCTAATCTTGACAGGACTAGAGCACAAATAACTTCCTGAGGATCTTGTTTATGTAAGAAAGGCTTGAGTGACCTGATCAAGTCTGCGCTAATGATTCAGGTTTCAAGCCATGGTATAGAAATATTTATGAAGATTCAGCCCACTGGCCGGAATGAAGCAGAGAGAGATTTTGTGCTATGAATGATCACAGGGTAGTAACCAAATATGTTGTTGAATTGCAGCGATTCATGCATGAAGCCCTGCAGAACTCCTTGTTATATGGAGACTTGGAGGGTCAGTGGGCTGTCTGCTTTAATCAGTTGTAATTCATTAGCTATGTAGGATGGGAAGTAGTTGAGAACATTATCTTTAATTCTTGTGTGAGCTTTTAGTATGTGGAGGGTGATATCATGATTGATGGTGTCGGATGGGGTGAGAGATTCAGTAAGATCAGCTGACATGAGTCGCCATTAACGAGCATCCCAAGAGTGCCATGAATCATTTGCAGGATGGCAGTCTCAGAAATAAATGCCGTTCGGAAGCTAGACTGGAATTTGTCAAAAGATTTCTGTCATGGGTAAACTGTTTGAGTTGACTTTTCACACATTTTTTCCAGGTGTCTAATGACACAGCGAAGACTGGACGAAGTTAAGTTCATTGGGACATCTTACAAGTTTTCTTAAATGGAGATTCAGTCGTCTGACATTTAGGAATTCAGGAAACTTCTCTTATGATAGGAAGAGAATAATTAATTTGACTCACTTTTCTGCAGATCAGCAGAGAGTTTTGAAGGATTAAGTTTGAATATGGTGATGGAGGGTTTCACTTGGAATATTTCTGTAGAGGTAAACCAGGTATTAGGTGTTTTTTATGCACAAGTCAGGTCAGGAAGAATTTGGTTGACGAGAAATAGATGCTACACAGTTTTTAAACTTGGTATCAAAGAAGTCAGAAAGGGGCAGATGTACGATGGAATTCTGGGGTTGCAAAATGTAAAAATCGCCTTTTGTGACCACAAAATGGCCTTGTAGGATGTAATATCCCTATTTTGCGAATTGGTATCCATTTACTGACTTGCAAAATAAGGATTGCGACTCGCAATGAGGAAGGGGCGTTCCAAGGATGTCCCTCCCTAATTATGACTCGCAGGCCCATGTATGATTGTTTTGTGACTGTGAATGCAGTCGCAAAACAGTTGCAGTTACCACCAATTTCAAATTGGTGGTAACCTATTTGCAAATGGGAAGGGGTTCCCAAGACACACCTTCCCCTTTGTGAATGTGGGTGCCGACATTTTGTTAGAGCAGGCATTGGTCCCAAGGACCTCTGCCTACTCTGAAAAAATGAAAAGGTAACTTTTCAGTTTTGCTTTTTAAATGCATCCCATTTTCCTTTAAGAAAAACGGGCTGCATTTCTTTAAAAAAAAATTGCTTTATTAACAAAGCAATCACAGACATGGTGGTCTGCTGACCCTAGCAGATCACCATCCATGTGATTGTTGCCATTCACAAATGAGTCACAATTTGCAACCTGCCTCATGGATATTGATAAGGCAGGTCCCTTGCATCCCATTTGCGAATTGCAAACAGTGTGCTTGACACTGCTGTACATTTTGTTTTGAGACTCGCAATTTGCAATTTGCAAAAACTCGCAAATTGCACATCGCAAAACAAAAAGGTCGTACATCTGGGCCCAAATTCTTTGCATTTTTTCAGGATCAGCTATACTGGGATGGATGTGGGCTGTGTGTCAAAAAGCTTCGGTCTTTTTTCAGTCAGGTAAATGTGGGATTTGATCGACTGCTACTTTGCTTCCTATGTGCCATGATATAATCGTCTGGACATTCCATCTTGAGTCACTGAGAGTTGTGTTCACACATGGAACTGGCACTATAATGTAATTTTAGCTTCTTCTATATGGTGAAATAGTACTTGCATTATTTGGAGCCACAAGTTATTTTTGGATGCATTCTTGGCAAGGACTAGGCATTCATACTAGGCATTCATACTAGCAGCAGCCACCCTACTCCCCAGTGTGTATTCTTCTGAATATTCTGGTTATTCAACTTCTTCGGCAGTCACTTCATGTGGATTGCATGACAGATAATATAATGACTTGCCATTGTCGGGTTTGTACACCCCTTCAAGAGTTCTTGTAGTTGCAAGATTCACTTCTCTATGCAAGGGGGCAGGGGGTGTTGCAGACCCCCAAAATAGAAGCAGTGTGTGTGTGTGCGTGTGTTGGTGTGTAGCCTGTGCCTAAACAAATTAGATGTGGAAATGCTGCCAACCCTGTAGATAGCTATTGCTTTCTTTCGATATGTGAATATTGTTACACATGCTCAGTTACTGCCCATCATGCATAGACTTCCAGAGTGCTTAGGGGAAGATGGTGGCAGATTGTCCAGGATGGTGCTTAAAATCATTGAAAAATCTACCATATGGGTAGATCACAAAAAAGTGGGTGTCAAAAAGAGCAAGAACTGTGAAAGAGAGGTTGATTTCACCCAATGGGGCAATCGGGGCAGGAATGTAAAGGCCTTCCATTCTACTAGTTTGCTGAGAGGGATGGTAAACACTCCTACTAAAGATACAAATAATGCAGACCTGCCAACTTCAAAAAATATTCACCATGTGAGCTAGGAAGTGGAGAGGTGTCAAGCGCTCCTTAAAGCATCCAGCTTTCCCCAAAAAACAAACAAAAACTAGTGAGGCTGCCGCTGATGTCTTCGGGAAGTAGAAAAACATTTGATGGACATCAGCAGCACACAGCCTCCACACAAACAAGCTGGAAACTCACTTTTGCAAGGGTTTCCAGCTCACCTTGTGCTGCAATGTGCGATACTGACTCTGCACTGGGTAACCACATGAAGACAGTGAATATCATGTGACAAATGGCAGATCTGAAAATGGTCTGTTTACGGGCCATCTTCTTTAAGCACATAACCCACACAGTGCACTATTTACTGTCTGTGTGGCTGCTTAAGACATATGTAGTGGATGGTCAGTGTCCTATGGTGGTGACCTAGTTGTGAACACGGGCCCAATTTGCTTTCCTTTTTAGGTGTGATGCCTAATGAGTACAGCTGACAATAAAGATGTATAGGATTATTCTTCCTCTAAGAAGGACAACAGTGTCTGTGAAACTCAGCCAAAGATAGTGGGTAGTGAACAGTGGTCATGCTGTGCTTGCCCTAACAGACATGGTTGGTCTGGCCATTCTGCTACTCTTGCATTTCTGTAGTTGGTTACAGGTGAGGGAGCTGCTCTTTGAGTCACATTGCCTGCCTTACCCCATTCCTTCCCTGATGTTCAAGTTATGACTTCCTGCAGCATGGGGCTGGTTTGAACAGTTTCTAGGTCTCCGCTCTAGACAGCACACATGTGCTGTCTCCAACCGAGACATGCTGTATCTACATAGTGGGCTTTAGCCCGCCCATAGGCTTGCCATTTGCTGGCACCATCGTCGCTCCTTTTTGCTTCCCCCCCATTGGGCAAGGGCATGCATACGTCATGCCTCTTCTGGGATTTAGCTGTCCCCAACCTCACCGCCCAACTACTGCTAAACATACGCAGTGGGCATTTTCTTGCATTGTTTTGGAACTACTTTTTTGTTTTCAAGTGTGTGATGGTCCCACCACAGGTTAGGAGCGCTGGTTATGTCTTGCTGCCCCTTTTATTCACAGATTTACACACATTTAAAATGTGAATTTGATATAACATGCACAAGCAATGGACGCTGAGCTCAATATACCAAAGAGACAGGTGGCAAGGACAGATTTAGTGAAGATAACAGTGGTCAACCAGCATGTATCTTCGTATGCTTGTTTTTTTTTTTTTTAATACCCGGTATTGCCTGTAGAAAAATCGGTTTAGTTTGTAGATGGCTATCTGAGTTACACGCACTTAATTACATCAGTTTAAAAGGATTCACTAATATTTAAAGACTATCAGATTACTCTCCGTTGGCGCCCAGATTCTTTTTAAATAAAAAAACATTTTGTGCAACAGGCAGTGGCTAATTACAAATGCTGCAGACTAGTTCTAAGCTCAGGCTAGTTTTTCCTTATACGCGCGTGTGGGCTAAGAGAACATTCTCAGTCCTATAACACTTGCTTGGGATGCAGCAGCATTACATTTCACCAAAACCAAGAATATATACATCGTGGACCACTCGACACTGCCACAAGACCGTATTATGGGAACAGAATTCTATATTTCTTCAACATTCTACAAACCATGCCCTGTTTGAGCCCGTAAATACCATCTGTCACAGTACGTGCAATTCACTTTGGCGTTACCTTGCTAAAGATACCACGAATCCCCAATCACTCAGAAAGTGACCCACTGTTCAAGAAGTCTGTTCTAGAGCCTGGAAGGGATCTTGTGACTGTCATAAAACACTCAGGGCGATTTTAGTATCCAGTCCAGCCTTGGTAGCGATTGTAAAGACAGCAGTGGAAAAACAAAGCCAGCCACACTTCGCTCTATGGCTTGCAGTCTTTGCGGTGGGAACATGTGCAGAGCTCCTTGCATAAGATGGAGAGCCAGGGAGCAACCGACCAGGATGTTTCATTTGACGTCTAGCAGTTCATAAAATACCTGCTTACAATCTTTTTCGAGGTAAGATACAGTTCAATGTGTTGGACAAACAACTGACTGAAGGAAAAGTCTGTTATAGAGCACGTTGGCTTTATCCATTTGTGTTCATCTCTTTATTATATTCGTTAAGTTGCTTCAAGTAACATGAGACAGAGATGTTGATCAATTCAACCTTTGAGGTAATGTTGCATATCTCACATACATAACTTGTGTGTGTGGGTGTACATGTGTGTGCGTGTTTCTCTCAATCTTATTACTAATAATACCATTGCAGGCCACTGTTGTATGCAGTCTTGATGATTAGGGGGCACCAGGAGCTGAAACAGGACCTGTGCAGGCAGTAAGGTGCATAGCAAATGGTTCAAAATGTCGTGTGAGTGCATGTGGGTTAGAGTATATGTTTGTGTTAAATTAAGTGATGGTATTCAAGTGCCTAAAAAATACGTACTAATCGTGGTTTGAGGCACGGATGCATGCTGGCCAATCTTCTGACAAATCTACATACAGCTGACTTGGGAGCATCTTTAAACCCCATCTGGCTACCTTCAACAGCCCTCTGCTTCAATATCTAAAAAAACATAGCCATGCTAAAAGGAACTCCTGTTGGTTTTCAATGATCGATGGATACATTGAGGACAATAAAAGGAATGATTTTGAGGTAAACACAAAACAAACACCATAGTTTACAGTAAAACAAAATGTAAATTTAGCTGGACGATGGGTACAAGCAAAATTGGCCAGGGGGACTCTTACCAATTTCTGGAGGTGAGGGAAGTGGGTGGGACATGATAGATAGTGTGCACTAAAACCAATTGCACGCTCAGAAACTTAGGGGCATATTTAAGAGCCCCTAGCGCCATTCTAAGGCCACATCAGCGTCATTTTTGTATGCAAATGTGGCGTTAGAAGGCCAAAAACACTGCGTCATATTTACAAAGAGGCGCAATGCATGCATTGCGCCACTTTGTAACCTTGTGTGCTAAATTATGCCTGCATCAGGGGACATTCCCATTTTAGGGGGGCCGAAAAAACGGCGCAAGGAAAACTAAGAGATTTCCTTGCATCATTTTTATCAGCACTTTTAACGCCTGCTCAGAGCATGTGTTAAAAGGGGGCATACTATTGATGACAATGGGTCCCTATATACTCTGCAGGAAGAGCGCCAAAATTTCGGCACTACACCTGCAGAGTATATCGATAGTGTCAAGAAAAATTACGTTATTGCCCCTACCCTGCACCATGGTGCCCCGTATTTGAAATATGGCTCACAAATGGTGGCGGTAGTGGGGTGCTAAAGGGCGCGAGAAACGTGGCACTCCAGGTGCGTTTTATACATTTTGAGGCATTTTCACATGAAAGTGACACATCAGCTCTGATGTGCCACTTCTCTTGCATCACCCTGCACCCCCCTAATGTCACCATGGTAGCGCTGTATTTAGAATACAGCATATCATGGCGAACGTTAGCGTCATAATTTAGCATGCTATTGTGACGCTTTGTTGGATTAGCGTCATAAATTATGGCGCTAGTCCAGAAAAGCACAGGAAGGCCCCTGGGTTATTAAGGGAGCGTCACTTTAATACCTGCCCTGTGCAGGTGTTAAAAAGGATGGGCAAAATGGCACAGTAAAATCTTGTATATTTTACTGTGCCATGTTTTTTGGGACTCCTGCGTGGGAACACCCCCCCTTGTATACATTATACCTGGCGTAGGTATAATGTGGCACAAGAGGTTACATAGTAGCGCAATGCATGCATTGCGCGACTTTGTAAATATGGTGCACGGTGGAGGCCTCCTTAACGCCTCCTTAGCGTAAAACAAATGACACTAGGGCGGCGCAAGGAGGTGCAAGGGTTAGTAAATATGCCCCTTTATCTACAATCCAACTCTGACTGGTGGATAAAAAGATAAAAAGATAACACCCCCTACAAAATAACACCAATGGCAGCATGCAGCCTGTCTCAATATAATTTGGAAATCCAATATGTCCCAAAGGCGAGACCTATTGGCTTTCCCAGTGCTTGTTCCTTTTTCTATGTGTGCATTCTAGCACATAGCACATAGAAAGAGGAAAAAGCCTCCCAGGAATGTTTTTGTGCGAGAAGGGGCATCTTACTGCACAAACACAACTCTGCCTACAATGCAGACTTTTGCACCATGGTGCAAGGGTGCCAGCGTTGGCGCTAGGCTGCCAAAACGGTGCCAGTGCAGGAAGAAAGGACAGGAATGCGCCGTATTGCTTAAATATGGCACATTCCTACCCTTTTCCTTTGACGCAGGGCAGTGAGGTAACAAAACTTCAGGCCCCTCTCCAAAGTCCCTTGAGGGAGGGCCCCTTCCCCGGACTCAGTCAGGAGCCTGCCGCCTGTGCACAGCAAACCGTGCTGAGGGGCTCCCTGGAGCTCGCCTCCCATTCCCCGCACCTTGAGGTTGCGGGCTCTTAGTTACACCACTGACGCAGGGCAGCAAGGTGACTTGCTGCGCTGTCCTGTACCAAAAGCCCATAAATATTTGCCACAGTGTGCAAAGTCAGAGCCAAACCTATTGGCATTGTCAGTGCTGGTCACACTGGTCTACTGAATTCCAGTGAAAACTAAACAGTTGGCCCTTGTGCTGCCTGAACACGGAGGGCCCACAGCATAGCCTGGTCTGCTTCTGGTTTCCTGTGTGAATGGAGAGGCCTGCTCTCCTCCTCCCCTCCTCAATCCGTCCCTCCATCTGTCTTCCTCGGTCGGATTATAATGGCAAGTGACAGGGGCTCTTGAAAGCAAATATGCCTTGCCCGGAAAGAAATCTACGGAAGTTGCTCTAAGAAAGACAGAAACGCTGTCCGTCTGTCTCGCCCTACTGGTTTCACAAGGTACATACCCCAGGCTAACGTGGGTTTGAGTCTGCCTCACACAGTCTGCTGCCTTAATTCTGCTGAAAAGCTAGATCTCCCCTACCCCTTCTTTCTCTCGCCCTGCACGCTTTGCTTAATCAGTTTTCTCCCTCGATAATTTCCCAGGCTCAGAAGAGCAGCCAGGGCGCTAGGGGACCCAGTGCAGTGAAGGCCTGTGCTCCGGGTCCTGCCTGAGCAGTAACAGACAGTAACAACAGGAGTCCAGAGGACCCTCACATCCCGACCCCGGTGCCACTGCACCTGCTGCACCATAGGTAGCTGAGCTTCTGCCTGATCTTTTTTTTGCCTCGGGGGCAAAAATGGAGAAGGGGTAATCCCAGAAGGAGCAGAAATCCCTGACAGAAATTATGGGGACGAGTGCGAGAGCTGATCGCAGAGGGGGGGGCAGGGAAATGACACCCAGAAGGATGACGGGAAGGGTGGAGATGAGCAGACAGGCCGCGTACAGTAGAGGTTCTTGGAAAAGTGTTGCTTTTTCATTTTCTTGATGTTGGATCGAAATTCCGCTGCATGGCTCCGAAAGCCTTTGCAGCTCGCTCTCTCCGTTTTTCCTGTCCCATGTTATGTTTATAGCACACAGGATGCTCGACACACCCCAAAAGCATTACAACAAATTCACGCGAGAGCTATTTCGTAACACCCAAAGCTGTACTACTCCAAGGGGCGTGGCTAGTAATTCCTTACGCGCCGAAACTTGGCCGAAAACATACGCCAGGCAGACTCTCACTACATGCATGTTCTTTAGTTACTCCTTCAGGTGTGCTGTGCTCGACTACCACAAACCACCTGTTGGGTGGGGGCGGCTGCCTCCCCATTGTTCAGAATGGGTTTCCCTTGCTTTGGGATGCTCTCTCCCGTGCTGCTCGCTGCTGTCTGGCAACATCGGTCCTCTGTGGGACCTTGACTGAGGGCGATCCGCATCCAGCCCTTGATCAAGCTGTTCTGGCCAGGAGCTCTGCTCAGGAAGGCCACGGAAACAAAATACAGAGAAGCAGCCGCACATCTCCAGCAGAGGCCGAAGTAATCACACTTTGAAAAGCCTGCATGTTGTTGGCTTTGGCTTTCCGGCTGTGTCCACGCATAGAATAAATATTGGTGCGCTTGGCTCAGTAATTTATGGATTATTTGAACACCAACGTGGCCCTGCAGAACACAGTTGGGCAGTTGTATTACCAGAAACTGAGCCATTGCTGGTTGCAGCCCTCCCTCAGGCTGTGGACAAGCCATGTTCCTGCAGGACACGGAGGCCGCGACCTACTGGAGACGAGGAGCTGGACTTCAATGCTGCGAGATAGGTTGTGCCCGATCAATGGAAAACTCTTACCTCATTAGATGGGATCTGGGTTTTTGTAGCTGGGGTGAGGGACATTTATTTAATTTTGCTCAGTTATAACTGGAAACTCGGCAACTGGGGCACTAGCTCTCTGAGTGCCCAGGTGACTTTGAAATTGAAGCCCGGGCTCTTTGTAGTAAGATGTATAATTTTTGGATGGCATCTCTGCAATATTTGTAAATTTTGCAGTACAAAATGCAAAAAAGACTCGATGTTTCCTGAGATCACTCGAGCACACCCATATAAGATAGCAGTGGTCGTACAGTCAGTGTTCTGAAAACTGCATTGACCTTTATGTAAATGTAATAAAAATGTGTTGCTTTAAATGTCGGCTATAGACGGTGTTAGCAGTTTCTTAACTGATATTTGCAACCCTTTTTTATGTGTTATTTTTACTTACATGTAAATATATATTTTTAAGTCTAGCACTGGATGGACATCAAAGTAATTGGGTGCTGTTTATTTGTCATGTTGTTTGTGTGTTTCACCCCTGCTGCCTCTTAGGGCAAGGTTGAATGCTCGACTTCACCGCCCAGGAGGATCCTAGCGCCTAAAGGGAGTAATTTGACTATCAATTGGAGTCAAGTGGAGACCACCTTCTTAGCATTATGGTCCCCCTTTCATTGCTCATCCTACGCCTGGTGCTCAGTTCGGCAGGGTACCTCAGGCATATTGTGCCAACTTTTAAGGATCACGGGTGGAATCTTTTTTAAAGCTCTGGTGCTGGCATCTGTAATAATGAACCCCAGTGCAGGGATGTGAACGGGTGAGTTGGAGAGGGCAGCGGAGAGATGAGAAGGTGCTGGTATGTGGAGGGAGTTATGGTCAGGCGGCGTTGAGTTAAGGTTGAAGGGAAGCTGGTACTAAGTTGAGGGGGTGGCTGAAGCACAGTTTTGGTAAGGGTGTGTTGTAAATTAAGGTGTAGTGACTGAGGAAGAAGGTTGCAATGAGTGTGAGTTGAGAGAGGAGCAGAGGTGAGGTGCTGCTCAGGTAGGGATGTGGTAAAGTGAGGTTGGGTATGAGTGAGACTGAGGTGGGAAGAGAGTGAAGCCTTGGGGGTGAGGTGATTGGGGTGAGGTGATTGGAGAGAGGCCGTAGGTGCATTTATGGATGGGGTGATGTGAAAAAGAAGCTGTAATTTTGGTATGAAGGGCATGACACTTAGATGAGTTTTAAGTGCAGTGGATAAACGGCTGAGTTAAGAAGGAGGTGAGGAGATGGTTCACTTGGGTTACGTCAGTGAGATGTCAATCTGAAATATAAGGATAGGCAGATTCAAGCTGAGTCTAAGATGTTGAGGTAAACTTGAGGTTTGGAAGAGATAAGCTTGAGATAGGGTGGTGGGGAAGAGTTTTTGTTTTTTAGGAAGAAGTGAAGTTGAGCTGAGGTTGATATTAAAGTCAGGATGTGGCTGAGGTGTGGTTTATGTGAGGATGAGACTTCAGCCAGGCATGCACCCCACCATTTGGGAATGCCACAGAGGGAAATTTACAGAAAAATGGGACTAATTCAATTTCTCTACTTGTTTACATTGGAGTGGAAAACCTTTTTAATTAGGGGAGAGGGAAGAATTCCACTCCACCTGCAGAGTTTTCCCTACTGCGAGTGGAGTTCCGAAAAAACTCTGCAAAGTGACATAGAGCAGAGTTTTTTCTCTCACTCGCGTTTGCCAACGTTAAGTTGGCGAGGGTGAGAAATCACTGAGTTGGCAAGCGAGAATTCTGAACGCGAGTAGTCTCAGTAGGGCGGGACCGCTTCTGATAAGAAAGCTGCTGCTCGTGTTGAGGAAGCTGCTGTTTGAGTAGAAAATCTACTTGAGCGGCAGAAGAAAGTTATCACTCTCTGATGCGCCGCATGATGCAGTCTGCGCTGATTTTACAGTACAGGAGAAACTCCTGATGCTGTAAATCACAGCTAATAGCGTGACTTACCCAAACTCCGCCTCTCGCGGAAGTCTACGTAGCATGGCAGAGTTTTTTCAGTACTTCGCGGAGTCCTGCATCAGTGAAGTCCACCCAGACCTACTTTTAATGGAGAAAACACTAACATAACATTTTTGGGCCTATAAAACTGTGAGTCGCCCACCTAAGCCTGGTGTGTTGACATGTATTCCCTGGTGAGGTTAAGGTAAACTTAAGGTGAGGTACGTGTGAGTTCAGATCATGTCAGTTTTTGGTGGGGGGATGAGGATGAATTAGGCATGAGTCTAAGGTAAGGAGAGTCTAAGGCTTATTTGAGGTTGAGATTAAGATGAAGAATCAGATCAGCAGAAGATGCTCCTGAAGGAGTTAATGAATTACACATTGTCTCCCTGAAAGGCATATGTCACACTGGTCCACTGCTTCTACAGCTGCTGCATGCAGGATTCCCTGTAGAATCGCCTGTCTAAACTTTTATGTGAAAAACATAGATTGCCCTGGATACCTGGCAGCTTGTACTGTTCTGCTGCTTCTCGCTACCTCCACTATTTAATTTGAGCCAGCGGTGCAGCACTCATTTTTGGGGACCAGGACGTATTTTTCATCATCAGACTTTGACCCTTGGCACAACAGAGAATGACTGAAGAGGATGAAAGAGAAGCCTGAGAAAGATTGGAAACCAGAAAGAAGGGAGAGAAAAAACATCAAATGAATGAGATAAGAGACAGAGAGTATAGGGTGACCCACAAAAGAGGCATTAGATGGAATCAAAGCTAGGAAGCCTGGTATGTGGCAACCCGAGCATTCTGAAGCACCGGATGTTCATAGGCAATCCTTTGGCCCCTATAATGTAATCCAATCTACCTATCTATCTATCTATCTATCTATCTGTCATGAGGTTATTCTAGTGAGCTTTTTATGGGCACGTTATTTTAGCCATAGGCCTGCCGCTTGTGCCCTTTAGCCCAATAGCAATTTATTTTATTTGTTTACATTTCTGAGCAAAAGCTTAATTCTGTGGTGATGTTTTATTTCTTTTGTCTCATACACTTTTAGCCTAGGAACTGTTTTCATTCTTCTTAGTAGGACATTCTCGTTCTATACCCTGCTCAAGGCTGTACTCAATATGGTTGCTAGTACAAAGTAGGAACACTACAATCTTTGCCACTTTACAGGAAACATATGTGTTCTTATGTTAGGACAGTTTTCTCAGAACACTAGCTGTTTTATTATAAAACATTCCTCTGCCCCCCATTACGTTAGAGGCAGAGTTCCAGCCAGAAAACTGCAACTGCATACTGTCGCTTCACTGCAGCTGTCTGCTGAGACTTGACATCTTTTCGACCTCCCTGGAAGAGGACTCTCAGTAGGCCAACAGTCCTCTTTGCTTCTGCTATATTCAGGTACGGGGAATGGTGTCTTCCTAGGGATCCTGATGGGTGGATATGGGCTAACACTGCTGTGCTCTAGTAGTACCTTAGTAGTGTAGTTAGGAATTCCAATCTTTAGCATTCTCACACTATGGTGGGACTTTTCTTATGTTGTACTTTTCTTGTCACTTTATCACTAATGTTATGTTTTATCTTTACAGTACATGCTATTGTAGCTAGAACACTGTTGATTCAATAAAATGTATTGAACCAATTCTTACTTCTGTTTGTCTTCGCATGCCTTAGACAAATGTAACAGAGAGAAAAGGATGAGATCTGTTACACCATGTTTTTCCTGAGAAATCAGAATGTCATAAGCACGGCTGCCACACATCACTGCCACTTTTAGGTGCTGGTGAGGTACTGCTAGCTGGCCAGAAGGATTAGGCCGACAGTTGTCACACGATGTGGAATTGGACTCAGTTCCCCACAACCTGGTGGTGCTGCCATCTGAATCCAGCAGTCTCATTGGTACAGTGAGGGCCAACATGACATATCTATTGCTTAACAAATTAAGCATTGACTACTTCATAGGCTTGACTTCTTAGTACATTACTTTCTGCATCCACACATTCCAGACACTCTTGAGGGCTACATTGGCAACATTAGCTTTATCTCACATTTAGTAATGGGAAGGGTCACAGTCCAAGATGGTGAAGTAGTGGTTTACGTAAAAGAAAAATCACTCAAACCACTGTGTACTGATGCCCTCTTCACCATCCATAAAAATCAATGGACACACTCCTTGACAGATTGAGGATCTGAGAGTCTTCCTGCCTTGCGGCTCATTTCTTGCAATATAATTAGAATGTTTTACAGCTAATGGAGCTAAAATGTTAAAAATGTAAAAGAGAGTGGATTATGAGAGAGATAGATATTTAAGTGGAGGGTCCCAGAGACAAGAAAGCACACATAGGTGAGAACATGTACCTCTATCATTTGTAAAGTGCAAGACCACTAACACAAACCACAAAGCCATTATGTTGCTTTACAATTGCAGATAAATGCATGGATTATGCAAAGTAGTACAGTGAATTCTGGGTCTGTACTCATTTTAGTAGTGATCACTGCAATGGACATTTAGGAAACCACCAATGGCATTCAATTTGAGCCCACTCATATACTGAGTTCTAGCAAAGGTTTTAATCATTGGCTCAGGATTAGCAAAACACTACGGGGCTTATTTACAAGTACCCGTGTGCTACCGGAGTATCACTTTTTTTACGCTCCTATGGTGCACAGCGCAGACCAATATCGTGAAGGCCACGCAAAGCCATCCTGCATGGCTTTACATGGCCTTGTAGATATGGTGTAGGGCAACACAGCACAGGTGGCTGCGTTCCCTCACACTGCATGGGGGAGGCGTGCTATGGGCAGTGCTGTGGGCGTTCCCATGGACATTTCCACTCAATACCCATGGTTTTTTACACTGACCCAGATTTACAACATAGAGTAATGTGGGGCAAGGCCAAAAACAAATGCCTCCCCAGAGCAGGCGTAACAAGGAGAAATGTTTTTACCTCTTTCCACATGTGCTGCATTCTGCAGCATACACAGAACGAGGAAATGCCTCTCTTGATTGACAAAAACAATCATGCCAACAACACAGACACATTGCACCATGGCGCAAAGGTGCCTAAGTTAGTGTTCAGCTGCAATTTGTGCTGGCTGGCTGAAAGGACTGGAATGCACTGTATCTTGTAGATATGGTGCATTCCTGCACTTTTGAATTGCCTTAAGGTAGCGCAGCAAAATGATTTGTATCACTGCCCTACGCCAATTCTTTGTAGATAAGGCCCTACAAGTGCCCAGCCTTGAAGCCACATGGGCGTCAATTTGGTTTAGTCAGTAGCAGTTCCTTCTAAGTCTGGCCTCTCCTTTGATACCCGTGGTACTGCCCTACATATCCCTGATTTCGGGATTCATCAAGGCAGAGGAAAAACAAGACTTAAATTGAGCTTTAAGAGCCATTCACTCACTGATTTGCCCTGCTATAGACTCCCAGCATCAAATAGGAGGCAGTTGAGGGGTTAAAGAGGAAACAAGGGATCTGCCCTCTGATGTCATCTGAGATGTGTGTGTTGTCACTTACGCTCCCCTGGCGTCATGGTGTAGGTGCGTCCATGGAAAACACTGAAGACATTTAGCAGTCCAGGCTACCCTTTGCAACTTTTGGGTTAGTAAAAAGCTCCCAAGCCCGCCTAGACTAACGTATAAAGCAAATCTTTACATGAAAGATTGTGGATAGTGGGTTACGACTCAAATACTATAAGACTTAGACAAATAGAAAACTATAAGTGGGTTCAAATAGACTGCTGGAGTGCGAAGCGTTTTTTCCATCGGATTGCTGTCTGACTAATTTGGGAAGTTACCCAGAGTGCCATATGTAGAAAGAGAGAGGGAAACTCTTATTTACATACAAACAGGCTTTTGCTGTGTGCCAATGCAAATGTATTAATGTATTTAGTTCACCGCATTGCCTCAGTAGTTTACTAAGTGGGTCAAACATCTCAGCTTCCAGCATGAATTGGGAATTATAGAATTTTAATAAACACATAGACTTTGCACCTTATTTTTCTCCACATATACACAGTGAAGATATAAAACTCATAAATATTTAATCATGAATAAGTTGAGTTATGAAAATAAATGTTCTCTCTGGAAGATAAGCTCATGAAGGTAAACAGTAAGGTAGTGGGCACTTCAACCAACTAATGATCCTTATGTAGAATGCCCTTACATATGCAACACGTTTATTGATCACCCCCAGTGTACTACATTAGGCCCTCATGGCATGGGACTTGTCTACTGGCACAGATTACCCAAAATCCGATCTGTCCAGATACTTGAATAATGAGTTACTAACATTAGGTATGAGATAGTATATGAGCACGCATCATAACATAACATAACATGCCATGTTGGCATAGTGACACTGGGATGCTATAAACAACCCCCCACACCACCACCATCAAGTATTCCATTTCTTTGATGGATGAGGACCAATCCTCGGCCTCTGTCTTCAATCACCTTTTGCACCAATGCCGGATACAGGTGACCCTGGGAATTGCTTCGCAGACCCAAGGTGAGATAAGTACATCTCTAGTAAACGCTTTGGCCTACCCTCTATTTTTGCAGTAACATAAGAGATAAGGGCTGGCCTCGTAATAAACTGATCAACACATTTAGACAAGCATCTGCTCCATTGGGTGAGAACAAAGACTACGGTGCAAACTCATCTCTTAATATCTCCCGACACATTTTCCCATCCATGCATATGATAGTGGATGGAGCTGATTGGTGTGGGAATAATTGTGGTCGGAGGGCAGGAAGGAGTTGAATTAGTTGTGTTGTTTGTTAATTATAGTGACATGCAGCAAATGCATTTCCTGCACTGAGAGATAATCCCTCCTTTACAGAGATTAATCCCTAATAACTATTCTACTGCTGTATAAAATGACACCCATGCACAAGGCTAAGAAATTGATTTTCCTTTTGTGGAACAACTGGGGATTGACTAATCCTCAGAAAGTCTGACAAGTACCAACAACCATAGAGCGAGACATGGACCTGATGTGGTCCTTCTGCTGGAGGCTCGCTTATATCCGGGCGAGGTGACACGGCTAGATCACCTGTACTTTCCAGCAATTCCACAACCAGTATCCTTGATAGGTGGAAACAGGGCTTTGAGTGGTTGCAGGGAGCTGGGCTGCTGAATCCCGGACAGTTATACAAGGAAGGGCCATTTATATCTGTAGCACAGTACACCGAGGGTAGGAATGATCCAGCAGTGGACATGTTTCTAAATTTCAGACTTCAGTGTTACCATCAGAGAGGCAAACCAACAGTTCCAAATGAACCATCAGTAAATGTGCTTCTAACACACCTCTTGCATATACTGGACAGCAGAAGGCAAGACTCTAGATTATTCGACACAGTGCCGATAAAGGGTTTTAGTATATTATAGTAATCACATGATAATAGATAAAATGTATGTGCAGTTGATCGCATTTATGCCAATATTTTGTAATGTAGGCTTGGAATTCAAAATGTCAACTCTGCTTAAAGCCATCTTTCAGCACACAGTCATCTTTTAATTTCTGTCTCTCTCTATACACAGGCATTTCTTGCACAAGCAAGCTTGTAAACAATGTTTTCAGATGGAATGGAATTTTTCCAGCCACAGAAAGATGTTAGACCGCTGTAGAACACAGGTCTATTGAGAGTGAAGGTTTCCAATGCCCCCTCTTGGAGCCGCAATGTGATTCTCATGAGGACGTGTTCATGGACATCAAGTAGCGGTCTGTGTACTTACTGGTTAAGTGCTTGGAGGGCACCAGGGATGGAAACTGCATTATGTGAATCCCTGGGATGCTGCATTCTTTGCTGCCGCGGTTTGTGTGCCAGGAGGTCTAAGAAAGGAGACTTGCGCTCCCAGAAACCAGTGTTGGGCCTGAGAGGGTGGCCTGACTCCATCGCGCTTATAGTGCTGCGAATCTTCCAGTGGTGCGGGACGTGCCCGGGCCAAGAGCAGGCCCGTCTTCCCTCCTCATCGCCCAGAAGAGGCCGGGCCTCCCCTGTTGGATATGTCATGAAGCAGTCAGTTATTTGATCTGGAATGTACTCGTGCCATGAGGCAAAGTGACTACTAAGCGCTTGCAGCTATTGGCAGTGCTTGAAATGGAAAAATAGAAGTGCAGGTACTCTGTACTAGAGTGCCTGCGTGTTTCTGAGTAGTGCTGGTTCTCTCCAATTAAAAGTGTTACATTTTTCTTGAGAAGAGCAGGTACTCTCCCTCTCAAAATAAATAAGTGCCAGTACTCAGTACCGGACAGTACCGGCCCATTTAAAGCACTGCCTATTGGTTTATCTCTTTTCTTCTTCCAGTTTTGCTAGCCCTCCTGAGCGAAAGGACAAATTAAAAACAACAGCTGGGCCAATTTTGCCCCTCGAAATTAATTCCCGCACTACTATAGACAGTTTTCTAGTTCGAAAAGTAGATGTTGCCTCAAAGTAGATCCAGCTTGCGGAATGCAGACTCTTCATCACGGCCAAGGAGCTGAGTGGCTTATCCACCTCCGAGACTCAATCCCCAATAGAGAGCTGGGGCAATGTTGAGAGCGACACCAGTGCCTTTGCCAGATGGGAAACTACCTGACATGGCCTCTGCTGAGCCCCCCCATTGAACAGGCACTCCAACAGGCACCGGGTATAACTAGTTTAGAAGTTCTTAAAGCCCTGGAATCAATTGCACCTGACAAGGCACCAGGGCTGGATAAAGTGCCTGGAGACTTGTTTAAGCTGTTTAAGGATGTATGGAGTCCTTACTTCATCCTGTTTTTAATGCTCTGATGGCTGGAACGCCAATGCCCCCTACTTGGGCTGGGGATGAGACTATCCCTGTTTTTGGTTGTAGGTCCTTACCTGAGTGAGTGGAAGATTTGCTTGGATGTCTTGACCCCGCTATAAGATGTCTTTAGAGATGAGGTAGGAATGATTGATCAGGTATTTCACCTGCAACTGCTATACTGGAAGTATGGCTCTCTGAGGGCTCTGAGGGGTGGCAGACTTTATTTTATATTTGTGGATCTTCAATCTGCTCTTGGCCTCTCCCCTGGTGAGTTGTTATGGAGGGTGCTGTTGGGGATGGGGGTTCCTCCCTATCTTCTCAAAGTTATTATTAGATTACACACTAAGAATTTTGCTAAGGTTAGATGCAGGTCCCAGAGTGAGCTAACTGACCAAATCCCCAACAATCAGGGAGTGAGACAAGGGTGTGTCTCATTTACATTAATGATTTAATATCTGAACTAAGGAAATGCAAGGGTGATGTTCCATGCTTAGCAGGAAACAAGATTCCAACCCTACTATTTGCAGACAATACCCTTCTGCTGCCCAAATGCCCCATGGGTGCACAAAAGCTCTTGGACTGCTCTAGGGCCTTCTGCAGGCAACGGGGGCTGGAGATCAACCTCAGTAAGACCAAATACATGGTACTTAACCTTTGCCCAACATCACGCTCAAACCCAACTCTCAATGGTGCAAGTTTGGATTGTGTTCAGGTATTTGATTATTTGGGGGTCACACTCTCTGAACACTTTGATTGATCATTCCATGTTCAGAAGCTCAGGCTTAAGCTTGAGCAGTACTGTGGGGGAATATTGAAGGCCCAGTTTAGCTCTTTTTTCCAAACAATCTCCCCAGCCCTTGAGATCTACAGGTGCCAGGCAATGAGGGCCGAATTGTACAGTGGGGAACTGTGGGGCCACTTAGACCCCAGGGCTCTTGAGCAAGTAGAGAACCGATTTATGAAGAGCCTAAGCAACCTCCCACCAAGCACTCCTTTGCGCCCCCTGTGGCAAGATTATGGCTTAAAGCTCATTATTGATGTAGTCGGCCTGAAACTGTTGTACTAATGGTGGATATGGACAGTTTCTGAGCTCAAACATTTTAGTAGGGCCTTAAAAGAAGTAATAGGGCAGGCTGGGGCTACTAAGATCCCTTGGCTCAGGACGGTTAGGGACCGACTGAGGCAGATTGGGTTTGAGAACATTTGGTCCACTCCAGTGGATGTTGTAACAGTCCCGAAGCAAGAATTAAAGAGTGCCTACTGGTGTTATATTGATCATCTCACTTTAGCCTCTTGTAGGGTTGGGCTCAAAGATGACTATAGTCTAGAACCATTTCTGGGCGAGGTTGAACCCTTCCTTGCAATGACTCTATGGCCCTCATTACAACATTGCCAAAGGCCGCCTTTCAATTTTGTACCGCCAGCAGGCCGCCAATGCGCCTGAATGCCGCCAGCCGTAATATGACATCCCTGCTGGGCCAGCGGACGGAAACAGAGTTTCTGACCGCCGGCCGAGTGCGGAGTACGGCCATAACATTGCAGCCGGCTCCTAATGGAGCCGGCGGAAATGTGGCGGTGCGGCAGCACCCGTCGCGCAATCCACTGCCCGTAATTCAGGCAGTGGATTGCACGACGGGGCTGTGCATGGGGGCCCCACGAGTCACCCATTCCGCCAGCTGTTCCATGCCGGTATTTACTGCTTGCAGCGCTGCCCTGGGGGAATACAACCACCGGGACTGCCATGGCGGTAGCCTGGAAATCCCCAGCGGTATGACCGTGGCGAGACCGCCATGGTCACAATGCGGGATGTAGGACGGCCATCCTGTTAGCGGTACTACCACCACTTTTGCGGTTGTAATGAGGCCCTATATATTACATTTTGCTTAGGAACCTTACTTATTTGTTTCTTCTTGGCTACAAGGAATCATGGGAACCCCAACCCTATTTAATTAATTAGAGGGACACTGGACCAAGCCAATGGTAAGATCACATAAGTAAGGAGCAGTTTCCAAGCCCCTTTTTACATTTTTTTTTTTTTATTCAACAAAAGATTTGGCAAGCACAGCGTCCAAGCGCAATTATGCAGACAAAGCCTAAAAAGTGCTAACAGTGGTATCATCTAGAATAGAGTTTAAAATATCTTTCAGGTAGGCATATCCTCGAGACCCGAAGAAGAATTAACAGAGTAATAATGGACATATAGCTCATGTATGTCATTTAGGAGTCGCCAGGGGGTCACATCTGCGACTCCTAGCTTGCCCCTTTGCAACCCCTGGCACTGCCTTTGTGACCCCTGACCTCAGAGGTGGCAAAATCAGTGGCAAGAGCACACAAGTATCTTTCATTTACCGCTTCTGGCTCAAAACTCGTTTTCTGCTCATTTTTATAACACTAATAGTGAATAACAGTCTATTATTAGTTAAAAGTGTAGTGTAGTTAAAAGTGGAGATGCAGGGTGTGGAATGGACCTTTACTGGCATTTAAGGTGAGAAAACTAAAATGTCTTTAAATGTATGTTGTGTGGGTGCATGTGGGTGAAAGTGAATTTGTGAGAGTGTGTATATGTGTGAGCATTTATGTTTGTATGTGGGATTGTGTGTGTATTTGCGTGAGTAAATATGAGTCAGTAAGAGCAAGTGAGAGAATGTGAACGAGTGAGTCAGGGTAAGAGTGAATGCAAGAGACAGTGAAAATGAAGGAGTGCAAGTGAGCGCTCCGCAAGACTGAGTGTGAGTGAATGTAAGTAAGCATAGGTGAGAATGAGTTATGCTTGAAAGTCTGATTTTGGACCTGGCATGCTTCTTGTCTTATAGAAATACAATTGTAAAAATGCTATCACTGGCTTACTGTAATCAATGCTTGCTTACGGGACATCCACAGCAAAATGCTTGCGCTGGCTACACCATGGGTCAAATGTGGCATGGTTGACACCTGCGGCAAATTGCTGATGCTGGTACACTAACGGAAATTATTGGCATATGGGAGGACAAAGTGGCATATATCAGGGTGCCATCAATGGCAAACTATTGCCCTCGACATACTATATATAACATTTTACATAACGCCCCCCTCACTAGAACATGGACAGCAGTACTAGCAAAATTCTGTCTCTGGCATATTGTGTATAATGCTTCAGCAGGAGACGCTCCCAGAGCAAAACACTGGCCTGGGCATTGGAGGTAATTTTTGACATATGGAGCACACATAGGATATTTTAAAAACATAATAGGTCAACTCATTGGCACTGTCAGATTTCAATAGCTTGCCACACCATGAAAGGACTTTAAATGCACTATTTAGGGCCCATTTGTGTTCAAAATTGTGTCAGGGAGGAGAAACTTCCACCCTCCAGTCGTCATTAGAAAACTTCAGACTCACTTTGCTTGCTTACTACAATTCATGTACCTGTTCCCTTAACATATTATATCTGCACCTTTATATAGATGATTTCCAAAAACAGACATTTATTTGTGTTCTATTAATCATGCAATGATTATAGAACTTCACCAGTGTTAATTATTGTGATATCTTTGGGATTAAGATCATGTGACATCATTGCCTAGGAAGATTTAAAGTCAAAGGTCATATGATGTCACATGAAGGTTAAATGGTATATGCCACTTCTGCTACCCCTAGCATTTCGGTGGCATCTATGATACAGCTGCTCACAAACAACAAAACCATCTGTGAATGTAGACACAAACCAATCCACTTTAAGATTCTGCACCAGTGGCTAGACACAGCTTTACCCTATCCTAGAGTACAGAGTGTAGAAGATGTCATTCTGTGCAGGCTTATTTCCAGTATTTAGCATGGTCCTGCCCAGAAGTGTGGGAATACTTGTAACAGATACTCAAATGATCAAGTTCATGTTTAGACAGACATCAACTGTGGTACTGCCGGGCTACATACGTACCTGACTGGTTCCACAGCGGGTACAAAAAAACAAGCATTTGCAATGCAGTCGTTCTCACATTTGCTCCAGTTAGAGCTATTGGTGTTGTAAATTCCTAACTGGACTTTTCTTGCCACATAATTTGAAAATGAAAAGTAAAACAGTTGACAAAAGCAAGCTGATTCAAAGCGCCATGACCGCCATGAGCGTGAAGGAGGGACACAAATGGAAAAAGAAGTTCGCTCACAGTCAAATATATCAGCAATCTTGCAATTATCCATTAAACAAGGTCAGTATGCAAGGTGGTAACAAAACCTCCCCAAGGAGGGACAAACGTAAAGCAAGCCTACAAACGAGTGAAAGTGATAGGCGTGAGGTGGGCGTGGTTAAAAGCCCACAATACTAACAACAGATCAAAGCGCTTGCGCGCTCAACCTAAAAACGATAGCTCTTCAAGCACTGCGGGACAGACGGAGTGTGGAATTGTGATAATGGCAAGGCTCATGGCATGTCAAAAAATTAAAATAACCCTAATCCACGGAAAATATATTGTATTTTGCAGAACTCAGATATGGTTGCGATGCAATATAAGATGTGAAAGTTCTTTCAAATTTGTGGACTAGGTCAGCCTTCTAAACATTCAAACCTGCCTTTAGATGGTGCCTTTTCTTGTATGATACCTACGTCTGCTATTTCCTTTTTGAAAATGACAAACTTAAAGAAAACATGAAATAGGCTGTACCAGTTCTTTTTTTTTTCTTAGCTCATCTGCAGAGCAGATCGAGGGCAAAAAAAACTCCTAAATCCACTTCACAGGTGATCTAGAAGAAAGAGCATTTTCCTGCCATGAAACATGAAAGTTCAAAGAAACTTTCTTGCTTGTGCACCCTGCCCCTTCCGAAGCGACAAAACCGCAAAGGGAGGCATGGCCTACAGATTGTTTTGGGCGAAAAGGCTGTCCACCACCAATCCGAATCAACTAACCACCAAGACCATGATTCTTGGCAGTGATAATTGCTGAAAAGATCCACTGTTGCAAGGCTTCTGAGAGGCTGGCATCAGCCAATCAGATCAGGTTTACTGTGAGATAACTGCTGGAAGTCTCGCTCTCCTTATTTTTTTTTTAATAAATGGCAAGCAGAAGTGCATCCTCACAATTCCTTCCTTGATCTGCTAACTGCAAACTTACAAACGAATTACTGCGAACTCTACTGATTAAGTAATATTTTAATTTCCATCCTTGGTTTCCATTGCCCAGACAATGAGCATTTGCAATGCAGTGGGTATCACGTTTGCTCGAGTTAGAGCTATTGGTGCTGTAAATTCCTAACTGGACTTTTATTGGTGCATATATTGAAAATGAACAGTAAAACTGTTGACATAAGTGAGCTGATTCAAAGTGCCAAGGCCACCATGAGCATGAAGGAGAGACAAAAGGAAAAAGAAGTTTGCTTGCAGGTAAATGTATCGCAATCACGCAATTAAACACGTACCAGGGTCAGTGTCCAAGGTGGTAAAAAAAAAAAAAAACACCCCAAGGATGGACAAACGTAAAGCTTTAACCAATGGTAAAAAGGATTTTGAAAGGCAAGCCTACAAATGAGTGAAAATGATGGGCATGCAATTGGTGTGGTTAAAAGCCCACAATACTTACAAAAGGTCAATGCGCTTGCACGCGCGTCCTAAACATGATGGAATCATAGTTTGTTTCATTGCTTTTGTCCAACAGAGTGAACCCAGTGAGGGTGTGCCGTGTATTTTGACATTTTGTCAGTAGAGCACCAGACAATGTTATTCCCCAGTTATGGAGAAGCTGGTGTTTGGTAGCCTCTAGGGTGTCAGTTAATTGCATAAAACGCTTTGCCTGTGTGTACCATGCAGTTATTCACCCCAATTCACTCACTCCCTGCATTTACGTGGTTAGTTGTGACACAGACATGTATGCCGTGCATTTTGTCATCATGTGCCCTGTGGATGGTGTACTACTGGAGGGCAAACTGAAGTAGCATAATATGAAGGTCTCCATCCCAATGTTGTCAGTTGATTTGGCATTCCATATGCAGATCCCCATTGCAGTGCCCTTCCTTCAGGTCAGCTGCGAGGGGTGTAGGAAAGCCAAATGTAGTTCTGTCCAGAACCAAGTCCTCCAAAAATAATAAGTTATGTCTGATATCACGCTTGTCTGTTTTGGCAGTAACTGGCAATGCTTGTTTACAGTGCTTGGCCCATCACAGCTTAAATCCTAATCTTGTACCTATCTGCAGTTTACCCCTTTTATCTTGCAAAAAGAGCTATCTGGAAATTACAGAGACTCCACTCAGAAAGCCTACCCTCTTCTTTCTGGAATTCATATTCCTGTGACTGAGGCTGTGCATGTCCACCCCTCCATCATGGAGTGAGCCCGGGACGATGTGCTGTTCACTGGTTGGGTAGTTCCGACTTTGAACATACCACATAGTTTGATTGGCCTGACTTCCTGCCACTGCCACCTTAGTTAAAAAGAATTGATCCTTTAGGGGTATTCCCTTATATTTATCTGCACCTCTGGAGACATTCTGTTGCACCAGCAAAATAGGGCCTTCTGACCAGGATGGTAGCTGAATCCCTCCAAAACTGGGAGTAAACATATTACTTTAAAGGAAGCCCTGCTGTGCCGAGAGACATTTTAAAGCATAGGGAAGGTGGCCCATTAATTGGGGGTCCAACTTTCCAAGGGGCACCTTAGAAAATTAACTTTTGCTCTTTAAACATATGTCTAGTTCTCTATTTCAGCCTTTAACATATGATTCAATAGTGTTTCACATCACGGGCTTCAATTACGAGAAAATGAGTAATAAAATTCAGAGTTGTTCCGATCGGACGCCCCTAAAATACTTCTTGTCTGAGGCCCCAAAAATCCTTAAGGTGACACTGCCTGTGGTGACCTGCCTTCTAAGAAGCTGAAGCTCTGCAGCCCTGTCTGGAGAAGAATTGTCCGCGAACCAGAAGGCGGAGAGCAAGATCCAAAGGACGGCAGTCTCAGCTTCAGTCAGACACAGGGTCCCCCCTAACAATAAAAATAAGCGAGCTCTCACAGTAAAGGCAAGACCTCAATATTTAGGGGCATATTTATCATAGTGTTGCATTGCCCTTGTGCCATGCAAGGGAGAACAAGGGCGACGCAACGCTAAAGTCAGATTTATCAAGCCACGCAAGTTGGCATTGCTCGTCCACGAGTGGCTTGATAAGTCTAGAGTAAGCCAACGCAGAGCAAATCACTGCCTTGTGTTACTCTGTCACAAGTACTGGTCGATCTGGGAATGTGTCACAATGCTACGCCTGCCCAGGGGAGGCGGAACAAGGAGAAACCCACCTTGTAATATTAAATATGGCACATTCCTATCCTTTCCCTTTCCCGCAGTAAAGCAAGGTGGCTTGCTGCATTGCGCAGGATGAAAGTTTGATAAGTTTGGCCCTTAGTGTTTTACACACAGGAATCCAATGCAGCTCAGGCGACCTTGTAGAAAAAAGGTGATACTGCAGGCAGAAATCTGGGATCATGGGAAAGAGAGAGAGATGAACTTCAACATAAACTAGAATATAAACTATTTAATAATTTTCTTCTCTTAAAAACCAAGATGTCAACGGGAGACTCTAAAAGTCGGGTACATTTTCTTAGGCACAATTAGCCCGAGAAACGGAAACAAGGGTGCAGTGATTACAGTTACACTAACATGCAATTTTTCTTTATGACTTTAGACGTTTTACGGAAAATACATTGAGGAGGATTCTCTCGTGACTTTTGTACACACGGGCATTCGTCGTATACAGATTTTGCACTGACCACCCACGAACCGTATTTCGCATAAAACACATACTTTAGTGAAAATGACAGGTATTTTCTGTGGAAAAAATAGCCACAACCCAGCTACACGAAAACGCCTGGAGCAATTAGAATAAAAAACTTGTTATAGCTGGTTGCCTTTGGAACTGTGTCCATGATAAACAATAAGTAATGTGCAATAAGTATTCCATTCCAATAGCATATTATGTCATCTAGAAGATAGGTAGGTATAATCATTGAGCAATCTCCACATACAATATGCAGGAGTAAAACGAGTGACGCTTCAACAAATAAAAGAAGTAGGAAGAGAAAACCGATAGTAACCGTGACCCTGGCCCTGATTCTTCATAGCCGAATGTATGTCGGAAAAACGAATGCTGGAACAACGCATGCCTGAACAATGCGGTCGGAACGACGACCGCGTTGTTACCTCTAATGCCTTTACCACGAATGCCTTAACAATAATTTTTCTTTGTAAAGGCATTCCTGGTAAAGGCATTAGTGAACGGCATGCATGGTCCCAGCATGCGTCTCCGCTAGCCCCCACCCCTGCCCCTAAAGTGATCCCCC
Organism: Pleurodeles waltl; assembly: GCF_031143425.1. Taxonomy (NCBI): domain Eukaryota; kingdom Metazoa; phylum Chordata; class Amphibia; order Caudata; family Salamandridae; genus Pleurodeles; species Pleurodeles waltl. The sequence continues at coordinate 254,662,005 of NC_090449.1, read as the reverse complement.
CACCCCCACCCCAATTCCCCGAGGAACATTCCATACCATTCTTGGCGTGTTGAAATATTCAGCCTGCCAGCTATGTGCTATTAACGGGGGCCTACAAACAAAGCTATAGTAACAGAGACCCCAAAATTGCCCAGCCTAGTCGAAAACTAACAAACTTTCACTCAAGGGATAAAATTTACTTTTGACACCCTGGATTTTTGTATTACTGCTTAAGCGCTATAAACTGTTTGGGGACGCGTCAGGAATCACCTAGTCTGTTGATAGCCCCTCATTTTAAATTACACTTCATTTACGTAAAGATCTGTTCTGTTGAAAATGTGGGTCCTTCAGGGCTGTTTTGCGTTTACTGTGGCCGAATGTTTCTCAAACTGCAGCCGAACTTCACACTCTCAATCACCTCCTGGCCAGCTTGGCGAGCAGCCCTCAGAGAATCAAAGGAGTAGCTTGGTGAGCGGTTGACTCGCGGCGCTAGACGGCCCTTGGCACACACCCGGTGACCAGCATCTACCACAATCACTGCCCATTAACCTTGTCGGCCTCGTGGCCCAGACATAAGCCACCACACCCCCTGAAGGCAGCATGGGTTGTCCTTATTTTGTTTCTACGTTTTCTGTAATGATATGGATTTTAGTTTTCGAAAAGGAGTGATGGTCAGACCAAATCGCTTTCATGATTTCCACCTTCTACGCAGGGTGAGATTTCACTTTAATTCTCTTTAGTGCCTCTAACGTCTTATCTTTGGAGATTACTTTCTTTGCCAAACCTGTGAACCCTTCCTACACCTAGTAAAAAGCCTACATACTCTGGCAAAGCAGTTACATTGTGAGAGCAGGACTACACTGTGCCCCTCTGCCAGGCCTTTACCAACCACCCTCACCCCCATGTCTGTAGTGCATTTCCCTCCCTCGGATTCCAGTGATGTAAGCTGGGGGTCCTGGGCCTTAGTGCAAGCAATGAAACTTGGCCCCACATCTGATATTAAAATGCAACCATCAATAAGGTGAACCGCGCCCATCACACCCCAGGACCCCGGTGTCACTGCACCTGCCCACTGATGTTATTTACGGGTCGCTCCGTTGTTCGTTCTACTGCCTTCCCTTCTCGCGGTCTCTACCCGCTCCTCGCACCTGCTCCCTTTCATGCGCTCCTCTGCCCCGTCCCTCCCTCTCTCTCTTCTCCCCCTTCCGTCTCTCTCCTCTTCACCTTCTGCGCTCACTCTCTTCTTATTTCTGGATCATTTCTTTCCCTTGCCCACTCTGCTCACATCCGTCACCCTTATCTTTCCCGCTTAACCTTTCTTTATTCTCCCATTCTCACCTTCTCCAGACCCCCTCTTCGCTCTTTCACTCTCTTCTTTCATTCCTTACCTCTCTCTTTATTATTCCCCGATCTTCAACTCCCTCGGTACCCCTGCCCTGAAAATAAACACTGACAAGCCCCTGTCGTGCAGTCTAAAAAAGATTAGAACAGACAGGCTCTGAAATAACAACAGAAGGTGCAGGGCAGAATCTCCCCCCCTCCCCAACACACACACCTCTGAGCCCGGTGCACCAGTGATCGCGTCAGACTCGAGTCTAAGGCGTCACCAAGACTGACACCGCAGCACTGGAGGGAGGTCGCTGAGGCCTAGAGCGGAGAGAGCGGGAGGCCATGGCGCCCCTGTGTGCACTCGGCACCTTGCTGCCAGCGCACTGGGTTGGCCAGATCCGCAGGGCTCGGCGGACCGGAGAGTGATGGGTGGGGATGGTGGTAAAGCAGAAGGGCCCATTGGGCTACATTTACAGATGATTAACGTATCCGTCCTTTTACTGCGCATCGGACACTCGTCCACATCCAACTCACTGGAAACAGTTCATCCGGCAGAAAGCATTTCGAGGGTGGATAATATGAAGACCAACACGACAACAGTTAAACATGTTTATTTAAAGCTAGCACATCAAACTGAGCATCTGCACTCTTGCTAAATGCCCATCGAGGTCTGGATTTGGTAAAACTTATCACCAGGTTTGTGTTCCTTTTGTAACGCGAACCCGGCGCAAAGTGTTATGTTGGCATTTACTATCCTGGGCACATCAGGATTTGTGTTAGTTATTTTTTCCAAAGAAGGACAAAGTTGCACAATGTGCTGCTTTGCGTTACAATGTTCTAAAGGGGTGTGCTCTTTGGGAGTTGTAGGAGTGTTCCCAGTAAACCATCCTTTGGTTTTGATACAAATCCCGATAGACAAACTATTGTAGACAGGGATTTGCAGAAAAATCCTACTCCTCCTCGAAGCAGGTGCAATGAAAATGTTCCTTTTTCCCCGACTTTGCATGCGCGCTGCATTGTACAGCACATATACAGAGCAGGAAAATGTTAAAGCATAGTGTTTGTACTGGAAGGGTATCCCTCCAGTATAAAAACTGTTTCTGACAGAACTATGGTGCAAGGGTGTTTGTGTTGGTGCATGGCAGCCAAAAGTGCTTCAGCGCATAGAGAGAGGACACCAGTTCCACATCTTAGTAGATTCATGCAACACAGTACAGCAACTTTAGTTGCTGCACTGAGTGGCGGCTGCCATTCAACAGGGGTAGCAGGGCAGGGCGAGATGATACGGAGGGGTGAAAAAAAATAGAAAAAAGAAAAAAAATGCTTACCTTTGGAGGAGACGCATTTGTCTCCTCTCCACTGTCGTCCTCTTCCTGGGTGCACACAGGCTCCCAGCCAATCACTTCGCTGCTGTCACCAGCATGATAGCAGCGTCATGATTGGTCTGAGCAGCCTGCTTCCCTGCTCAGACTAAGAGTGGGATCCTGCGCATGTTCTCCACTCAACGGTTCAATACAGCCGGGTAGAGAACATGAAAAGTGCACGTCTGTTTGGCCGGCCCAACACGGCTGGCCAAACAGACATGCAGACTCTGTGGTGCACATAGGCCTTCTCCAGCCCTTCTCCAGCCCTTCTCCGGCCCCCTCCCTCCAGCCCCTCTCCTTCGCCCAGGAAAAATAAAATGATTATAATGTAGCATTATTATCATTTTATATTTCCTTTCCCCACAATCCAGTGGGGCGACGCTCCTCCACCTTGGCGGAGGAGCTGCCCCCCTGGCTGCACTGTTTTACATGACTTTTTAGTAAATCTAGGCCGGGGTGCTTCATCTATTCCATGTGGCTGCTTTACATGTCTCAGAATAGGAGACATTTCTCTTGATGGCCATGAAGGCTGCCATTGTTCAAGGGGCATGAATGCCATTATGCCAAGAGCACAAGACCCTCTGTCACAGCTTGGATAAATCAGGCCACAGTCCAACTAGAAAAGGTGGCTCCGGTAGCTTTTCTGAAAGGCATGTTTGCTTTGGTAAAGGCAAGACCTGAAGTACCTGTGGTCTCAATGCTGTGCATATGTAACAATGACTAGTATTTGAGTTTTTATGTCCACATTTTTCATTCCCCTGAAGTTCCCGTGTGTGCAATTGACATTTATTCCACATCAGACCACAGATTCAAACTTCAAGTTTTGCTCACTCAGTGAGCAGTGGGTGTAAGAAATAAGAGGAGAAGCCCTTACCAGCTTCTGTACCCATGCTACCCAGTACCCTATGTTCTGACAAAGAGCTGAAATGTATATTCGATTTCCACTTTCTCAGGCAAATCAATTATTTTCTATGGTTGCCTTCCTTTGTCCCTACTCTTAGATTGTTGGTGTTTTCTTTAAGCACTCCAAACACTGTCTTCCCATAAAGGTACTAACTATTCTCACAGCAATAAAACCGCTCATAACCCCAAATTCATTTCTTCCAAGACACAACCCGTGCCAATTTCCGTGCTAATGTAAAACATAGAAAGCCTGTTATTGGGTTATGTCTGGGCCAGATGTTGAATAAGGGCTGCAGCAGGCCTGTGCTTTATTTTTACCTCAGATACTTCAGATCAGGTTCCTAAGCAGTAAGCTTTGGTGTTTACCTTGTGATGGAGGTCTGCAAGATGAGGAAACATTTAGAGCCAGCCAGAGAAGCTTATGGTGTCTGTGATGCCATCGCGGAATGTGGAGGCTGGAGCGCACTGAAACCTGCACGGGGCAATTGTTGACCTAGAGTGTGATAGAGGTAAAGATTGGAGGGAGTACACCAAGTCTTATGAGGAGCCTTCATTTGAAGGGCTTCTAAAGAAGAATGTTCACATTAGATTTCTATCCATGCCACTTTCATGAACTAGTCATAAGAATGACACCTGCATTTTGCCAAAACTTCTGGTGGCCACAAATCCTTAAATTAATGCAGCTTTAGGAGTCTGGAGATGGCCTCAGCAACCATAAGCAGATCCCCTGGATCCTTTTTATGTGACATTATAGAGGGTGTTGATTATGGTATCTTCTTCTTAAGAAATAAAACTCTCATGCTCGAATTGGTGCGGGTCCCTTCAGATTTAATGTGGAATAGCAGCAGCACCCCCAAGTACATTGGCCTGGATTTACCAAAAGGCAGACAGCTCCGCGCATCGTCGCACTGTGTCGCATGAATGGAAATAAAATTGTTCAGGACCACATTTACAAACAGTCATGCACTAAGTATGACATCAACTGTTTTAGCGTAATGTCAATTGTTGCACAACAGTCGAGGCAATGGGGTCTTGCATGATACTTGTACCAAGAGATCCACCCTTCAGTAGAAATTTCTATGCAGTGGCAACTAGCCAAGGGTAATAACCAGTCAATTTCCTGTCCATATACTCGGTAACTGCTGCAATATTCAGAAGGTGACTTTTATGACTTTTTAAGAACAAGTAGTGACCAACAACAATATATTAAATCATATATGAAAAATTATCAATATGTAGAATTACAGAAGGGCAAAAGTGATTTTTTTTCACAGAGGGGTTCCGAGTGACATCAAATAGACAAGACTGGCGAAGCTCAAATTGTTTTTGAAGTCACTCAGAACCCTGATATGAAAAACATCCCATTACCCACTTTTTACCCATCTATAACTTTTTGTTACGTGTAGCAAAATCATCTCCCCATGCTTTCAATTGATACACAGGCGCAGAAGGGTAATGGGAGACACACATAACATGGCCTTTCGTCTCTGTCCAAAATGTAAAAAATAAAAATAAAAAAGATAAAATAAAACTGACTTCCTGCCAGCCACCCCCAAAAGCCTCTCTTTCCACACTTTTCATGAAGCAGAGTTCTCTGCTCTCCATCTGGCGCTGAACTGAGGGGCTCTCTGACCTTCCTGACAGTGTGGCTTCATATGCCTTTACAACATAGCAGAAAAGCATGAAACAACTCATATGTCCCCCTGCTGTAAGATCATATCATTAAATAACTAGATTTAGAATCTGGTACTCACGCTAGGGGCACTCAGTGGGAGACATATATAACATGATATACTTCATTTGTAACAGTGCAGTGTGGTTCAATATTACCATTGAGGCATTCTGGGGACATCATGAGCCATCAGGCTGAAGGCAGAGAGGTCTGTAGATATCACCAGAACTCCAGGTGGCAATCTATATAGGATCAAGCACTGCCTGATGTATAAGGATATTGCAAGTCACAGAGGACTTCCACAACAATAAAGGGGAACGAGGCTGAAGACCGAGTTCCTTTGAAATGTAATGGAACTCTGAGATGACTTGCAATATCCTTACCACGTACGGCAGGGAGTACTTTATTCCTTACAATAAATGGTCACACCAGCACCTTTACCACAAACCACTTAAATCCTTGCTGCGTAGTTAATGGATATGAAAGTGAGAGCAGCTTTGCAAACACCTGTCTATAATTACATCAGAGATGCAAAAAATAAATATGTTGCCATAAATATCTCCTTTCTGCTTGTCATTACACAGTAAAACAGAGAAGAAAGAAAAGCCATGTAGTGCTTTAAACAGCAAAATGAGGTATAGCCCCTAATTCCAGTGGCTTTGACACACCAAGGTGTTAGGATCCACCGTGTCACATGCCACTGAGAGGTCCAATAAAACTAATGCAGACGTGCCTGGAATCGTCTTCCCCTCTAAAGGCATCCATCCATATCTGCCAATAAGAGCGATGTGGTGTTGTGTCCAGAGCAGAAGCTTGCCTCCTGCCAATCCAAGAAATGTGACATTTGATGGTGGTTACAAATGACGTCAGAGGTACATGTTTCCAGGATTTGAACCAGAATGAGAGCCAAGAAACGTGTCTACAGTTCTTTGAGACAGTCGGGTCGGCTGGTGCTTATTCAGCGAGGAATTACCGATGCATTTATCAATTGATGAGGTACCACTCGCTGAGACAGAGAAGCACTGCGAGAGGACAAGAGCTGGCTGTGAATCGGAAGCCTATTGGAAAAGCAGGGATTGAGCAGAGAGCCCGATTTTACTCTAGAAGTTATTTTCTGGCGAGTAAATAAGTTGGTTAGTGAAAGATCATCAATTGCTGCAGCAGGAGCCATCACCTTAGTGCCTGCAGATTGAAAGACATCACCAATAACGTCATCACTTTTGTCCTTGAATTGACCTAGAAACAAGAAGTTCTCCCAGTCACACAAAGCATTGGGGAGTTGATTCCCGGTAACATCCTTCCTAAATATTAGAAACATTCAAAATCTCAATGGCATAAATTGTTTAGTATCTGATAAATGTTGCTTATAATCATGCATACGTCCTTTATATCTCAACCTACCCTCTTCCAAATAGTGTCTGTGGCTGCATAATTTGCATTTTTTTACAGCCTAATCATGAAACCTTTGCCGAATAAGATGGTCCTCCATGTCAAATAATCCTTCTGGCCCAGGCAATGGTAAAGCTCTGCCTTTTGAGGGGCTGCCATTATGATAATGAAATCCATATTTCACAGGGAAAAAACACAATATGGCACTGTTCCTTTTGAAATATGGGTTTTATATCACTGCATTTGTGCAATAACAAACACTCAAACATGTACTGTATAAATGTATACTTAATACAAAATATGTTAAAAAACATTCATTAAAACGATATCTCAACTTAAAAGACGTAAGAAAGACATTGTAAAACCCACATTGACATTGTCTTCTTCTATAATACATTCCTTATATACTTGGAGTCTGCCACGCGACATCATACAGAGCTTGGCAACTTACAAATCATCTCTCCAGTTTTAAATCATACTGACGCCTTTCGGTAGCTACATCTAATTCACTCTACCGTCATCAGGTCATTGGACAAAAACTTCAACAAACAAATTGATTCAAAACTTGTGGGGACATCACCGACCTTCATACAATAGTGTTACCCATGTACCCCAACAACGCACTAGTGCTTCCTAAACCAGTCCCCCTTAAAGCATTGTAGAAGCATTGATAAGATATGATCATCAGTATTACCGAAAGCCATCTATACCTTTTTTGGTTAGATCTTCTATGCAAATTATGTCCAAATAGTATTGTGATGGAAGCAACTGTTGTGAAGGTTGTAACATTTACTCTATTCTCCGTTATTAATTTAGAGGAAAGCAGGATTGCCCAATAGGGAAGACATTTGAAAATAGCTGGTTCTACCATGGTCCACATCGAGTAGTTCTTCTTCCAGACATTCCAAAGCTCACAAACCGGTTCCGTGATAGTGGGGGAGAAAAAATATGGTAAGTCACAAAACAATTCTGTAGAATTGCACGGTACAAGTGGAAATTTCACGATATTCAGCTTCTTCATTGTTTATGCCTGGTTTCATTTATTGCCTGAATTTCACACACGGCCAGGTCATGCTTTTTAAGTGATCGCTTTGTGTGAAATCCTATGGTTGTTTGCGCTGTTCCAACCCTCTTACACTCCCTTTGCTATTAATAACAGCGATTTGGCATTCTGTGATACAAAGTAATTGCCTTAGTGTAAATTTGCTTGCCCAAAATATATTTTGCACTGGAAAGATCAAAGTTGAAATTTGCGCCACAGAAACGCGCAGTGAATTTGGGTCATTTTTTTTCCCCACTGCCTCAACTCAAACCCTTCAGGTGGAGACCCTACCAATATTCCAAACATAGGAAGATCTGCAAGGTGCTCCTGATGATGGCAAGGGGCATCAAATACCAGGCAATGGGTGGACTGCTTGAAGGAATCTCAGCCACTGAATCCCTCAGGCCACTTCCCTAGCAATCCTAACTGAGGTGGCATGGTGGGTGAAAAATGATGCGTTGGGATGCGGCTCAAGTGATTGCCAGTTATCTGAGATTAATTGAAGCATTCCATCTGCCACTTTGTTTTTGGTGCTGTAAGTGGAACTGGTATGTCCAGACATGCCTCCTGTGCACACTGTGTTACTGAAACCAAACTTTACCAGGCTGATGAGTTTGAATAAGGGCAAAACTGGTCCTAGCTGTCTCGTGTTCCGGTTCCAGCAGGATCTGGCCGTGCAGTTTGGGCTGGACTGTTCCCATTGAAGCAAGGACAAGACTGATCTGCATATAGCGGAGACCAAACTGAGGCAGCATAGTGGGCGAAAAATGATGGACTGGGATACAGTCCCTGGCAATTGCCAGTTAATGAGATAAATACAGGCATTCCATGCACCTCTTTATTTTTTATACCCTGATGACAGGAAGGCATAACTAGGTACAAAATGAAAGATGGCTAAAAAAAAACACATTATAACAGGAGTGTTCCCTTGAAACTTACTATAGAACAACATTTTCTGCTTCTCTTAATACCTGGAAAAAGGATTGGTATATGACAAGTCCTGCTACAAGTAAAATGGGATTTTATAGAGTGATGGTTCACCTGGCAGGGTGCTCACATTCTAGCAGAGTCCTCATCTGTAATTAGGGATATTAACCTAAAAGGTCTACATTGAAAAAGAAAATTAACAAGTCTAGGGCACGTGACCCCAGTGAGCGGGCTAGGTCACTGTTCACCTCCACCAAGGAACTTGTGGTATGAGATACCTGAGCCTCAAGGGATAAACGCCCTGACAAGGGGACAGGAGTTCACATTCTGAGAAAGAACAGTGCCTAGTCCAGACTTTTATGAAATACTATAACATGAGAAAGGTCATCTCTAATAAAGACACAGAAGGTATATCTGTAACTTGGTGATCACACAAATGTTGATTGTAACCTAAAAACCATAAAAATCACTTGAGAGGAGTGAATTGGAGGTGAATCGGCGCTCAGTAAGTAGTCATTATTCGGTTTACCTGACTAGATTGGTTCTCCCTCACTACACAGACCGCAGTGACACCACCTGAGATGGTCACTGAGTAATTGGCAAAGTGAGGTAGGAGTAAGACGCCATCTGACAACTATGGTTGTGTGAAGAAAAAGATGTCCTTTTACGAGGGATTGCGCTGAGGTGTATTCATGAGGAGATCGTATTTCAACAACTCAGCTATTGTGCTAATAATTTACTTATCAAATGAGTGGGACACTTTTCTCCTCGTGCTAATGGTGTAGACAGTGTTTCTTTAGCAGTGTTTACATGTTTCGACAACAGACAAGAAATGTCTCTCTCATCCAGAATGTGCTTTGGGTTCAGGAACTGAATGGTTGTACATTGCTATTTCAATCCAGAATGTCAGTCTAAGGTTTTTTCTTTTAACACGGTCCCTAAATGCATTCCTAATAATTACTAATACGAGGGTTCAGATTGATTTAGCCTTTGGAAAACAAGTGGCAGATATAAAAAGGTTTTGCCTCTGGTTTGTATTACTTTTTTAATACGGACCAGACACAAAATCCTTTTTGGTATTCAAAAAAAAAAAAGTAGCACCGCAGCGCATGCGCGGCCTCGTGTTACTTTGCAACAGGGAGGCATTCTTTGGGCGCGCGGGGGCATTCTTGTGCACCATTCATGAATTTTCACGCAAACCCATATCTACAAAGCCGTATAGACATGGATGTGCGAAAAGTGTCTGAGCCCGCCGTAACAATGAGAATTATATTTATTTCTCCTCCTTATTTCCTCTTTGCACGTGTTAGGAATAGGAAATATCCTCAAAGGATAGTTGTTGTGCAGTAAAGTACACCTGGCGGTGTGTTAACACTAAATAACTTCAAACATTCTTAGTATTCAATAAACATGAGTTCTACACTATATACTTTGTAAATACACAGCATATAACTCAGGCCGATTAACACTTCACCCGATCGCCCAGACACTTTTCTAAGTCTCTATTGAAAGCAACAAGGACCATTAGCAGCGACCTCTACTTTTCAGGGTTTCTAAATAATCCCAAAGGACAGAGGGCTGGTGCGTAAACGGAGGTACTTCTAATGCAGTACATCTGCCTTCCCTAAGTCGAGACTCTTTCTTCGTACACAAAACTGAAAAACAAACTGCAGGCTGACATTGTTACAGGTGGAAAAGAATAAATCAACGCAGAAAGTTTAATATATATGAGAACACAGTGACCCCTGGTGGACAATAAAGATACTTAGTAGGAGCAGCCCGAGTCTTCAGAAAAAATATGTGCAATTCTTACTTGCAAATCACCGATTTAGACCGTAAGGTACTGTTTTCCAGACAGCACTAATGCCTGAAGATTTCAGTTCACAATCTACTGCTTTTTTTTCCAAGAAGTAGGTGATCCGCACGGCATGAGAAACTCACGAAATCGGCCTTTTTGTCCCGGAAAAGCGATATCCACACAGCTCTGCCACAATTTCTGGTTATGTAGTGGAACTAGAATTCTAAGTTCCTTTTGCCGAAAGCCTCGTTCTCAGTGGTTCCTCGGGTTCCTTGAAGCTACGTTTCCAGTTTCCTCCATTTTCATGGCGTTTCTTCATGGTTCCCCTTCCGCCTAGGCTTGCTTGCTGGCCTATAAAAGACAGCCTACCAGGCCGAGGGTTATATTCTACCTCTCGTCATTGAAGTAAAGAAAGAGTTCACGTACCAATGATGATCAAAGGTCTTGCTAATGCTAGGTATTGGCTTTGCCATTCAATGTCTTTTACCCATATTGTACAGCAGCATGGCGAAAAATTAAATTAGAAAAAAAGCACTATTACATAGAAAGCGCTGGTGCCGCGTCATACAACTTTTTTTCAGGTAGAATGAGCAAGCCGGGATGGGGGTACGACAAGAAACAAAGGTGAAGGAGTGGAAAGGAGGTTCAGCAAGACAGAAAATGGGTGGGCTGGAGCCAGGGACAGCAAGACAGAAAAGGAGTGGGTGGGAAGGGAAAGTGAAATAGTACCTCAATCACAACGCGAGCAACGGACGGACAATTAATAGAAAACTGTCTGTGCTTAGTCCATGTTCCACAGAAAGAAAAGGAAGTGATGCCTGGCACGTGGTGGCCAATTAGGAGGCAGAAAAGAAGAGTGGCTGTCAAGCCAGAGAATAGTAAGCAATGGGTGGACTCCAAGCTCTTTATTGTAAACAGTACCCCACACATGGGCGTAGGAAGTGTGGGGAACGCGGGGGATGTATCCCCCCAGATTTTGGAGTGTGGGGGATACAGGGGACAAAATAATTTCCACTCTCATTATGATTTGCAGGGCCATTTCGTCCCAATGTATTTTGACATTTTCACAAGCGCCTGCACACACTTTCAGAAGTGCTTTCATTCCTTCCAGGCAGCATGGAAGAGGGTTTCTGATTTAAAATTTCTGCTGACCCAGGACAAAGGTTGAAATTAAGGGGCCATCAGGCATTCTTTTGATTGATTATTCTAGCTGGAAGCTGTCTGGAGCCTCACACCTTGGTGCTATTTAGGAAACAAAAGCACACGGCTTGCTATTACTTCACAGGTATCCAAGAGAGACATGGTTTTGACTGTGTTCAGGCACTACATATAAGATATAGGTATTCACTGTAAGAATGTCATATGTGTTGGTTTGCCCCAGTATTTACATAAATAACAATTTAAATACCACTATTTAAAAAAAAATATGTTTATAGCGCTACTTAATCCAATGCAGGGTGTCCAAACGCTTTACATCATACACATTATTATTATTCCCTGAGATATACCTGGCACACAAAGATCTATTCAGTAGATGTCTTAATCTCCACAAAATATTTTAAAATGCAGACTTTGCACCAATTAAGCAGAAGTGATTTACTGCCACATTTCTCCGTTATGCCAATTTCTTGGTGGCAGAGCCTCTAAAAAATAAATGTATAAATTGAGGCCCAGATATTGTGTCAAGGTTGCCTAACACTTTTGGCACAAGCCCCAAGCAAAATCTAATTTGTTATATATAGTAAAGCGCGCAAATGTACTCATGATAGACCTGCTAAACATATGTCTTGAGGTGTTAGGATCTGATGCCACCTTCTTTGAGGTCATGGGTTGTGATGCCAAGTGCAATGTCACATGCCATGATGTCATGCGTTGTGATGTCACTTGCATACTGCCTAACTTGGTTAGTCCCCCCACTTCTTTTTTTAGGACTTGTCCCTGAGTATTTGTAGTTGCCTAGGATCACACCACTTACTGAAACTGGTAAGGCGAGTTTTTATCTTCTCACACTATACAATTTATCTACTAGAAAGGTATCTCTTTCTAACATTTACACGTAACGGGGATCCGCCCCAAGTGCAGACGTAAAGATACTGCTTGTAAATGTCCTTTGTGAATTCCCAAAAATCGTAAAATTAGAAATTTGGTCTAAATTTAGACCAAACATCTAAGTTTACCTTTGTGAATAAGGCCAAATGTTTTTTTATCTAAGTAATAAAGGGTTGGATTACAATGTAGCTAACAGGGAGAAGCCACGTTTAATATTAAGCTGTTTGCCTAGCAAAATTAGTTATGTTGTTGGTATTGTCACATACTTAAGCATATTGAAGTATATTATCTTTTCTGTATTTGACATTCTTGTTTGATTTGTATTATAATTGTTTTAATTAATTTTCCATTTTTATGAGTAGACAGAAAAAATGGCAAATAAAGAGTAACAGTAACATGAGGATACATTGGTGAGAGGGCCACTAGAATTATGCAGCAGGGGAGGGCCAAATTATGTGGCAGGGTAAACTAAGTTATGCAGGCAGAAGAGGCAAATTATGCGACATAATGTGATAGTATTTCATTATTTTGTCATTTTTACACATGTTAACACTCTCTGGGCTTAGGTTTCACCTCATTAGTACCAGCGTAACACCTAAATATAGCAACAAGCAAAAGAAACGTTAGCAGTCAACGTTTGCAAAGGGGCCTTCCACTGTGCACAAACACGTGTTGCTGCGCTTTTAGTAACTTTTGAACCTTTTTTGTTTAAATCTGCAGATTAAGCAGCAGATGTTAGATTTTGTGGCAAAGGCGGCAAATCCATAACTATGCGAAAAACACTGCAGCGCCCAATCACATAATTCCAGTGGCCCTGGTGATAGCTAACTCAGGCATTAGAAATACAGTGTTCGTATCAATGCATTTGCAAAGATCTGCACACATTTCATAATGTTACAGGACAATACAGCAGTCCTGGCCCATAAGAGCGTGTGTAAAAGGCCCTAAATAGCAAGATACAGTTTGACTGTCACAATCACAGAGGAGTTCCAGTTCATTAGATCGAATCTGTCTGGTTTGCTAAAGTCATTTAGAGGACATTTGGAAAGCTCCCCAGGGAATGCATTCCACCCACTGCTAACCTTTGACTTTGCAACTAACATTTACTTGATTTCTATTTGCTAGCTGTATTTGATTTAGGCTGTCCAGCTTGAGTTTATCCCTCCAGTAGAGCATCTCTTGTATACTGTATCCTTCCACCAGTGTTTGATGTCTATAAACAGGCCTTTAAATATTATTCTTATCTAGTCTCACTTGCTGTGCATTCAAAGACGAAAGTCAAATTATAGGCTCTGTCTACCCATGGAGCTTGGCGTTTATCTTTCTTTCTTTCTTTGACTTCAAAGTGAGGGAACTTATATGACAATCATGATAGCTACTGGGGGTGTGGTGGAGGAAGGCTTTAGGATGCTATTTTATCCTCCACACAACAAACTTCAAATGTTTGTAAATGAAATGTGTTGATACTTAAGAATATAAGTGTAGTGGAAACAAATATTTTAAGATGATCAAAACAAAATCAATACACTAAGTAATGACATTTCCACACATTAACATTTGTGTGCTGTATGTTTTTATCAGTAAAACTGTATGTCTTTGCAAATGTAACGGTCATTTCAGCTGAAGACGTGTTGCCTGTAATGTAGTTTGCTTCCGCACTATGCATACTCCACTTTATGTCACTCCACTTTACTCTGGATCACTCCATGCCACTGCAATCTACTCTGCACCACTCCATTCTGCACCTCTCTACCCTGTACCATTCTACTCTATGCCAATGCACTTTACCCCACTCTAGACTAGGCCATTCCACTCTACTCTGCACCACTGTTGACTATGTCCATACACTCTACTATACACCACTGTACTTTACTGCAGCACTCTACTCTACCCCACTCTATTCTACTCTGCACCGCTGCACTCAACACCACTGCTCTCTACATCACTCTAACACCACTGCACTCTATGACCCCCTTAACACTGCACATTACACCACTCTATTCCACTCTGCACCACTGTACTCTATGCCACTCTATGCGACTACACTGTACGCCAATGCACTCCATGCCACTCTACTTTACACCACTGCCCTTTATGACACTCTACTCTGCAACAGTGCTGACTTTGCCACTGAACTCTATACGACTGTACTCTGCACCACTGCACTCTACTCACCACTGCTCAACTCTGTGCCACTGTACTGCACTCTTCACCAATGCACTCTACGCCATTACACTGTACACCCCTCTATGCTGCATTACTGCCCTCTATGCCACTCTATCTTGCAGCATTCCACTCTACCATGCACCACATCACCCTATGACACAGCGCTCTGCACCACTGCAATCTATGCTTTACCACTCCACTCTGTGGCTCTACTCTTCACCACTAGGGTAGTGCACTCTACTCAAAACCAGTGCACTCTACACCAATGCACTCTACACCACTTTACTAAAAACCAATGCACTCTGCACCACTGTACTCTGCACCACTTCACTCTAGACCACTCTACGACACTTCACTCTGTGACATTACACTCCATAATATTCCGTTCGGACACTCTACTCCATTAAACTTTACTCCACTCTGCGCCACTATACAACACTTTACTCCACTCTGCGACTCTCTACACAATTGCCTCTACACCATTCCATGCCACTTTACTCCACACTATTCTATGACATACTACTCCACTCTATGCTACTCCAGGACATTCTATTCCACTTCAATCTATGATACTCTACTCCACTCCACTATATGACACTCCATGCCGCTGCACTATACCACAATGTACTATGCTCAGCAACATCCTACTTTACTCCACTCTATGCCACCCCACTCTTCTTTATGCCTCTCCACTTTACTCCACTCTGACACTACTCCACTCTACCACACTCTACTCACTCATTGACACTCTAAGCCACAAAAATCAACAACACTTTGACGTGTCATTCTCCTTTATGCCATTAACTTATAGCCATACTGAACAGCAGCCATGCTAGTTTACAACACGGCTAAAACACACAAGCATAGCCAATAGCTCTGCATAGGTGAGACCTATTGGCTTTGCCAATGCTTGTTTATAAAGTATGGAACTCCAAGATGACTTGCAGTATCCTTATCATCTATGCCAAGGGGTACAAAATCCCAGTTAATACATGCTCACACCATCAACTTACCCACAACCCACTTAAAACCTTAGTGCAGCAGTTCCCAACCTGTGATCTGAGGCCCTCCCAAGGGTCTGTGACGCATTCCCAGAGAATCTGCAGACTTGGACCAGCAGAAAGACACTTCTCCAGCTGGGGAATTTAGAAACACATGTGTTTTTATCCTTTGTGCAACAGTTTTAAAAACACTGCAAAGTTCCTTGTACATTCAGCAGCAGCAGCTCCTCCGCTAAGGGGGAGGAGAGTTGCCCTACTGCTCTGAGCAGTGCATAAAAGGAAAAATAAAATGATAACAACACAATGTTATTATCATATTATTTTTCAGTGCAGAGCCAAGTTAGGGCGGGGTGGGCTGGGCTGTGTCACACGGAGGAGGGGTGGAATATGCACCATAAGTGCGCATGACAGTTTAGCCGGCCATCTTGGGCCGACCAAACAGACATGCACACTTAGTATTTCCCCATCCGGCTGTATTGCACAGCCAGGTGGAGAACATGAACAGGCTCCCACTCCGTCTGAGTGCTGAACCAGGCTGCTCAGACCAGTCATGATGCTGCTGTCATGCTGGTGACAGCAGCGTTTTGATTGGCTTAGGGGAGTTTGAGAGCCTGTGTGCTTCCATGCTGCCGGGACTCAGGAAGAGAAGAGGATGGAGGAGAGATGGCAGCCATACACAGATTAAGTGTTCTTTTTTTATGTTTCATCCCCCTACCTCGCCACCCCGTTTCTTAGCAATCACCAGAGTCTTTCGGGCAAAAATAAAAGCATCAAGATAACTCTGGTGATTAATGTACCTGTGGGCGAGAGGTAGGGGTTTTGTCTAGTGACAGTTTTGACTCATCTAAGGTAGCTCAGATGGTTAATATGCCTGCTGCTTAGAACATGTATCATGCAAAGAACAGTATTTTATGTGCCTAACACAGTTGTTACTACTTTTGTCACAGAGATTCTTTTGTTACTGTGCAGGTCATAAGTTACAATCGTAATCTAGCACAGTGACCTATGAACTGCCATCAAAGAGCTGCATGCAAACTGCATGGCACAAATTAGAGAGTTATGTTTTGCTTTCCCAGTCTTTCATTTTTCTTAGGCTGCTAAATAAAGGTTTGCGTGTGTAGAAAGCTATTCTTATTATTAAAGTCAAAGCTAACCACTGTGTTATGTTCTGAATCCAAAGTTTGTGCTTCTCCACACCAATTACTCTTAAAAAGTGCCTACCAGTGTGGATGACGTGAATCCTACACCTTGTAGTCCCCTGTAAAGTGCACCAACACCTTACACTGGTATGAGAGGTGCTATTAAACAAATGAATTATACGTAACAGAGAGGCTATGGAGAGATGTGAGACCCTTATGGTTTACTTCTTTTCCCCACCACGTTTATGTGAATAAAGCCTTTTCAGATCTTACATACCTTAAAAATAAAAACAGAAATCACCTGGGAAATGTAGAATTGGACCTGAGGATTCAGCTTTCGTAAATAAGACCAAACATCAGTCACCTGAGATGCAGCGCCAACCTTCCCATTAAACTTTTTTGATTCTTGGATATTTATATAAAATAATGAGATCTTTAGTAATTCGAGTGTTTGTTTGGTGTGAATTTGCTTGTGTATTTTATTTAGCAAATTACTGTTTTAATGTTTGAAATTTAAATTATATATTTTGCTTGGGGGTCCTCGGCTTCCAGTAGTGATTCAGTGGAGCTCCTCAGGAGTCAAAAGGTTGTGAGTCACTGCCTTAGCTTAAAGTTACAGAAGCTGCGCACTATTAAAATAGAGCAGAAGAAAGAAAAGCAATTTTCTATTTGTTGCTTTAAACAGCTGTTTTAATTATGTTTCATGTCCTGACCTGCCTTTCACCTTGGCTGCTGGCTCTGGCAGAAGGCAAGTCAAAACTGGACTTTAACAACCTTATAATAGTCGAGTTCTGACGTCTTTTCTTTGTAATTGGTGACTTGATTCATTAGAAGTAGCCAATTATATAGACATTAATGACTGCTGTTTATGCAGGGATCACAGGATCCCATGTATTAAATAGTCTGTAACACCAAGAGCTTCTTCAGTGTAAATGCTCCCAGTTTTGACTGATGTGGAGCTGACCTGCCCAAGATCGCACAGAGGAGCAGAAGTGTTATTAGAACTATGGTTTCAGAGCACAGTTTACATTTATTGTACCTGATCGCTTTTGATATCTCGTGTACGGTTTCGATTTGCATGAGGTGAGAGCCATGATTGGTGCGGGGAACAAAAGGTATGTTCTTCCTTCTCTCCCTCCTACCTTTATTTGCTTGGTGCATGAAGATGCAAGGTTAATCAACATGTTTTTTACATTTGGTATAAAATCTTTGTGAATGTAAATAACAATAAAACATACTTTCAAACTGACAACACGCCTTCTTTTGTCCCTATTTCATGTCCAAACTATATGAATGTACACTTGTATCTGAGCCTGCATTTCGCAAACAGTGGGCGATTTGAATAGGGTCAGATGAGAAGTCCCCAAGGCTGTTGCTGTCCCCCCAGATTTTTTTTGTCTCCTGCGCCCCTGACCCCACACAGCAACAGCAGGTGTACTATTGGTAGGCAACACCTAAAAATGGTTCATGAACCCAGTCTTGCTTCGGGGGCCCTCGGAAGAGGCAGTTCTTGCATCCTATGCATGAACTGAGCTAGGTTCAGCACAGAGAGAGCAAGTGATAGGGTGGGACGAAGCTGAGGGGCTCAGGTGAGAGGACTAATCTAGCATGAACTTCACTGGCTCTGGGGGCCCTGTGAATACGGAATGTAGCGCCCATGTGCTCAAAGCGCTTCTCGATGCTTCCTCCATACATTACTGCGATATGCAACAGGCCTGGAAAACCCAAAGCAGACGGTGGTCTGAGATCAAACTGCTCAATTGCTCGTGAACACATCCACACAAGTGACACGTACATTTTGTTCCACATCTTTAAATAAATGCTTTTAAGACATGCAAACAGCTCCTATATTTTACTTTGAGCTAAAAGCCATAATCGTTACTTTGTGGATATATAATCCAGAGCCCTGTTGACCAGGCCCTAGCTGCGAGTTTGACTCTGAAAGTGAAGGCTTTCTGAAGGAGACGGTGTAACAGGGAGGTTGCTGGGATTGCGACACCCTGCCTCCAGGGTATCTGCCCCACCCAACCTTTAAAGGGCCGTTCTAGCCATTCAAAGAGCCCGTTCTCTGCTATCTGTGAATCTGCATTCCACTTCTGTTGATGATGTAGCAAAGTGGAACTACTCGGAACACTATTAAGATCTTCCTTTGGCCTTCGCGGAAGCATTAAAGCATTTTTATTTTGCTAAAAGCCTCTCAAATGTGAACGTTATATTTTCCCTTGTTCTCGACTGCAGGTGTTGCCTTCTTTTTTTACGTAGCGCCTAGAAACTTTTGAGTACCCACAGCGGTGTACAAGTATTCAACTCGCCTAGCACTTCTGTTGACCGAGTACTCACACCAGCATTATTTGCCCCAGACTTTCTATGACTCCTGGGTGAAACGCTCTCCCGCTGACCCATACTGGCGATCCTTAGCAGCCCTATTACTGGCAAACATTTGCCAAAATACACATTTGGCAAAGCAAAATATTTGCATCCATCTTCAGTGGCAAAATTGAAGAAGCAAAAAAGTAAGAAGATGAAACCCCAAAACCTGCACATAGGTTAGAAGGATGCATCTATGTTTTTGTACATTTGGTGGTTAAATTCCTCTGGTTTGTTGAGCGCTGTAATTGTTCTAATGCTTTACATGCACAAGTGCTCGGTGCAGAGAAAATCGTTTCGTGCATGCTCTGGTGCACGGAATAGAGGGCCTACATACATGGTTTTCTTAGTATGACCAGTGCATATCAGCCTATACCCTTGGGGCCAAATTTACAAGAAAGTGGTGCAGCGCTGAGCTGCGTCACTTCAGAAACGCAGGGATGCGCTGTATTTCTGAAAAAAACAGGGCACACCCCTGTGTTTCCCCTAGCGCTGGCGCTAAATTTAGCTGCCTAGCGCCAACACATGCACTCTTGCACTGTAGTGCACCGGTGCCGCGTTGCAGGGAATGATTGTTTATGTGCAGGAAGGGACAGCCTCCTGTACATAAACAATCCTTCATGGCGTTTTGCCGAATGCAGCACACATTGAAAAAGCAAAAACAAGGAGAAATAAAAGTATTTCTCCTCGTTGTGCCCTGCTAACGCAAACACTGTGGTGGTGTTAGTTTTTGGTGCTGCCTCGGGTTTACGAATGCTTGTAAATCTGGGGCAGCATCAAAAAGCAAAAGGTGTGGCGTGGGTACGGGTACGCCCACAGCAACACCCACTGCATGCCCCTCTGCAGCAGAAAACTGCACGGGCCATATTTACAAGGTAGTGTGTTAAGCCACAAAAGGTGGCTTAATATGCTGCCTTCTAAATATGGTGCAGGGCATTGCTCCACCAGAGCGGTGCTGAAAGTGATGCTCCAGTGGCACAAGGGAGTAGTAAATAAACCCCTTGGAGTCAAGCATGGCACTATTGCATGTGCCATACAACACTTTTTGAGCCCTTGGATGTACAACACCTCATATTTTTGTAGGAAGCGAGGCGTGTGCATTCAGATGTCCATTGCGTTCTATTGGTATAATTGCACAGCAGATGCCCTCAGTATGCACAGTGCTGGGCACTTCTTGCCCTGTGGAATTGACAGCTTTGAGAGTGCTCAGATGTTGGATGCATCATATTTGTATAAGGAGCTGGAGCAATTCATGATATACACTCGATGTTGCAAGGTACTGTCCACAGCACAATACCATGTGCCTGCAATCACACAACAAATCCTCCGATATTCATAAAACACAGCTCATGTTTGTTTAAAGTGCTCAGGGAACTTTCCGTCATGGTATACGTGCTATGATCTACAGTACATGCATGCACAGCATTCTGGGTAAGCTTAGCACGTGACACAAAGAGCTTGAATGTCCCCTGTGCATACAACACATTAGCACAGTTAGGAATGGTAGAGCAATGACGCCCGGGTGGTTATCAGAGGCATGCTTACGTGTGCCCTGCACTGAGGGCCCAGTCTGCACTCGGCGCTATGTAACACTTTAGGTAACTACAGCAGGTGAGACAGAGTGCGAATGCCCTTTGCATATACAACATATGGGTTGAAGTTGAGAAGCTTATGTGACCCAGACCCACTTCCAACATGTCAGCGCTGACGAGCCGACAAGCGGGTGGAGCAAGCGTCGAGGCGCGTCGAGCAGAGCGCCTTACTGCAACCTCACTTGCCACTGTTCCATCACCCCCTCACCTCTGGCAGTAAGGCCCCTATCCGCAGCCAGCAGCCAATCTCGAGGGTGTGTGCCAGCAGCTGGCCGGAAGATAGGACAGCAAGGATAACGGGTATCTTGCATCGCACCACAGCACCAGCAGCCATGACAACAGTCACTGCAATCAGGACTCAGAGCTGATCTACCCTTCAGTGAGGCACAGCTAAAATCTACAAAGCTAGAAGCCACTGCCAGCAGCTGTCTAATTGTTCTCCTCAACGAGTGAGGAGTAAGGAAGGAGCAGCAAGGAGTAATCTGCAGGCAATCGGTACTGCCCAAGGGGGGTGAAGTTGCGTGAAGTAGTACGCGGGCTGCACGGGGAGAGCAGGAGAGCATGAGAACCCGCAGCTCCCTCCTTCTGGTGGCCCACGACAGGGTGCAGAACCTAATGAAAGGAGAGAAGGTGGCCCCAAACAAATTGGGGGGGTGTGCAAAAGGGTGAAAGGTGAAACGTTCCTCCAGGCCCCCAACAACGACACAAGCAATACCTCAGGGGATGAGAGTCGAAGGAGATAAAGGAGTCAAAGGAGCTCACCTCTGGAGAGCACAAATTGACACAAGTGAGAAGTTGAAAGGTGAACATAGGGGGCAGAGACATCGAGTACTTCACGCCACTGGGGAAAAATGTCAGCCATAAAACCCTCCCTGGAGGAACTTTTCTGAGATCACAGCTCAACTGGAGATCTTTTAGCGACAGTGCAGTTACCCTGGGCACTTCCTGGGAGGATGCTCCACCAAGTAAAGCAGCACAAGAATCTATGCCGGAACTGTCTGCACCAAGTGCACCACCTGGTCTAAAAGTCCAATATAATCTAACTGAGCACGCTACCCAACTGCAGAAGTGAGAAGTCCCCCTATCTCCAATCATAGTGATAAAAGGCAGAGGCAAGACATCTGAAGACTTAATTTGTAATGGCCATCACACAGAAGGAAGCCTTGAAGGAAACTTGGTATAGTTGACCTTAAAACCACCAATTTCAAAAAAGAATCTTACCAGCCTCCGCTGGGAGGTCTCTCACACAGGAAGAAGTAGAGGAGGTCTTCAACAAAGAAGAATAGGAGCAACGCTCAGTGGACGGGGGTGCTCACCCAACGCCTGCAGAAACTAGTGTAAATCAGTCCTCTACCAATAAGTCACAGGCATTCAATTCATCACAGAACTGAGGACTTACTGACACAAAAGACGCCCAGCTTTTGACAGGATGGGATGCCTTAAACAAAAATAACGGCCATAACTAACGCAGCAATCTTCAATACAGACAAATTGGACATTCAAATTCAAATCCTTCAAAGTTTGGCAACCACCACCCTGGCAAAAGACAAGTTGGACAGGTTAAATGTGCTCATTAGAAGAGCATAAGCTCAAGTGGAGGCAGACAGGGAGTTGGCAAACCAGACTTACTACTGTCATTGTAGCCCAATTCTGAACAAATTGCAAGAATTGCCGTTAATTATGTCCACAATAGTGACAGATCTAAAACAGGAGTTGGAACGGTAGAGAGATGGCAGGCGGCGTCCCCTGTGTCTACACGGCCCAGAGACAACAAACAGCTTGCAAGAAGGAGTGCCTGATGAGGCAGCTCAGGAAGTATCAAGCCAAGCACAGGCTTCCGGAGAAACAGCGGAAAGCTCAAATAAGCAGCTCAAAACTGTGGACGTACCCGTCACATCTGTTCTGTCCAGGAAAAACAAAAAACGCTTAAGGAAAATGCATAATAAAACAGTTATGGGTCAGGAAAAGAAAGACCCACACCTCCCCACATACAGCAATGACACCCCACTGAGAGGGAAGCCCAAGGAAAAGTGCACAAAAAAAGTGGACAAGACAGAGTGCACGCCTCTTGCTCAACTGGCAGACACTGATACTCAACCCATAATAGCACAGCTGCCAACCTCACATCGTTGAATTAATCTTCAAAGGCAGCAAGAAGAGGGAGGAACAGACTCAGCTGGATGCAGGAACCCATGAGTCCCTGGTTTGTTAACCGCAATAGTAGAGCCCGAAGGATCACGACAAAATTGTCAAAGGTAAATCCACCTGCAGTCAGTACTCCCTGAAACTAATACTCAGACACCCACTGCAGGGACCCAGGATGGAACAGGAACAGATCAAGGAACTGTCTTTAGCTCAGAGGCACAACCTAAAAAAACAAGAGAGGTGGAGTCCCGCGAGAACTGTTTCCATGTGGATCAATATGAGACCTCCATTAAGGCAACCCTTCTCGGGACGGCCCGAGGGGACAATTGAGCAATCTGGCGACCCCACCCATGTGGGGTCCGTATCTTGGGCCCCAAGACCAATGTGGCCCTACACAACCCTCCAGCTCGTCAGTTTAGTATGTACACCACAAACTAGGTGCCCTTTGTGGCAGAGCAAAAGGCAATCACAGACGCCACAATTACATCAGCCCTTCATATCACAGAAGGCCACAAGGCAGCAGCATATAAGCATTTGCTGCCCTTAAAAGTTAGGGGTGCTTACACCCTAATGTTTCGCCCGACATAGAAATCCCAGGGTCCATGGGATGTCCTCAACCTTATGAGAATCCGTAAAGGCTTGGAACAAATAAACAGTAAAGACCTCAAATACGTAGCTTTCTTAGTAAATGAGTGCACTGAAGTTTGTTTCGGCAGCAAAGAGATTGTGCAGTTACTGTTGTTGAAGTCAGAAATATTTGAAGACTGGGGCAAAGAGTTAAAGGAAGTTAACAGAGTAAAATACCCATCCTTTCTCATCCCTCAAAGAGAAAACACAAAAAGTGACATTGTCTCAACAACTAACTCCTTGGCAGGCAACAAGAGAACAGTTCTTCAATGCGCAAAAGGGGCATCCCCCACCTTCATAACGGGGCCAAGTGAGTTCTCAATCTCCATCGCACAGGGCCACCTAGGGAAAAGATATTACCAGGAAGTGGGTTTGCAAAATGAGGAAGCTAGCAGGAACAAACTCACCCTTTGATCCTGACACAGCCCTGCTTTAAAAGGATGGAGCTGAAACCAGCAACGTCAAAGTAATCCCAACCTTAGGACCTCTGTCCAAATGCCGCTGGGGAATACAAATTAATACCCTGGAATATTGAAGGGCCAGCAAAATCGCTCAAGATCCTAGTTTGGAATCCTTTTGGAGGGACTTTGACATCATCTGCCTACATGAAATCTGGCAAGAAACTGAAAATCCATTTGCTGGGTTCCAAGAATTCCGAAGCCCGGCTGCAAAGGCAAAGCCCAATGGACACCCAAAAGGAGGCCTCTCAACCTACATAACAAGCAAATCCTTTAACACAAGAAACATTGACCTGCAACCAGCCCACATGTTAACAGTTATTATTGAAAACTGGTTACTGGAACAGACATCTACGTTCATAATAATAAACAATTACAATAATCCAAATGCGTTACATAAACAGCATCTATTAGATATAACAGAAAATGAATGGTTAGCCTTAAGAGAATGCCTCTTGGCTCATTACAAGCAACTTTAACCAAAACATGGCCAGCCATGGGTAAAGACGTTGCAGAGAAGGCACTTTGGATCAGAGCCTGGGTATCCCGCAACAAATACCGCTCTTCAGGGATATGAATAAATGTGATCACCTTCTTGTAAGAATCCTTGAGGCGCTAGGGTTGAAGACCCTAAATGGCTGATTCCCCAAAGACTGCCCAAAGAATCAGACGCATAAGTCAAACAAATCTGCATCTACCCTAGACTACACATTTGCCATCTTCAAGTACTTCCAAGCCTTTAGTATAGAGGTGGGATGTGAAAGCGACCACCACCCACAAACTATGGAAATAGCAAACAACAATCATTATGTGGTGCAGTTATAGAAGATAAGAGAACAGTACCCTGGAAGCCACCTACATTGCATACGAATACCCAATCTGTGTATGGAGAAATACGAGGCATGGAAAGCCAACTTATTATCCAACCAAGTGGTACAGGTGGATATAATCACAAAGTGGGAGGCAATGTTGTCATCATTAAGGAACCAGCTAGAACCCAATCAAAGGCCAAGGGCTTTGAGAGTCCAGCAGCAGTGAGTTTCAACGAGGACTCATGTGTCTGACCTCCCCGTGTGATTTATTCACTCTTTGTCGGGCAGTGCATGTGGGGTACTATGTAAATTATTCACTCAACGCGTGCCTCACACTTGCAAGCCTTTGACTTATGAGCGCGTTTTGGGGTGCCCCTGATTTTTGCTGACTTCAAAGGGAAATTGGCATCGAAACCAGAGTGTCGCCTAGCAACACCAAAGTCCTGTGTGAAGTTGACTTTTGGCAGGGACCTGTCCCTGGAGAAAACCTTGCCCTGCACGGTGTCTGGTCCAACCGCCTAAGGAGACTAAATCACCCCGAAATATGCCCATATCAGCGCTGTCACCGAGGGTCACTTCAGCGGCCACCCAACACCGACCACGTACTGTACACGGGGGAGCGGTGCGGACTGGTCAGCCCCAGGGTGTGCATGCACCGATTCTGGGCTGCTGTTTTGGTGTTTGTTGTCTCACTTTGGCCCCTAGTTACAAGGGACCGTAAGCTGTACATCAGGAGGGAGTTGGTATCCCCGGTGAATTATTCCGGTCGGAAGACCGCACCTGAACTAATCTTGTGAGGCTCTCCTTGAAAGAAGAGACATTATCGTAAGTCCATTAAAGGGACTGCTTGCATCTTTCCTGAGCACCAAGATCCCGCATCAGAACAAGACAGTAACTTTAAAACTTGCATAATGCTTGAAATACTGATTGGATCAGTGTCATTTTGGTCTGATTTTAATTTGATAAGGACTGTCTATTTTTCAAAGACTGGTGTGGAGTCTTTTTGTGGTGTCTTTCACTGTGTTACTGTACCACAGTGGTGCACAAAGACTTTACACATTGCCTCTTAAGTTAAGTGTGACTGCAGTATGCCAAGATTCCAGAGGGTGAGCAAAGGGTAATTTAGGGAGTGTAACTGACTTACCCTGACTAAGATTGTGGTCCCTACTTAGACACAGTACATACCTCTGCCAACTAGAGACCCAATTTCCAACAGGAGTAATACTTCAGATTTAACTAAGCACTGGCAATCAATCACCCAGGGTAGTATCCCCTCACACACAGGTTACTGTGCTACTGGAACCAAGCTACATCCAACTGCACAGCCTAAATCAAGGGGAAATTGGTCTTAGGTTGCTTGTGTTCTGGTTCAGAGAAGACATGGCTTGTTCTGGACTGTTCCCATTAGAGTAGGAACAAGTGATTTGCATTTGGCTGTCGCTAATCTCAGGTAGCAAGGTGGGCAAAAGAACAATGGATTGGAATTCTGCCACAGCGACTGCCGGTGGTTAGATTTATTACATGCATCCTCCCATCACCTTTTGTGTATTTCACTGACTATTGGCTGTCATGGCAAAATTGGTGTGCTTTGCTGCTGGTGCATCTCCTTAAGCCTCCTGCTGCATCAAACTACACTCTACTTTG
Source organism: Pleurodeles waltl (assembly GCF_031143425.1). Classification (NCBI taxonomy): domain Eukaryota; kingdom Metazoa; phylum Chordata; class Amphibia; order Caudata; family Salamandridae; genus Pleurodeles; species Pleurodeles waltl. The sequence continues at coordinate 254,635,602 of NC_090449.1, read as the reverse complement.
AGAGTTTTGATGCTCTCACATGAGGCTCCAGCTGTGAAACCTAACCTGGATGGTGTAGGTCTGAGTTGTTGCAGCCGCATTCCTTGCAGGTATGCATTGCGGCGGCTGTTGTACTCGAGTATAAAAGGAAGGTGTGGTTCGCACTAGCACACTTACCAGTAGATTTGCTCAGCTGTCCGCTACCTAGCGTCCAGTCAGAGTGGGTGTTTAGTGCTGCTCGAGCACAGAGACTGACAAAAAAAGATCTGCTTATCACCCAACACTACAGAGAGACTTACCTTCACCAAGATTAGAACCAGTACCTAATAATACTGTAACTTGCGTCCCTTTCAGCAGATGATGAGTGATACCTGCGTTTTGATGTTTGGGAAGATATCACAACTCTTGAAAAGCTGACTAATAAAATAATGTTGTGCCTACTGCCCAGCGATGCCAATTGACTGCAGTGTGTGTAATTTCTTTCCAGATGCAGAATGTGGCCTGGGAACTGACCATGTTCTGTCTGAAATTTTTCTGTGAGACAGATACCTCACCAGACACGCCAAAGAGCAGCACCCATATCTTCCCTCAGATACCTATGAGGACACCCACCAATATCCACCAGATACACGTACAAACATCTTCCCTCTGACACCCCTAAGAGGAGCATCCACTAACATCTTTCCACAGGTACCCCTGAGAGGAAACCTACCAATGCCTTAGTGCAGACACCCCTGGGGGAACACCCATCAACACCTTCTCCCACCTGCCCTTTGGAAAAAACCCATAAACAGCTTCCGTCAGACAACCCTGAAAAGCACATGCACCAATACCTACTCCTAGAAAACCCTAGAGGGATAGCCACCAATACCTTCCCTGAGACTCCGGAGAAGGCACCCACCAACACCTTCACCCAAAAAAGGCTGACAAAAATATACACTGTCCATGCACATTGCTAGTTAAAGCAGTTCTTACGCAACAGGGAATACACCAGGTCCAGCATTTTATTTTCCACTACCCTCAAGAATCTGTGAAGTAAAAAAAAATCCATCCATGGAATGTGAAAACCAGGAGTGGTAGTGTTTCAGTTTTGTGATCACAGTGCCAACATAAGTTAGAAATACAACAGCCTATGTCCAGGTACCCTTACACATCCATCTTTCTTTGCATGTTTGAACACCTAACCACGCATGCAGGCTTCTGGTAGAGACTTGATCTAACTTCAGACTCCTCACCTTAGAATATTCCTCAAGTGTCAGATTGGATCCATAAAATCTTGAGCAGTACCTCTGCGCACTGGCAGGTGGTGTCATTCTGCTCCACGTCTGCTTCTGAAGTGACGTTGCAGTGCCTATATAGGCACTGCCATAAGTTTCTTTCATGACCAGGTCTGTGCCAAAAATGCGGAGCCATGTAAAAAACAAACTTTTTTGACCAGAGTGCAGTGTCTAACAGGATTTTTGGGGTAAAGAGCCCTGTTCACAGAACAGGGGGGGTGGAAGGTTCAGTAAGGAATCTATGGTTAGAGTCTCTACCAGAAAAAGCATTACCAAAGGTAAGTTCTTTTTACAGACACTTCTAATCGCAGATTCCTCGCCACAGACTAAATACCCAACCAATACTTACCTGGAGGTGGTTCTATGAACAGGCTTAGACCAAACACTCCTGGTAGATTGAGTGGGCAAATTGCCTAACAGGACAGGCTTGACTGTTGAAGCAGTAGTGCTTTGTGAACATAAGGAGAAACATCAATGTGACAGCTTGGCAGATGACCAAGACAGGTACTCCATACTCTAACGCAGTAGTGGTGGCCTTGGCTTTGGTGAAGTGAGCCCACAAGCCCTCAGGGGATTGCTTATTTGCCAGTGCACACCAGATTTTTATGTAGAGTACTATCCACCCAGAGATGGTTTGTTTCTGCACAGTTTTGCCCTTCTTTGCTCCAGTGAACCCACTGAAGACCTGATCGTCCATCCAAAGACCTTTGGCGTAATACACATAGAATGACAGAGCACTTTTAGGGTTCAAATGATGGAGTCTGTCCTCCTCCTTGGATGGATGAGGTGGTGTGTATAAAAAAGGCAGGGCGATGCTCTGGCCTATGGGAAAGGGGGTGACCACCTTTGGAAGAAAAGGCTGGTGTCCGAAAGACTAGTCTGTCAGGGAAAAGGTTGGTGTATGGATGACTAACTGCCAGAGCCTAAAATTCATAGACATCCTTGCTGATGAATGGCCTCCAAGAACACTGTTTTTATAGTCAAGAGACGCAAAGAGCAGCCCTAAAGAAAGAAGAACAACAAAACGTCAGTTTGTGGTGAAGAAAGAGGGTCCAAATTGCTTGAGAAACAACAAGCCACAAACTTATCCCAACGGCAGGCATAGACAGTTTTAGTGGAGGGACACCTGGCTGCTAAGATCACATCACAAACTTTGGGAGGGAGATCGAAAAACCTCAAATGTCACTGCTCAATCTCCATGCAGGAAAGTGTATTGTGCGCAGATTCATGTGTACGACCCTTGCCTGGAGACCATCCTCAAGGGGCAGCCAGACTGGAGGACAGATGATCATGCTCAGGAGTTCTGCATACCATACTCTCTATGTACTCTATCCAGAGCCACTAGATGACTTGGGCCTGGTCGTCCTAATCTTCTTGAGAACTCTGGTCAGGAGTGGTATCTGTGGAAATGCGTATAGTAGCCCCAAGTTCCATTGGAGGCGGAACGCTTCTCCAAGTGACAGCCGCTTTAGAAACTGATTTGTTCAGCATTCCATCCAATGGCTGTGTCTGCTCTTTTTGCCAGACGTGGGTCCCGGGCTCACTGTGCCACTGGATTCAAGGTAGCCAGGCTGATGAGGGGTGATACCTCGAAAAAAGTCCCAGGATGCTTGTTTCTGGTCCAGAAAGGACCTGGCCTGCCAGTTCAGGCCGGACTGTTCCCATGGGGAGCAGGGTCAAGACTGATTTGCATATAGCTGGGTCCAAAACTGGGGTGGTGTGGTGAGCAAAAAAAACGATGGATTAAACCCAGATCTGTAACTGGGGGTGAATGTATGATTTGTTGAGCATACAGTCCATCATCTTTTCTTTTTGCTTTTGACACCCTAAGTGTAAGGATATGCCAGACTTTTGTCACCTTAAGTGGGAAGGATATGCCAGACGTGGATCCTGTGCTCACTGTGCCACTGGATTCAAGCTAGCCTGGTTGAGGAGCGGTGATACCCCAAAAACGGTCCCAGGATGCTTGTTTCCAGTCCAAGGAGGACCTGGCCTTGCAGTTCGAGCTGGATTGGTCCCATGGGGAGCAGGGTCAAGACTTGCCTATGGCTGGGTCAAACTGGGGTGGCGTGGTGAGCAAAAAAAACAATGGATTAAACTTAGATCTGTGACTGAGGGTAAATGTCTGATTTGTTCAGCATTCCATCATCTGTTCTTTTTGCTTTTGTCACCCTTGGTGGGAAGGTTATGCCCAGACGCGAGTCCAGTGTTCACTGTGCCACTGGAATCAAGCTAACCTGCCTGATGAAGGGTCCCAGGAAACTTGTTTCGGGTCCAACAAGACATGGCCTGGCAGCTCGGGCTGGACTGTTCCCATGGGGGAGGAGGCTCAAGACTGATTTGCATATGGCTGGATCCAAACTGTGGTGGCGTGGCAAGTAAAAAAAAAACAATGGATTAAACCAAGATCTGTGACTGGAGGTGAATGTCTGACTTGTTCAGCATTCCGATCATCATCTGTTCTTTTTGATTTTGTTGCCCTAATATGGAAGGTATGCCCAGACGTGGGCTCCGTGCACACTGTGCCACTGGATTTGAGCTAGCCTGGCTGATGAAGGGTGTCAGGATGTTTTTTCTGGTCCAGAGAGGACATGGCCTGGCAGCTCGAGCTGGACTGTTCCCATGAGGAACAGGATCGAGACTGATTTGTAAATGGCTGGGTCCAAACTGGGGTGGCGTGGTAAGCAAGAAACAATGGAATAAACACAACTCTGTGCCTGGGGTGAATGTTTGATTTGTTCAGCATTCCGTCCATCATCTCTTCTTTTTGCTTTTGTTGCCCAAGTGGGAAGGGTATGCTCAGACGTGTGTCCTGTGTTCACTGTGCCACTGGATTCAAGCTAGCCTGGCTGATGAGGGGTGATACCGTCCCAGGATGCTTGTTTCTGGTCCAGGGAGGACCTGGCCTGGCAGTTCAGGCTGGACTGCTCCCATGGGGTCAAGAATGATTTCCATATGGCTGGGTCCAAACTGGGGCGGCGTGGTGAGCAAAAAACAATAATGGATTAAACCCAGATCTGCGACTGGGCGTGAATGTTTGATTTGTTCAGCATTTTGTCAATCATCTGTTTTTTTTGCTTTTGGAAACTACAGCACACAGAAGTGCTGACATAGTGCATTCTTGGCAGTAATGAACAGATGGAGCCAAGTTCTCCCCAGTCTCAGAAGATACCTTGCTCCATGTCTGGATGTAGATGCCATTTGGTATCTGCGATGCAATGACGGCTGAGTTCACCCACCCTTGCAATCAGAGATCTTCCCTGGTGTTGTACAACCAGGGAAATGTCTTGACGTTTCAGCTATGTTCAGAGGCACAGAGCCTCCTGGCACTAGGTCCACAACCCCACCCTGTCCTGTATGTTGCAGTACCACATGCCAATGGTGTTGTCCTTGAACGCCTAAACCAGCCTTCCTTTGATGGATGGAAGGAAGGCTTTCAGTGTCAAGCCCTCAACTTCACCAAGTTGTTGAAGAGCTGAGGTTTTGCCAGAGACCAAAGTCCTTTAATCTCCACCCCTCCCAGATGGACACCTCAACCCAGGAATGATGCATCTATCACCACTGTGAGCTCTGGGTGGGGAAAGGAGAGAGGTCTGCTGCTAACCCAATTGCAGTTCATCAGTCACAACTGCAAATCTTTCACAGTTCCCTCTAATATCTGGTCCAGGTCGGAAAGATTCCCCTGATGCTGCGCCCACTGAGACTTCAACTCCTATGGCAGAGCCCACATATGCCATTGAGCATGCTGTTCCAGCACGATCCAGGAGGCTATGAGACCCAGCAGCCTCAGAGTCTGCCTCACTGAAATCCAAGACAGAGGCAGAAACATCAGAATCCTGGCCTGAATATCCTGGACTCAGCGCTCTGGAACATAAGTGCAGAACTGCAGTGCCCAGAATGACTCAGATGAAATGGGGCGCCCGAGAGGTAGTCAGGTGTGACTTTGGCATGTTATTGTGAACCCCAACAAATCCAGAAAATTAACAGTAATCTGGAGGTGAGCGACGACTGCCTGTGGCAAGCCCAACTTCAACAGCCATTTGTTGAGGTAGGGAAAGACTGGAACCCCTATTCTCCAAAGATAGGCTGTAAACATCCCCATCACTTTTGTGACCATCCGAGGGGCACTAGTGAGGCCAAAGGGGAGCAAAGCGAACTGGACCTGCCTGTGGCCCACCGTGAACAACAGGTAATGTCTGTGGGCCAGCAGGATGGGGATGTGGAACTACACGTTATGCAGGTCGAAAGCTACCATCCAGTCTCCAGGATCCAAGGCAGACAGAACCTGAGCCAATATGAGCATCTCGAATTTCTCTTTTTCCAAGAAGGCATTGAGAGGGCACAATCTAGTGTAGGGCAGAGGGCTCCATCTTTTTTCGGCACCAGACTAAATTAAAATAAAAAGAAATGGACAGGGGGTCGCCTGTGGGCAGGGCGACCCCCTTTGGGGGCAATATTTTTTTTAGTTGTTGTAGGGTTTCCCTGGGGGCCATTTTGACCCCCAAGGAAACCGTACAACTACTAAAAAAATATAGATCTATATATATAAATATAGATTTATATATATATATATATCTATCTACATGGATATATCTATAAATAGATCTATATGTATATAGATCTATCTATGTAGATATATATATATATATAGAGATATATATATAGAGATATATATATATATAAAAAAATCACTTTTGTCAGTACATGTGTGGTTTCCCTGGGGGCTGCGATCGGCCCCCAGGAAAACCAGACCCACATATAAAAGTGATATATATATATATATATTTTTTTTCCACCAGTTGTCTTGCAGTTGCAGCTTGCGTCTTCAAAGCAATGCACATACTTCAACTGACGCATTTCAACTGCAGCTTTTAGGCAGCAATAAAAAAAGTCAAGTAAGTATTGTGATTATGTTTCTGCTACAAAAGGGTCAGACTTTTGTCTAGTGGCAGTTTTAGTGCCATAGAGAAGCGCAGAAGGTTTATATGCCTACTGCAAAGAGCAAATCTGTATTTTAAGTAAATAGCAGAGGACCTTAGTAAAGTCAGCCATTACCTGCGCTATAATACAAATTAAATGTATGTGCGTGGTGGAGGGCGGCTATGGAGAGATGAAGGGCACTTTTGCTGGGTGGTAATGAGGGAATCCGAGGAGGAGGGAGTGGGAGCACCAATAATGATTGTTGGACTGGGTGCAGGAGGTGCTAAAGACTGTGACGAATGGTATATGACAAGGTGTTTTTTGAGTGTCTTGAAAGAACATGCTGATTGAGGGAAGAAGCGCAGGTAAGGTGGCCTCTACTGTTGCACGTATCTCACACACACCATCGATTTTGTGACTGTCTACGTAGGCTAGTGTTTTAGAGCAATAGTTTAGCCAATAGCAGAGATGGCATCTTGATGGATGACTGCTGCCGTCACTGAGGTTATAGAGGACAGCTCTGACATAGGATCAGAGACTGAGACATCAGATACTGAGACAGCATCTGAGGGATAGGACAATGGCGCAGACTCTGGGAGTGATTTTTCAGTCGGAGGAGTCCCATTTGATAACTCCTCTTCCAGTAAATTATGAGGGAGGTGATGAGGACAGTCCTGCTGTCCCTTCGCAAGCACAGTCTGTAAAACGGGGTAATAGTGGGTTAGCCCAACCCAGAGAGCAGGTGAATGCGGCGGCAAGCAGAGAGAGAGAGTGCTCTCTTGGGAGCTCCCCAATTTAGTTCAGCCCCAAAATCCACCGCCCAAATCGTATTGTGGAGACATCAAAATTATCTATCACAAAACAAACTGGTTTTGTAAGGCAGGCACCTGTGTTTTTGGTCCTGGGATCAGCGGCCATATAGAGAAACACACTAAACACACTAAACCCAAACATTTCTGGAAACTAGACATTCGGGGGAGTCCACAGAGGTGTGACTTGTGTGGATTCCCCAAAGTTTTCTTACCCAGAATACCCTGCAAAGCTGAAATGTTGAATAAAAACTCTATTTTTCTCGCATTTCTGTCACACAAACTACACAAATATGCTGGGATCCACAAAATTCCTACCACCCAGTGATTCCTCACCTGTCCTGATAAAAACACTACCCCACTTGAGTGCCTACACCTAGTGCCTGCGTCAGGAATGGATCACCCCAGGGTCAACAGCTGCCTCATGTAAGGACCAACATTGACCGTTGTGTGATCTATTCCGGTCGCTGGCACCAGGCCTACCCACACAAGTGAGGTACCATTGTTATCGGGAGACTTGGAGGAACGCTGGGTGGAAGGAAATTCGTGGCTCCTCTCAGATTCCAGAAGTTTCTGTCACCGAAATGTGAGGAAAATGTGTTTTTTTTAGCCAAATTCTGAGGTTTGCAAAGGATTCTGGGTAACAGAACCTGGTCAGAGCCCCACAAGTCACCCCATCTTGGATTCCCCTAGGTCTCTAGTTTTTAAAAATCCAGCATCTAAGAGGTTAAAGGGCCAACCTGCTTAGCGTGGTCCGCACTCAACGGGGTATGGCCACAAAAGCACTCACCTCAGTTTAACAGAAACAAGGCCACTTTCACATCTTTTTTGGAAATTCAGACCGTTTCTCACAGGACAGAGTGGCTGGTCTGTAGTGTGGGAGAAAGCAGTTCCTTTCCGGTTTGGCTGGGGACAGCTTCAGTTCTTTGTGCTACTGCAAGGAATGTGCAGCAGCACATTAGGTCAATGCTCTTGCAAACGGGTTCAGTTGGTGAACGTTTTGTCTGGCTGCAGAGCTGAGCCCATGCTAACCAGAATGACATGCGCAATGAGAGGTGCTCTGCGGAAACGCGCAGGTACACGCTGTGAATTTGCTATTGGAGTTTGTGCTTAACTTTCAGAAGTTATGGCTGACTTTGAAGCCCAGAACCTTCCGTTTGCCCTCTCTCCGCTCAGTCCCATCCCCACAGCGTTCCCACCACTGCAGAAGCCAAACCCTTAACTCACCCAGCTTACTCCTGCCGCCAAAGCCCGCCAACTCACTGCAAGTCCGTGTCAACCATCTTTCAGAACGCACCTGCACTTATAAACATTTTTAATCCACAAAATCATATAAGAGAAGCTGAGGGCTATACTGTGCATATGCAGGATCCCCTCCATGCTGCACAGGCCTCAAGCGACCCTCATTTAGAGTTTCCCGTGGTTATTGTTGTCCAGTTGCATCTTTTACATAGCATAGGTGATAAATTTGTGTGTTTATGATCCCAGGGCCATAGGTCGTGGCAGCTCATCAGTGCACCGTGCATCATGTGATAACACAAGTGCTACTTGCACATGGTGCATACACAAATACACACACCCTGCACCAGTACTGCCTTCACACTTCTGTATACACGTGTCATGCGTAGTACAAGCACCATGTAAACACACGTGACTGCATTAGTGTTACATTAATGGGTGCCCACATTTATCATCCCCCCCCCTCACACACAGCATCAGTGCTACATGCACCACGCCCATGTGCATACATCAATACAACATTAACCATTTGGGTTCCGGAGTAGCGTGCTACTTGCCGAAAAGCACTTCAACACCTCATCAGGGGTATTAAGCGCTATATAAGGAAAATGTCACTTACCCAGTGTACATCTGTTCGTGGCATGAGATGCTGCAGATTCACATGCTGTGCATTATCCTGCCATCTAGTGTTGGGCTCGGAGTGTTACAAGTTGTTTTTCTTCTAAGAAGTATTTTCGAGTCACGAGACCGAGGGACTCCTCCCTTTCGGCTCCATTGCGCATGGGCGTCAACTCCATCTTAGATTGTTTTTCCCGCAGAGGGTGAGGTAGGAGTTGTGTATATAGTAAAGGTGCCCATGCAATGGAGTAAGTATGTCTGTACAGAATGTGATTGTAAGTGATATATATTTACAAATTTACAAATGTACACGTTTTTTCAACATATAATATATATAGTTTTCATCAACTTAAAACGGCTACTGGCTCCCGGGGAGGCGGGAGGGCGTATGTGAATCTGCAGCGTCTCATGCCACGAACAGATGTACACTGGATAAGTGACATTTTCCGTTCGATGGCATGTGTAGCTGCAGATACACATGCTGTGCATAGACTAGTAAGCAGTTACTCCCCAAAAGCGGTGGCTTAGCCTGTAGGAGTTGAAGTTGTTTGAAATAATGTTCGTAATACTGCCTGTCCTACTGTGGCTTGTTGTGTTGTTAACACATCTACACAGTAGTGTTTTGTGAATGTATGAGGCGTAGACCATGTGGCTGCCTTACATATTTCTGTCATAGGTATATTTCCTAGAAAAGCCATTGTGGTGCCTTTTTTCCTAGTGGAGTGTGCCTTTGGGGTAATAGGCAGTTCTCACTTTGCTTTAATATAGCAGGCTTGAATACATTTCACTATCCATCTGGCAATGCCTTGTTTGGATATTGGATTCCCTGCATGAGGTTTTTGGAAGGCTACAAACAATTGTTTTGTCTTGCGAAATTGTTTTGTTCTATCAATGTAATACATTAGTGCTCTTTTAATGTCTAATGTATGTAAGGCTCTTTCGGCTACTGAGTCTGGCTGTGGAAAAAAGACTGGAAGTTCCACTGTTTGGTTTAGGTGGAACGGTGAGATAACTTTTGGTAACAATTTTGGATTTGTGCGTAGAACCACTTTATGTTTCTGTATTTGTATAAAAGGTTCTTGTATAGTAAATGCTTGTATTCCACTTACTCTTCTAAGAGATGTGATTGCTATTAGGAAGGCAACTTTCCAGGTTAAGTACTGCATTTCACAAGAGTGCATGGGTTCAAATGGTGGACCCATGAGTCGTGTTAATACAATATTAAGGTTCCATGAGGGAACTGGTGGTGTTCTTGGGGGTATGATTCTCTTTAGACCCTCCATAAATGCTTTGATGACTGGGATTCTAAAGAGTGATGTTGAATGTGTATTCTGCAGATAAGCAGATATTGCTGTGAGATGTATTTTAATGGACGAAAAAGCTAGATTTCTTTTTTGTAAGTGTAATAGGTAGCTTACAATGTCTTTTGCGGACGCATGTAGCGGTTGAATTTGATTATTATGGCAGTAATCTTTTCCATTTATTTGAGTAACAATGTCTTGTAGTAGGTTTTCTTGCTTGTTTAATGACCTCCGTACATTCTTGTGTAAGGTCTAAATGTCCAAATTCTAAGATTTCAGGAGCCAGATTGCTAGATTGAGCGATGCTGGATTCGGGTGTCTGATCTGTTGTTTGTGTTGAGTTAACAGATCTGGTCTGTTTGGTAGTTTGATATGAGGTACTACTGACAGATCTAGTAGTGTTGTGTACCATGGCTGGCGTGCCCAAGTTGGTGCTATTAGTATTAGTTTGAGTTTGTCGTGACTCAATTTGTTTACTACGTACGGAAGGAGTGGGAGAGGGGGAAAAGTATAAGCAAATATCCCTGACCAACTCATCCATAACGCATTGCCCTTGGAGTGAGGGTGCGGATACCTGGACGCGAAGTTTTGGCATTTTGCGTTTTCTTTTGTTGCGAATAGGTCTATTGGTGGTGTTCCCCAGCTTTGAAAGTAAGTTTGTAGTATCTGGGGATGAATTTCCCATTTGTGGGTTTGTTGGTGATCTCGACTGAGATTGTCGGCTAACTGGTTTTGAATTCCTGGGATTTATTGTGCTATTAGGCGAATGTGATTGTGAATCGCCCAATGCCAAATTATTTGTGCTAAGAGACACAGCTGTGATGAGTGTGCCCCTCCCTGTTTGTTTTATGTAATACATTGTTGTCATGTTGTCTGTTTTGACAAGAATGTGTTTGTGGGCTATTATCGGTTGAAATGCTTTCAATGCTAGAAATACTGCTAGCAGTTCCAGATGATTTATATGAAGTTGGCTCTGTTGATCGTCCCATTGTCCCTGAATGCTGTGCTGGTTGAGGTGTGCTCCCCACCCTACCATGGAAGCATCTGTTGTGATCACGTATTGAGGCACAGGGTCTTGGAATGGCCGCCCTTGGTTTAAATTTATAGGATTCCACCATTGAAGCGAGGAGTGTGTTTGGCGGTCTATCAACACTAGATCTTGAAGTTGACCCTGTGCTTGTGTCCATTGTGTTGCTAGGCACTGTTGTAAGGGCCGCATGTGTAGTCTTGCGTTTGGGACAATGGCTATGCAGGAAGACATCATGCCTAGAAGTTTCCTCACTTGATAGTGTTGGTTTGGGTGCATGTTTAGCATTACATTTTGGAATGCTTGTACCCTTTGTGGACTTGGAGTGGCAATCCCTTTTTGTGTGTTGATTGTTGCTCCTAAGTATTGTTGTATTCGACACGGTTGTAGATGTGATTTCTGGTAGTTTATAGAGAACCCTAGCTTGTGAAGGCTTTCTATAACGTATTTTGTGTGTTGTAGACACTGTTGTTGAGTGCTGGTTTTTATTAACCAATCGTCCAAGTAAAGGAATACGTGCATGTGCTGCCTCCTGATATGAGCAGCTACTACCGCAAGGCATTTTGTGAATACTCTTGGTGCTGTTGTTATCCCGAACTGTAACACTTAATTGGTAATGCACGCCTTGGATTACAAAACTTAAGTATTTCCTGTGGGAAGGATGTATGGGTATGTGGAAGTAAGCATCCTTGAGATCTAATGTTGACATGTAGTCCTGTTGTTTGAGCAAGGGAATCACGTCTTGAAGTGTCACCATATGAGAGTGATCTGATCTGATGTAAAGATTTAGTGTTTTGAGGTCTAATATGGGTCTCTGGGCCTGATTACAACTTTGGAGGAGGTGTTAATCCGTCCCAAAAGTGACGGTAAAGTGACGGATATACCACCAGCCGTATTACGAGTCCATTATATCCTATGGAACTCGTAATACGGCTGGTGGTATATCCGTCACATTTGGGACGGATTAACACCTCCTCCAAAGTTGTAATCAGGCCCTCAGTGTTTTGTCCTTTTTTGGAATTAGGAAATACAGGGAGTAAACTCCTGTTCCTTTTTGATGGTTGGGTACTAGTTCTATTGCTTCTTTTTGTAACAGCGCTTGGACTTCTAGTTGTAACAGGTCTAAGTGCTGTTTGGACATGTTGTGTGCTCTTGGAGGCACATTTGGTGGTATTTGTAGGAACTCTATGCAATAACCATGTTGGATAATGGCTAGGACCCACAAGTCTGTAGTTATGTCTTTCCAATTTTGGTAATAATCTGTGAGTCTCCCCCCCCACTGGTGTAGTGTGTTTGTGACGTTGGAGTCACTGTTTAGTTTGTGGGGTTTTTGGGCTTTGGAATTTCCCTCTTTTAGGGAACTGTCCACCCCTATATTGTCCCCGGAAGCCTCCTCTTTGGTATTGGCCCTGGTATGTGGGTCTGGCCTGTGAGGTAGAGGGTTCTGTGCTTTGGGCCCGAAACCCCCCTCTAAAGTGTGGCTTCCTAAAAGTGCCTCTGCTCTGTGGGGAGTAGAGCGCGCCCATGGCTTTGGCCGTGTCAGTGTCCTTCTTTAGTTTGTCTATTGCTGTATCCACTTCCGGCCCAAACAATTGTTGTCCGTTGAATGGCATATTCAGCACAGCCTGCTGGATCTCTGGCTTAAATCCGGAGGTACGTAGCCACGCGTGTCTCCGAATGGTGACCGCCGTGTTTACTGTTCTGGCCGCCGTGTCTGCTGCGTCCATAGCTGATCTTATCTGATTGTTGGAGATGATCTGGCACTCCTCTACAACCTGTTGGGCACGCTTCTGGAATTCTTTGGGAAGGTGTTCAATGAAATGTTGCATTTCGTCCCAATGTGCCCTGTCGTATCTTGCCAATAGGGCCTGTGAATTGGCAATTCGCCATTGATTGGCTGCCTGTTCTGCCACCCTTTTGCCTGCAGCATCGAATTTCCGACTTTCTTTGTCGGGTGGTGGTGCATCCCCAGAAGTTTGTGAGTTTGCCCTTTTTCGGGCTGCTCCCACTACCACTGAATCAGGAGTCAGCTGTTGCGTAATGTATACAGGGTCCGTAGGGGGAGGTTTATATTTGTTTTCCACCCTAGGTGTTATGGCTCTGCTCTTGACTGGGTCTTGAAACACCTGTTTGGCATGTTTTAACATGCCTGGTAACATTGGAAAACTTTGGTATTGGTTATGTGTTGATGACAGGGTATTGAACAAGAAGTCATCTTCTATAGGTTCTGAATGCAATGCTACGTTATGAAAAGTAGCCGCCCTGGAAACCACCTGCATGTAAGCAGTACTATCTTCCGGTGGCGATGGCCTTGCCGGGTAGCAATCCGGACTATTATCAGAGACTGGTGCATCGTACAGATCCCATGCATCTGGGTCATCTTGGCTCATCCCTGTGTGCATTGGTGACTGCACCATTGGTGGTGTTGCTATTGGGGACAGATGTGGTGAGGCCGGTGGCGATGGCTGTGGAGAAAACTGTGGTGTTGTTTTTTCTTTAGCCACTTTTGCTTTTGGCTGCATTTCCGCCTCATGGAATGCAAGCTTCGGCTTCATTTTAATGGGGGGGGGGGAAGTGTACTTATTTTCCCCATGTCCTTCTGTATATGGAGCCTCCTCTGTGTATGGTCTGGCTCTCCCATCCCCAGTTCTTGTTGTAATTGTGAGGACAGGCCCTGTGTTCCTCCGTATAGGAGCTTTGTTTCGGCTCCGAGGCTGGGTGTTTCGGCACCAAAACTTTTTCTGTAGTCTTTTTCGGCTCCGAAGAAACCTTTTTGGCTTTCGGGGTACCGATTTCTCAGTGCCGGATCTGCTCGGAGCCAGTATCTCGGTGCCGAGTATATTCGGAGCCGGTATCTCGACCGGAGTCGGATGTTTTCGGCTGTTGTGAAGCCTTTTTCGGTGCCGATGCTTGGTCACCGTGCTTTCGGGTAAAGCCATGGCCTGTCGGCGGTGGCGTCCCCTTGGCTTTCATGATTTTCGAGTGAGTTTTTGCTGGGGCTGGTTTACTCACGGTTTGTTGCCTCGTCGGCTGCTCACTCTCGGGCTCGTCCGAGTCCGAATCTGGAACGGAGAATGTCTCTTCTTCTTCGACGTCGGGTTGTCCGGCCGGTGTAGACGCCATTTGAAGCCTTCGAGCTCTACGGTCCCGCAGCGTCTTCTTCGACCGAAATGCCCGACAGGCCTCGCACGTATCGTCTTTGTGTTCGGGGGACAAACACAAATTACAGACCAAATGTTGGTCTGTATAAGGATACTTAGCGTGGCATTTAGGGCAGAAGCGGAATGGGGTCCGTTCCATGAGCCTTGAAGACGCACGCGGTCGGGCCGACCAGGCCCCGCCGAGGAGTGGAAGCCCCGAAGGGCTGCCGGAGCACTTCTTTTCTTCGGTGTCGATGTGTTATCACTAACCCGATACCGAGCGCAAACAATACCGTCGGATTTTCCGATTGTTAACTAACTTTTCCGAACCGAAACACGGAGCGAAGAGGAATACGTCCGAACCCGATGGCGGAAAGAAAACAACCTAAGATGGAGTCGACGCCCATGCGCAATGGAGCAGAAAGGGAGGAGTCCCTCGGTCTCGTGACTCGAAAAGACTTCTTCGAAGAAAAACAACTTGTAACACTCCGAGCCCAACACTAGATGGCAGGATAATGCACAGCATGTGTATCTGCAGCTACACATGCCATCGAACATACTATTACGATACAATGTGCACATAACTGCTTCGGTACTACACTGATGGGTACTCAAACACCCCCAAACACTTGCACACAGTATGAAAACTTCACACTACCTGTAGCCGGTGGGCACAGAAGACAGCAAGTGCTACTGCCCCCAGGAGACACAAACTCACCGTATGTCAGTAAGTCCTGCACCAGGTGTATACACACACACACACACACACACACACACATCACAACATCAGTAGTACATGTACCAGCTTGAAATCTCACGAGAACATAATTACAAAACAAAACTTTATTTGGTCCAAGGGAACCTGAGTTTGTGAACGGTCAAAGGGTTATTATATTACAAGGAATAAGAGCTCTGTTGTACAATTGGTAAAATATCCTATGTAATCACTGAACAGTATATACAGCTTTTAAAATATTCACATCTCAGGCGAAAATAGGGTAAACAACGAAAAAATGAAACATGAAGGGTTACAGGTGAAGTGAAAGAGTAAAAAAGGATAAAAGAAGAAAACATGATTCCACTGACTATGCGCTGAGAGAAAATAAGGAAGAAGCAGGAAAGAACACGGGAGGAGCAGAGAAAGCCAGAAGAGAGAGAGAGACATATGAAAAGTAGAGTACGACATTGAAAAGAAACAGGAGAGATAATTTAGTATTCCTATGTCAGGAGTCATTATTCCACAACAACAGTGGCACAAGTCAGCCCGTAACTCTCTCCCCAGTGAGAATCAGCTTTAGAAGACAGAACCTCCTTGAAAGAGCCGTCTGCTGCAGAGGCTTCTTGCAAACTACCAAAACCTAGTGTTAAAACACAAGCATCTACCCACAGAGGCAAACCTCCAGACCCCAATCAGCAGTACGACCAGAGTAAGACTTTAAGTGTTCCAGCAACAACCCTCAACCTAACAGAAAGCCACAAGGTGGCATCATGCAACCTGTACACACAAGTGAATCGCACATATCGTGCCTGCAATGGTACACAGTTAAACGCCTGCCCTCCACCTAACACACCGCTTCCAGGAAATGCTGATGCAATGGTACACCGATTCTAGGAAGACCTGTGCTCCTTGTACACAACCTCCAAGAAATAATGTGCCACGTATGCACAACTTCAAGAAAACCCTGTGCCTCAATAAGCAACCTCCAGGACAACCTGTGGTTGCGAAAGTTAACTTCTAGAAAATTATGTGCCACTGGCACAGACCATCCCAATAAACTGATCACTGTACAGGATTTCTGCCATCATAAAAATATATAAAAAAATGCTTCTATGCTCTTAATTTTATAGGAACTATACGTTGTCGGGCGCTACTTCCCATGAAACCCTGTCTCCCTGTGTGCAACTCTGGCCCATTTACAACCATGGTAAGGTAGGACCTGATAATACAGTAGGAACACAACATATGGTCAGGCCCATAAGCCAATTCACTTGTTCAAATTTTGGTAGATCATTGCAAAAAATGTAATATATATACTTTCAAAAAATAGCCTAGACTTATCCCGTGACCGACCATCCTGGGCAGCTATACTCTAAAAAGCTGGTTTTCAAATAAAAGCACAAATAAGGCAAGTATAATCACAATTCTAAAAATAGCAAACACCCAGGTATAAATAAAGCATAACTCTATGCATATATCTCTAGTTATGCTCCGTTTCTCTTTCATTCAGGCATATTACAAACCATTGGAAGGACCAGTGCTAAGCTGTTCTGGGTACAGCAAAGATTAATAATTAAAAAAGCTTACATTATTAAACGAAAGCAGAGATGCTCCCTAACACGAGGCCAGATTTCACACTGGTCCAGACATCGTAGTAGAAAACATTAATTGCTATACAGGGCCAACTCACACTTCAAAAATAGAGACAGGAGAACAACTGCTGGTCAAACCAGGTAACCTCTTCGAACAAGTATTAAATAAATCATTTTCAATTAAAATATGTGGCCATTAAGTAGCCACACATATGCCCCTCAATTAGATTTTTTGGAAAGCCAATAGGCAGCAAAAGGTCTGACACAGCCTAATACGGCCAAGCGAAGCTTCTCCTTAATGCCACTGCACCAGAGGGCTTTGAAAACCTTTGGACTCTAGAGGAACCCACAACAGTTAAAAAAGATATGAGATTACGGAATTGGTTGGTCAAAGAAGCAATGATCAAAAGTGGAGAAGCTTCTGCCAAGAGATTTAAGGTTGTAGCTCAAGAACCTCAAGGGGTTCTAGCTCTCAAGTCATAGGCATGCGCTTCACTTCATTTTAAGAGTGATTTGAAGATGTACCCATCAAAGTGCCTTTCCTGATGCTCTTGATGAAAGCTAATTACACACTCAACTCCTTTAAAAGACCTAAGCAATTGCAGTACGCCACTGCTAAACTGGGAGAGACTGTTTCCTATGTTTTGTTTTAAATATGATCTACTGAAAGCCTTCATCACTCATCTTACATCTTACTGCCCTTCTCAGAGGCTTGAAAAGGGAAGGGCCTTGTGAGGGGCTCTTACCTCTGCAGAATAAAGGATCAACCACAGAGCTTGCTTGATGGGGCTTGGACGGATCACTTACATCACCAAGGAACTGGCTAAAGGGCTCAAAGCTATCTTTTACCATATGATGCGAAGGAAAAGGGCACATTCACAGGGTTTAATTTCCTGCGTCCGAAACAGGGCATGTATCCTGTGTGCTAGGTCACTTGCCACTACTTTTAGGGACAGGATTTCCACTCTGGTGTTTAATCTATCATCTGATCTCATAAATCTATATCAAATTTAGACCTGTGGGTGGCAGCTTTTGCCTGCTGGTGTATTAAGGCGCTACTGAGGTAGGGGTCTCTGCAGAAACATTCCATATTCTTAGTTTAACTTTAAAACGCCGGGTTACAATTTCATAGGATATATATATATATTCCAGATAGACAGGATATCAGATGATCCCATTATTACCACATATGGGGATGTTCCTGAAAGCAAAATCGACTTGGCCAGTTGAGCACCCTAGGGTTTTTTTCTGGATCTCTTTAGACAAACCATCTTTCCTGAAGAGTAGACACACATGATCCAAACAAAACCAAAACATGATTTGGACTTTTCTGAACAAACCCTCCTGTGTCGTAATGGTCCTGGGACTACAGCGAAGTTCCTCTGTTTACCCTGTGGTGGTGTTCAGAGTTTTCTTGTCTTTTTTAGCCTCTGGGTTAGTTGGTGGTATGATTTGCAAAGGCACAATACAGCGCATAGAAAAGGTGGTGTAAGCACATTGGCCAGTGGAGTTGGCTAGAGCACAGGTCTATTTTAGATATGTTGGCCTTGCAGACAATGCAGATCTTGATGCCCTACTCAAAAGCTATCCACAAAAGCATCATTCAACAGTAAAACAAGGTTAGTAGATCAACAGGGCAGCAAGCCCAAAATAGTCTGAGTGCAAAAAACAGAAGAAGGGCATGAATGTTTGCACTGCACTACTCAATAGGGTCAACAACCTCTATGAAACCATTAAGTGTTGTATATAACCTCCAACAAAGAAGAACACCGACCTGCTATGCACCTTCCAATAAACCCGATGGTTCTTTTAATGACATTTAAATTTTAGATCACCAAGCCTACTGAAACACAATTTGTGTACAAGCACCAACCATGTTTGCATATTTAAGCATACCAATGAGAAGTACTTTACTTGATGGTGCATACCACCCAGAAACCTTGACTATTGATTTGCATTCTGATAAACTACGAAACAAAAATGTGTTGGAGCTATACCTCATTGAAACTCATGCCATGATCCATTTGTGGCAAAAAAAATGTGACTGCATGAAACGTATCAAGGATGACTTACTATTCTTTCTCCAAACATCTATCAGGATAATATTCTGTCCCATTCACCAATAACGTGCTCAAGGTATAACTAACACAACATTTCACCTTTGGTACCTGTACCATTATGATGCTTTTAACAGTGTTTCCGAAACTCAAAAAACCCAATTCATAAAATCTTCTCCTAGCCAACATAACAACCTAAGATGTCATTATGTCTGGGAATCTAAGCACTGCTTTATCAACCCAGAATCTAGTTACTACACACTTTAAAACCAAATTATCTGACCATTACTTAACCTCTTTCTAACACTGGAGAGATTCCCATCCTCTTCATGGAAACTAGTTTATCAGCATTTTGCTTTTGACTCAAAATCTTGTACTTCGAGACACTGAGCCTCTAATTCTAGTGTCCAGGGACATAGGCATTTCATCGCTGCCCCCGGAACATACAATCATTTAACAATCAACAGCTTTGCAGACATATCCTGGGAACCCATTCACCTCAACCCTTCTAAAAGAGCCTGGTCCAGAGAGACAAACATATTCAAAGCTTCTTGTTCTTGCACCAAGAATCCAAAAGCAAATTCCCAGCTCATGGAATGGAAGAATCTCAACATCAAGTGCTTCAGAATTGTATCCCACAAAAGGGAAGCAGAACAGCCCAAGACTTACAGAAAACATAAATGCCTGTAGATAGGAAGCTAATCAACTGCCTTACAGGAAAGCTGAGTACCTGCGCATCATCCTAGGAGTCAAAAGTGCCAGCTTTACACAGTGAGCCCAAATGTTGCTTAATAGAGAACCACAATGTCTCAGCCTCGCATATAGAGCCCAGGCACATCACTCTCACCCTAGTAGTCCAAGGGTTTCCCACTCACATATAGAGCTCAAGCACCACACTTTGGGAACTACAATCTCTCAGCCACGCATATGTGGCCAGAGTGCCTCCTACTCACACAGGGAGAGTTCACATCTCTTCACACGGGGAACAGAATGGCCCATTCTCAGAATGACTGACACTTTATAGTTATGTCTCCCTGAGTTGCACGTTCTAACCATGGAACCCACAACAATTGAAATGTAGCATTAGAAGCCCTTAAGGTCCCATTTTGGAATACTCTGGCAAATTCAGTAAAATGTGTGTGCATATTAGAGCAGGCGGGCGGATGAGATGAGACGCACAAGGGGTAATGTTACATTTGAAAACTAATCTTTAAAAAAGGGTCCCAAAAATGTGTAATTGAAGAGGACAGCCAATAACACAATGCCACCACCCAGGTGATACCAGTTAAAGGACTGCAAGGATGTTCAAAGTACAGCCTTTGACACTCAACAGCGTGTTTCTCAGAAGACAGCCTGGCTTCCTAAGCGGGTCCTGATTTCTCAGACGCACACAGAAAGGACCTGCCTTTCTGACCAACAGACAGCAGCAATGCGCAGTCTTGATGAGGCAGTAGTCTCTCCTTGCAAGCTGTGCCAGTCCTCAACCCCATCATACCGGTGCCCTGAGAGCTGAGAAAATTTCAAGCTTGGTTTGCATTAATTCACACTCTTCCTTGATTTTCAATTTACCCAGTATAGCATGGCATAGTTCTTGAGAGGGTCACAGCAATAGGCAGAACACAGACTGCAGGAATAATGATCTTATCAGGAGAAGAAACTTCATTCTGTGCTGTTCGTTCGATCACTGTTCACACCAGGTGCCCACCATAGTTGTTCATGATATAGATTCAAGCACATTTCCTCAAGATTAGAAAGATGGGTGCTTCACGCCGCTGGAAGGCTCTGGCATTTTCATAATTATGGGTTGATCTGTGGTACCCAAGGCAAAAAGGATAGGATGGTGAAGGGTCCATGTGTCATAGTGGTCGAGGGCCATGCAAACCAGCCACCTCTGGAGTGAGTAAAGGGCTATGGGTCCCTTTCGTGGGTATCCAGTCATTGAGGAATGCCTGACTGGCCTTGCGGTGGGCCAAGCGGTGGGTGATTGAGAAACCTGCGTTGCCTTCCAGCTGAGAGAGGATCACCAGCACCTGCCTGAAAACACATAACAAGAAAAAATAAGAGAACTGCATGCATGTTAGCTTGCACTACATGTCAATACATTTTCTGTATAACTTCTTATTTAAAGCAACACATCATTGTGAGCTTCTCAGCCTGCATTACATTGTATTGTAATTGCATTTATATAGTGCTTACTACACCGATGAGTGCAAGAGCTTTATGCTGCACAGCACGCTGCCCCAGGAATCCAAGGTTAGAGGTTAGTCCAGAGTTTAATGGTTATTACTGGTTTTTAGATTAATCTTGTGCTCTCAAGGAAACCATTCCATGCATTGACTCCAGTTCCTTTGAGGTAGTTCCAATTAATAGCAGTAGGTGTGATCTTTAGTAGGAGATAAGCGAGTTCATGCAGATGACTTGTGGGATTAATATAGTGGGTTAGAGGGGATGCAGGGTTATTGCTTACGAAGGAGTTTGTTACGATCTTTAAAACAAAGTGAGGAAATGTGCAGAAATGCAGCAATAGAGACTAAGGCACATACACATTAGACAGAGGAGACTGTATTTAGAAAGAGGAAGACATGTAGAGATGGGAGGTAGGAGAGTATCATTCAATGAAAACGAGGAGAGGCAACAATCAGAATTTTAAGTCAAGTCCAGTGTTCATGCAGGGTTTTAGGACTACAGAGGAGGCTTTTTGAGATAGGATGGAATATGAGGTTAAAAAGAGACACGTTTTAAGGCTGGGCAAAGTGGGCAACTGCCCAGGGCTCACACCTTCCATGTGTAAAGTTAAACGACAGATGACATTTCTGTCATATTAACGCTGTTCATGAAAATAAGCTACTTTAATATGACATCCAAGTACACTTAACAAGACTTAGAGCCCCATTTACTAAGGATTCGTCCTGGGGAAGTGTCATGTAAAGTGATGCAAAGCAATGCAAATATTGCCAGGGTACGTCCACTCCACCGCAAAGGTTATTTTGCAATGGAAAGGTACCCTTTTCTAAGTGTAGACAGCGATTTGTGCTGCTTTGTGTCACTGCGTCAAGAGGGCATTACTTGGGTGAATTAGTGAAAGCACCCCTAGTTTCTTTATTTTGACACAAAGCGTGATCTACAAAACACAGTCAGACCGGGATTTGCATAAAAAATAAGGCCTCCTTGCACCAGGCTCCAACATGGAGAAATGTTTTAATTTCTGCAAATATTCCACACATTGCATATGCGCTTGCCTGCACAGCACATATACAATGTGCGAAATGCTTAAGAATTTGTCTAGGTATGGGAAGGGTATGGTTCTAGTACACATCCAATATACACAAAAACCTCTGCATCATTGTGTAAGGGTTGTTAACTAACATAGGGGTAGTGAGCAGCAGCAGCCCAATTAATAATGCGGCCGTGAGCTGCGTTCTCCCCACGGCACAAGTCAGCACAGCAACTATGGTTGCTGCCCTGACTGTGCTAAAAAATGAATCGGCCCCTTTGTGTGCATGTCTGGCTTGCCCAACCTTCACCCTTGTACCTTCAGTTAGTTGGTCACTCACCTCATATCTCCTCACCCTGCCCCTTAACCTTCTTTCTCTAGCTCCACTTCTGTATGCACTTTCATCCTCTCTATTCCAGCTCTCTTCCTCTCCTTTGCCTGTCTTGCTTCTCTTCAATATACCCAAAATACCTCACTCAGTTTCATCCATACCTTTCTCATGACCTTGACCCTCTCCCTTTCACTCTTTGCACCTATATCTGATTCTGTCACTCTTGATCCTCTACCTCATCTCTCTCTCCTCCTCATGCCTCTTTGCTTCTGCACTTTTTTCATGTGACATCCCTGTATCTCTCCTCCATCTACCTCACTTCTCGGACAACCTCTTTTCTACCTTTTCACTTCACCTATGTAACAGTCTCCATGTCTATGCTCCCATGCCTCTCAGTATCTCTCAGCCCTTCCTCACCACTCTGCTTCACCTCACCGCACATCTCCCTCACTACCTCAGCTCTCCATTCTCCATCACTCACTCACTCTCAACTGTCCTCACCAATAGTTTCCTAACTCTCCTCACCCCTCCTCTCTTTCTACCTCTGTTCCCCTTCATTCACTTCCCGAAATATCATACACCTTTGTGGCTGCCTGTTTCTCTTCCTCTTTTCCACAGTCATCTCTTTCTCTGGCCCTCGGTCTCTATTTCTACTCACCACCTCCACCTCGGCAATCGCCCTCAAGCTCTTCCTGTACAGATGCCATTACCTCATCATCACTTCCTCTATTTTATCTCACAACTCTATCTCTGTAGAAAACTCACCCATTTATCTCTAATTCATGTGTCTCTCAACTTCCTCTTTTCGCTCCACACATTCCTCCGTTTACCCTTCATCCCCTCTGCCTTGGTCTCTTCCGCACTCCTCTTTGTTATTCCTCAAGTCTCCCTGTCTCTGTCTCTACGTGCACCTCTCATCGCCGGTATCTTGCTCGCATTCTCTTTTTCTGTACATTACCATCTTTCTCCACCTACATTGTCATCTTTCTGCTTTCATTCTAGCCTCCTCACCTTTCTTAAATTGCTTTACTTCTTTCCCTACCACATATATTTTTCTATTTTCTATTTAGGGTAAATAACGCACACATCGAACAGGAGATTCTGCAAATGCTGGAGCAGATGCCGTCTGGTCTTCTGCTGTTGACCCTTAAAGTGTCCTCATTGTATTAATTACAAAAGCAAAGTGGATACATTTAGATGCCCCTCGTTTAGGAGGGCACAAAGTGAGGGACAGGAGACCTTCCCCATACAATGGAAATGTATCACATGCACTCCTTTGACTGGACACTGGAAATGCAGACACTGAAATGAGAAAGGTGGAGACTCCATATATACTTTGTTAGGAGGGGGCTACAGTTTAGTTTTTCCTGAGTTCTGCCATTTGGTGGGCTGTAGTGTCTGTTCAAAATAAAGAAGTTCTTGCCAGGCGTGTTCTTTTGTCTGTGTCAGGAAGGATGAGGTGCAGAGAAAGCACACATCACTGTGCCCGTGTTGTGAGTGCTCCTGCTTGGAGCCAGCCCGAAACTTCACTGCTGTGAGAAGCATCACTTCACACAAATAGACTTTAGGGTAGCAGACTAAAATGACACTTAAAAAAGAACAACTCTAAACTGATTCCACAGCAGTAGACAGTGAATGTATTCTCTATGGTGCTGTTTGCCGGACTGAACAAGCGCAGAAAATAGCTACTTAAAGCAAAAGGCAGAGAAGTCAAACATACTTAGGCCTTCTAGGTGCAGCAGCACAATAGGAAAAAATTAAATATTTAAATTAAAAAAAAACATTAAAAACGGTGGCCTGTAGGTTGAATAGATATCTGCAGTAACTCAACTGATCCTCTTTGATTATATTTTATATGTCACTGGTCGTAAAGTCTTAAAGATAATGCATCAGAAAAGGTACATTTGAAGGCTGCACTTGAGCTCAGAGTCTCTGGAGGAGGAATAAGTGATGCTCATCAACCACAGCAGCTCCATTTGGAATTAAATATGACTATAACTGGTCCACTGGCTCCAGAGAGGCTGCATTAAGAATGCAGATTACATTTGGGCTATAGCAGTATGTTAAGACTGTGGAACAGAAAGACAGACAAAACCTACTGAACAATTTTAAAGCAATTAAGAGACAGCAGTATTCTGCACTTCAATACACTATACATATTTGTGATTGCAAGCCTTTGAAAATACATTAATTTCAAAAATATATTTTTGTTTCACTACGATGCCCAAGATTTCCAGCTCCTCGAAAGTTTAATGCCGTAAACGTAAAGTTTTAAACATATCCATACTAAATTTCATTTCATTATGGAAGCACATCTGTAATATCTACCAAAATCGAACTGTTTCAACATATTTGCTACAGCTCTTTCAATGAGCTGTTATGTAGGAGTTGTGATCTGTGAGGGAATTTTCAAAACACAAGCATTCAGGGCAATTTATGTATGCCTAAATAGAAAAAGAGGGGACCAAACCAGTACAGACCTCTGGCTTAAACAGTATTAAACTAGCAGATGACTTAACTATGGTAATGTACAACAAGTTACTTACCTTCAGAAATGTTTTATCTGGTAGCAAGTATATCTAGCCATAGATTCCTTACCCTAAAATCATCCCCAGGCTTTAGGCTGGATCCAGAAATTGTTTTTCAGTACCCTTGTGCACCAGAAGGTGATGTTGTTCTGCCCCACGTGGTGTTGACAGTGCAGTCCATGTCGGAAATGGCACCCGTGGACCCAGCACTTTGACGCGAGTTTCTTTTTGCATACAAAGTACATCAACCACTGGTATAGAAAACTAGGCCCCTAAAAGGGAAGGAACGCTGCCCCTTGAAATCCGTTTGCTGAGCGAGGAGGATGGGTGGGTCGGTAAGGAATCTGCGATTAGATATAGCCTGTACCAGATAAGTAGTTACAGAAGGTATCTGAAAGCCGCAGATTCCTTACCTTAGAATAGATACCCAAGCAATCTTGGTCTGCAGACCAATATCAGATGAGGAAGTCCTCCAGGATCACACGGGCAAAGTGCCCAAACTGTCCAGCAGTAGTGTTTTGTGAATGAGTCGATAAGGCAAATGTTTCTGCCTAGCGGATATCCAGGACTGGAACTCTGGTGCTAACACAGTGATCGCTACTTTAGCTCTGGTGGAATGAGCATATAAACCCCAAGGGAGTTGCTTCTTGGCCAGTGCATAGCAGATCTTAATGCAGAGCACCATCCATGGGGAGATGGTCTGTTTCTCCATGGCCTTTCCCTTCTTCACTCAGACATACCCCATGTAGTTCTGGTCGTCCACGGGTAACTCCTGTGTGTTGGATCCAGTTGGTGGAGTCATTCATATTCCTTGGAGGGATGTAGTGGAGCATAAGAAGTAGGAAGGGTGATGGATTGGCCTACGTGAAATGGAGTGACCATCTTAGGAAGAAAGGAGGCTCTGGTGCGAAGCACCAGTTTGTCAGGAAAGATACTGAGGCAAAGAGGCTTGTATGATAAAGCCTGAAGCTTACTGACCCTCTGGCAGAATTCACAGCCAAAAGGAAGGTTGTCTTAATGGGAAGTAGCCTGAGAGGGCAGCTTCTCAAAGGGAGTGCATATTAGCAACATCAAAATAAGATTCAGGTCCCACTGATGCATGATAAAAGGTGAAGGAGGGAGCATATGTTGAAGACCTATCAAGAAGCGATTTACAACTGGAGATTTAAAGAGGAATAGCTGATCAGGAATCCACAAAAAAGTAGACAGCAGAGCGATAGCTCTTCAGAGTGTCCAGAGCAGAGCCCTGCCAGGCAAGAGAAAGAAAAACCTGAGAGTGTTTGGGGGTGGCGGGGCGAGATCAGTTTGTTTTTCTGAACACCATGCCACAAATTTTTGGCAACAGCAGGTGTATACCGTTTTGATGGAGTGCTGCCTGGCTGCCAAGATAAAGCCACAGACTTCAGGAGGAAGGTCCAAAGCGGTCAACTGTCGCTGCTCAATCTCCATGCAAGAAGGCCGGAGAGTTGACAGGTTTGGGTAGAGATCCCTCCCCTGCGGCAGTGATAGAAGATCCTCCAGAAGGGGCTGCCTGATCAATGGATTGATGGTCATGCTCAACAACTCAGGATATCAAACCGTCAGTGTCCAGTCCGGGCCACAAGGATGACTTGAGCCTGATTGTTCCTCATCCTTGAGAACTCTGGGTAGGAGTGGTATGGGGGAAAGGTGTACAGGAGGCCTAAGCACCACTGCAGACAAATAGCGTTTCAGAGCGAGAGCTGCCTTGGAAACTCTAGCTGACATTGTAAGTTCTCAGCTGTGGTGAACAGATCAAACCAAGGCTCTCCCCAATGTTGAAAGAGACTGATTCGCTAGGCATCTTCAGCTGAGTTTGTCTGCCCTGGCGTTGAGAGAGCACACCAGTGTTGAACTGCCAGGGAAATGTCCTGACGTTCCAGCCATGTCCAGAGACAGATGGCCTGTTGAAAAAAGTTCACGACCCCTACCCTGCCCTGTTTTTTGCAGTACCACATGGCAGGGGTGTTTTGCATGAACGCCTGCATTAGTCTTTGGGTAGAAAGGCTTTCAATACCAATCGGATCACTCGTAGGTCCAAAAGGTTGACGTGGAGTCTGGATTTCACCAAAGACTAGAGTCATCTGATCTCCACCTCTCCCAGAAGGCCACCCCATCACAGAAGTAACATATCTCTCAATATTGCAAGGTCTGGTTGGGGGAGACAGAAAGGTCTGCCACTGGCCCAATCGTGGTTCGCTAGAAGCTGTGCACACCGGAACTTTAGGTCCCAGTGCAGAAATTGCATATGCCAGCAGGAATGCATCACCAGCAGGATCCAGGAGGCCATTAGTTCCATCAGCCTCACGGTCAGTCTCACCAAAATCCAGGATAGAGTCCAAAACATCAGTTGTCAACAGAAAGTGTACAACACCCGAGGGGCACGGGTAAGGCCAAAGGGAAGCACAGTGAATTGAACGCGCTTGTGGCCTACTGTGAACCTCTGGTAACACCTGTGGCCAGGCAGGCCAGGAATGTGGAGGTATGCATCCTCCAAGTTCAACGCTACCATCCATTCTCCCGGGTCCACGGAATACATGACCTGAGCCAGTGTGAGCATTTTGAACTTGTCCTTCTTGAAGAACTAATTTAGAAGGCATAGGTCTAGGATAGGATGAAGGTCGCTGTCCTTTTTCAGCACTAAAAAGTAGTGGGAACAGCACCGACAACCCACTTCTGGTGGCAGTACCCTCTCTATGGCTCCCTTGGCCAAGAGAGCTGGACCTTCCTGGTAGAGAAGGGATGGGTGATCCTACGTCTCCCTGTTGTAAGTTGGTACTGTGAGGGGAAGTGTAGTCATGAAAGGGAGGGACCCCTTCAGACGATTTGCAAAACCCACCTGTCCAATGATATGGATTGCCACTGGGGCAGGTGAATCCTGCAGCCAACTGGGTGCCCATGATGGTAGAGGGCAGATTAGGAGGGTTTGGAGGCTGCTGGGGGGGGGTGGACTGATGTGAAGGACATGAAGGAATCTTTCTTGCATGATTAATTAAAATCGTTGCAGCAACTTACAATAAAAGAGAAAAAGGAAGCAAAGAAAACAAGAAAACACCCTTCATATGCCAAAGCTCTGAACCAGCATAATCCCACCTAGGACCTATAAGGGTGCATAATCATAAAACCTTCTCACTGAATACAATAAAATACCAAAAAAGGAATCCAATCATGGAATCCCTGAAGATCAAACTATTGCACAAAGTAAGCGCCCATTGTGCCTCCCAGAACAGGCACCAACTAATTGTTCAAACATTAACCCAATACCATATCCAGCGTTCCCCTAGGCCCTCTGATTGGCTCATCCTTTAGAGATAGAAGTACAAAGAATACATTCCGTGGGCCCTACGTACATACCACAGAGCCATGCCAAACTCAATGGAGCTTGCCAAAGAGCTACTAACTTCTCAGGTCGATGAGCTATATCAAACTAATATAGAAAACAATACAGGCTCCAATAAACCACTTAGGTCGTATTGGGGGAGTGCAGAAGCCAGCGACCATGAGTCCGAAGCTGCTATGCATAGATTACCTCTCGCAGTTCGTGATCCAGAGCCATTAAGTAGAAATGTGGGATAGCTTAAGTGGTAGGAGCCATTTCGTCAGAGGCGTTTCTTTATAGACCTCTCCCCTTCTGTAAATACCCACACTAATTTGGCCCCTAGCCTGACGCAAGGCTAGTCTCAGCTTATAAAAGAATTTCCCGAAGCAGGCTAGTTCCATGGGGACCACTGCATAAATGGTGGTGGTGGACTGTCCCGACCGCTGGCTGCCCCACCCACGAGGTCCGTGGGTACTGTGCTCTTGGTCACAGTGGCTGAAAGGGTAAAGGTGCAGTTGGAAGACTCTTCTGTGGCCATGAAAGTAGCAAAAGGTGGATTGTGGTGATGAGGGGCCATGGAAAGGAGCTATGGCTGTAACCCTGCTGTCTTTAAACACTCCAGCGCCAAATACGCCTTATCTCAAAATTTATGGACATGCCATCAAAGGACATGCCCTTAAGTGATGATTGGACATCCCCAGAAAAGCCAGGTATTCTCAACAAGGCGTGGTGGTGTAAAGTCACTGTTGCTGAAACCGCTCTGCCCAGTGAATCAGTCATGTCCAGTCTACATCTGATAGTGAACTTTGCTTCGCGGTAAGGTCACCGTCAATGAAACCGCTCTGCCCAGTGAGTCAGATGTGTCCAGTCTACATCTGATAGTCAACTTTGTTGCACCTCTCCCGTCGGCAACAGCCTGAGAGGACAGCCAGGGCCTCCTCCAGGACCGATAAGAGCACCCACCCAGCTGTATTACACAGTGCGTGGCAATAACAACCCAAAAGGCAAGTGGTGTTCCTGGACTGCAGTGTCAGGGATGTGGAAGAAACCCTCTTCTTCCCTAAAGTGTCTGACCTCTTGGATTTCCTATCCGGGGCTGTAGTAGGGAATGCACACGAATTTACGTGGGTAAACAGGCTTAGACTACCAAGGGTTTTGGATGGGGAAAATTACGTCTCCTGGAGTGAGCGGTGGCAGTGGGCAATGACCTATTCTCAGGAGCTCCTGTGCTGGGATTGGACCAGGGTTCAAGTAGAAAGTCTGTGAGGGCCTCGGAGAGCAGGAGTAGTGGTTCTGAGAGGGACATCCCCGATTGTAGCACCTCTATTGAGAGGTTAGTCTTCAATGCCACCAGGGGCAACAGAAGGTTGAGAACCTCAGCTGCCCTACGCACCACCACTGCGAACGACACTCCCTCCTCCGTAGCCACGGTTGAGGGCGAAAGCATACCAGTATCTGGAGAAGTGTCCAGTCCACTGGCCTCATCCAGATCCTCATACAAGCCCATGTTGGGGTCATAAGGCTTGTATTCTTCAGGGTCCAGAGACCTGTCCCAGTCCTCCTCGAGGCTTAAACAAGTAGAATAGGGCTCAGGCTCTGACCTAGAAGTTATGGCTCCAGACGGCACCCTAGGCGGCGTCAATCGACACCCATCTGGCTCTGTGTCATCGTTGGGGATGAGGACTGGGGCAGCACCAGGGGCGTCGGCGCTGGAACCAGTGCGGAGGAAGGCCAACATGGCATGACTGGCGTGGGCATCGGTCCAGATCCAAGATTGGATCCTCGGGGCCTGACTGGCCAGAGTGATTGGCGTGGAACCAGAAGGCGCTCCTTCCAAACCCTTGGAGCCCGATGGCATGCAAATATGAGGCACATGGCCTCATAGAACTCCTTGAATTGGTGAGTAACACTGGGGAAGTACGGAGATGCCCCAGTGTTGGCTGTACCGTCGAGCCAGGCCTCGATGAGCAGCACTCCCTCATCTCGTCGGCCAATGGACGAGGTGAAGTTGAAGACCTCTTCAAGACTTCTTTTTGTGGGGACTGGACTTGTCTGAGTGACCCGACAACTTCAAGTGCAACAAAGATCTTGGGCTCTGTGACATCTCCCAGAACCTTCTTCTCGACCAGGATCTGGATTGTGTCGGCGCAGCACACCAAGCTGACGGGAGCATGAGGGATCACTCCCTCAAGGCTTTTGGGTTCAGGGCATGACAATTGGCACAGGCCTTTGGTTTGTGGTCATGCTTGAGGTGCCAAAGACATACAAGGTGCATGTCTGTCACCAACACTGAGCAGTGACAGGCGCGGCAGGGCTTGAAACTGACCCTTTGAGATAACATTCCTGCCACACATGGAGGAAAAACTTCAAAAAGACGTCAACAAAAAGTTTTTTTTTTAAAGTAAGCCAAAAAATGACTTGAGGTAGCTCTTCTCCAGATCTGCGCTGAGTGGTACAGAATGAAAAGAAGTGATGACAGGGAGCTAGGGTGGCGCCTATATAGGCACCGTGAATGGTATTTCCAGAGTAGGGGAAGCCAGAGCGGAACAGCCTACCAGCACACAAGAGTACTGCTCACAAAAACAATTCTGGATCCAGTCTGACGCCTGGGAATAATTCTAAGGTAAGGAATCTGCGGCTTGAGGTCTCTATCAGAAATAAAGTTGTTATCCCACATGTAGGAAGCTGGCCTGGTGTGTTGTGGGTACCTATGGTACTTACACCTTATGCCATGTATCCCCTCTTAGGGAAGTGCAGGCAGTGTGTAGAAGCCAGGCTCTCTAGAGGTAGCTGTGGACAAGCAGCCAAGGCATATCTAGGAGACATGCTAAGCTCATGCAATACCACTGAAGTCACACAGCACCTACACACATGAAAGAAAACAGTTGTACAAAAATAAAGGTTCTTTATTTTTGGCACAAATCACCACAAAATACTAGACAGGTGACCCACCCTTAGGAAGTAAGTAATACACTAAATATATATACTAGCAATCAGAAATAGGCATAGAAAAGGTTAGAGCACAAACAAGCTGGGACTACTAAAGAACCACAAATGTAAGTAACACAGTCCCCCCCAGCGACCAGGAATGCAGGAGTAAAACGCTGGATTTTCCCCAAACCACCCAAAAGGAGGAAAAGAGGAATAAGA
This sequence comes from Pleurodeles waltl, assembly GCF_031143425.1. NCBI lineage: Eukaryota > Metazoa > Chordata > Amphibia > Caudata > Salamandridae > Pleurodeles > Pleurodeles waltl. The sequence continues at coordinate 254,604,365 of NC_090449.1, read as the reverse complement.
AGAAACCCAGAGAAGACTGCAAGAAAACCAGCGGTGGATTCCTGAAAGAAGAAGACCTGTGGAGAGAGGGGACCAAATCCAAGAATCACAGTGGAATCCAGGAGGAGTAGGAGATACCACCCACCCAGCTGTGGTTGCAGGAGTTGGTCGAAGGTTCTGAAGAACAGGTCAACACTGCAGACCAGGAGCCAGAGAAGAGTTCCAGATGGATGCAGAAGATGTCCCATGTTGAAAGGAAGATTGCAGGTTGGTGCTGGTGCAGGATTTCCACTAACAAGCCTTGGCAAAGGCAGACTTGCGATTAGTGGTAAAGAGGTGCTGCCAGGGACTAGCAAAGCCCAGGAGGACTCAACCCAGGAGGGGGACGGGGGGTCACAGGGGACCCACAGCGTCACCAAGACCACAAGAGCAGAGGCAGCACCCACAGAAGTCCCACAGAATGGGGACACAGGAATCACAGAAGGCGACACTACAGAAGTGGATCCCATTTCGCAGAACCATGAAGGAGAGGCTGTGCTTTGTAGGATGGAGGGCTGGGAGCTGGAGCTACTTGTCGCCTGAAGATCCATTGGAGGAGATGCAAACAAGCCTTGGCAGCTGCAAGAGACGTGGTGCACGGGGCTACTTTCCTGCGTGGGAAGGCAAAGGCTTACCTCCACCAAAGTTGGACAGCTGGCAGAGAGGACCAAGAGGACTACTTCGGACCACCACCCGTGATGCAGGATCCACGCAGCTCAGCAGTAGAGGGGATCAGCTGGTCATCGCTTGCTGGAGGTGCCTGCATTTGCAGGGAAGTGACTCCTTCACTCCAAGGGAGATTCCTTCTTCTTCTTCTTCTTGTGCAGGCTGACGAGTTGCCATCTTCTGAGGATGCACGGCAAGGAAACTGTTGCAAAGCTGTCCGAATCCCTGGAAACAATGTTGCTGAAGAGTCCTTTCTTGGAAGCAGCTTGTCTGGTCCTGGTGGTTCCAGTCACAGTTCCAGAGACCAGAAGTCAAAGTATAGGTTGCAGAGGAGCCCTGCTGGAATCTTGCAAGCCGAATCTGAGGACCCACTCAAGAGAGAGACCCTAAATAGCCCTGAAAGGGGGATTGGTCACCTAACCAGGTAAGCACCTATCAGGAGGGGTCTCTGACGTCACCTGCCTGGCCTGGCCACTCAGATGCTCTCAGAGTTTTTTGCCAACCTTAGAATTAAGATGACAGAATCCATGGACCTACAAAAGAAAAGGGATCGGTGGATTAAGGGTCCAGTGTATACCCTCCTGAGAATCTATTAATATAATGCAATACACGGTTCCAGAAAAGATTAATGAAAAGAAAACAGGGGAGTCCTAATCAATAGGAGCAAGAGTCCTCACACACCATATTAGGTGTCATGCTTCATCATCGGACGGCTCCTCGTCAGACCGGCGCTGCAATGTCTGACGGGCACCCCCCGAAGGAGGGCTCTTTGCCGGAGGTCTTTTTACTACAGATGATGCCGCGGAACCAAATATGGGTCTGAGAAGAAAGGAGGAAAAGTCAAAAAAGGTAGAGAATAAAATTGGCTCAGAACCCTTACTAACTATTCATTTATTCTTTGATGTTTGGGTGATGGCCAAGATTAAAAAATATATAACAAGGGAGTGTGATAGAGATAATGCTCAGACACTCACTAGTAACAACAATAGAATGGGAAGGAAGTCGGTCATTCACAGACGTTCCTTAATATACGGTCGACATGTTTCGTGTCTCTTTTGGTCCATAAGGATCCTGTGACGCTTCTTCAGGACCTATTATATCACTAGACTTCTCCAATAAGAAAAAACAAATGGTATAGACTCCTACATACTGACGCTCACAGTCAAGACGTCTACAGTCACTTACTCAAGGTCACTTCAACCCGGACTTGCTGTTCCTATCAGTCACCCATCCCAACTAGAGGACGAGCTTCATGGGATCGCGCAGGCCTGTTGCCAGGTTAACAACAGATTTGTGTGTAGACTGGTGTCCGAATTCGCACCTTTCGTTTAAAGGTACGCTGTGACGCAAACAAGGAAAGTGTGCCCTACAGGTATTACAGGCCCAGGAGACCAAATGGGACCTGAAGAGGCAGCAAGGTAAATAATACTTTTAAATACTGTGTATGCATGCACCAGTGTTTGTCCGTGGGAGCGCATGTGTGAGCACATCTGTGTTTCTGTGTGTGTGAGTGAAAGTGAAGGAGTGTCAGTGAAGGAGTGAGTCAGAAATGAGTGAGGATGAGTGTCAGGAAGTGTGAGTACAAGGGAGAATGGATAAAAGCTAGGGAGAATAACAAAACACTACTGAGAAAGTCAAAGGGAGTCAAAGAATAAGTGAGAAAGAGTAAAAATAAGAATCAGTGGGAACGACTGACTGAATCAGACGGAGTCAGAATGAGTGAGGATGTGTGAGCCAGAGTGAGCCAGAGTGATACTGAGTGATAGATACTGAGTGATCCAGAATGAGAGGGAAAGACGGCGAAAGAATGGCTGAGACTGGCTGGGGGTGAGTGAGACTGAAGGGGGCAGTCAAAGTGAGACTGAGTGAATCAGAAGTGATGGGAGTGGATCAGGGGAAACAAAGAGGCTAGGTGATAATGAGTGAGACTGAGAGGGAATGAGTGAGTCAGATGAGACTGGGTGAAATTGAGTCAGACTATGTGAGAATGAGTGCACCATGGTGAGAGTCAGTCAAAATGAGCGAGACTGAGTCAAAGTGAGATTGAGTGAATCAGAAAACGAGAGTGAGAGTAGGTGGCAATGAGGGAGACTGAGTGGGTCAGAGTGAGAATGAGTGAGACAGTCAGGTTGAGTCAGATTAAGTAAAAGTGAGTGTACGTGTGAATGAAAGTAAGTGAATGAGATCATGTGAGGGATTAGGACTGAGTGTAAGTGAGTGTGTGCGAACCTACCTCAGGTAAGTCAGGCTCACTCACTGGAATTTGAGACAAGGATTACGCCCACCACTTTTAATGGTCACCAGTTGCCACAGGTTTATATTGCTTGTACCAGACGAGTAAACTCATTTAGAAAGCATTCATTTCATCCAAAAGAAGTGTCTCCCATTGTATGCACTGTCTCCTTGAAATCATTATTATTTGGGTATGTAGATCTGAACGGGCATCTAATCCTATACACTTCTATCAAGCTCCACTTACCTTTTGAGAGGTATTAGATAAGCCAATGGGACCAAAAAGAAAGATAGGAAAAAGCCACATACAACTCGTCCTGTGCTTCTCAGTTTGCCAGCTGACTATTCCCCTGACTGTCCGCATCAGTCACTGAGTCAGAGCACAAACCCAACTATGTATATGAAGAACTGTTAATGTGAAAAAAACTCAATCCAAAAGGTCAGATATGCAAAGTATTACAAGAAACACAAATTTAGTCATATTTGAGGAGAGGATAAATGGGCGTCATGGTAAGCAATGGTAGAAAATTATAGAGAACACATACTACAAATGTTGAAAGGCTAATTCAACTTACAAGAAACATCAAGAGGAGGAACTATCCCCAAAATGAATAAAAGTATAAAGCAAGTGCCTCTTCCCGACAGGTGCAATGATGGGGCTACAAGGCTGGTAAGTGATTGTGGCTGGCTCATGTGACTCTAAAACTGATTCTCAACGTCTTAGAGAAAATTGTTGTCTAAATCCTACAACTAACTGCAGCCTTTCTATCGAGCTGTTAGGAAGCAAGTAATTCAGTTTAGCATCACTGAATGCTAGGTCAGAGGAGAATAATAAAAGACCTGTATTAAGGTCATATGAAATAATGGTGTGAAAACTGTAAGGTCCCCATTACACAACCAGAGACGGCCGGCCAGCCAAACACACATGCGCTGTGAAGGGGGAGTGCTGAGAGCTCCTCCTCAGTGCATGTCACCCCTGTGGCCCCGCCCCTTTCAACATAGTTTATTATAGTTTTCTTTAAAAGGTTTTGCGGCTGCCGCTGCTGGTGGGGAGGGCAACGCTCCTCCGCCCAAACGGAGGAGCCACCACTGGTCTCTTGGGACATGTTTGCTGTGTGGCTATGGTTTGCGGGCGATAGGTTACATATTGAAATATATAGATGGTGCAACCCAGCAATCAGGCGTTGAAAGTTAAAATGCATATTATTTTGAGAGAGGTATATATAATTTGCTGAACCTTAAAGGACATCAGCAGTAACAGGTCATTTTACTTTTGATGTACTATGATAAATTTGGACAAACAGCTGGGTGGCAGAATGTCACTAGGGGAACGTCAGAAAAAAACATACTAAGAATAAATATAAAGCTTGAGTTGAAACATCTCATTTGAAAGTGGTGAGCCTTTAAATTATTTCAATTAAGTATACATATTTAGCGAGACCAGTCAATTAACAGAGTTTTTTTTATATACTAGTAGAACCACTCTGGGCAAAAAGCTGTTACGGTCTTGCCCACCTCCCCCCCAAAAAATCATAATATGTTAGAGGTGTGATTTTTGCGTTCTTTGTAGTTGTAATTTTATGAATTACATATGTAATAGTTTTAATCAACCAGACAAGCACACATGAATGGGTTTCCAGTACGATTTACTGTTATGCTAGTAGTCATTCATGCAGACTCCTCCTAGTGCCGACCCTCATGTTCTGTATCTGGAAGAGACAGCTCCGAACTCCCACAAGTGCAGACTCTTACAGCTCTGTGTAAAAAGGCATTGGAAGACATATCTTGGACTATTCTTGCAGTCCCTTATATATTTCTAAAACTCCAGCTCCTTGCCTCGCACACTGTAGGCGCGATGCAATGAATACTTGGAGCTGACAGCCGCTGCTTACAATGTTGCTGGACCAGGGTGCTTAGATGCTATGGTGGATGGCTGTGGCCATATTGTTGTGTACTCCGTTTAATGTTTTCACACTGCCTTTACTGCGTGAGTACATCAGAAAATGGAACATCATGAAGTGGATTCCATAAAAAAGGTGAAATAGTTCCACCGCGCGAGCAGCATAGGCTAATTAATCTGTACATGGTCCGTGCACCACCACCAAGCAAAGGAAGGGACACATGGACAGAGCTGCCCAATGAAAAGGCTAGAAAGAACAGGGACAATGATGCAAACGAATGGTAAGCTATGGGCAGGTTCCAAGACCATTACTAGACACAAGAGTCTCCCAAGTGAGCATGCTCTTGCGCATGCTCTTGCAGGTTCAACCTAAAAAGGGCCTGTTTTGGAACTCCTGTGACTGAAATATAAAGTAAATTACATGTGGCTGCCAGGAGATTATTTCTTTTGTGCACTGTGGGCTGAAGGAGTCTGAAAACTGACTCTCAACCTGAGAGGAACGGTACAAAACTACCATTCTAAGAACCAACTGTTGGGGAAGTGGAGTTATAATGGCTGCTTCCTTCTGACAGTGGCTGCATCTGCGAAGACGGTGTAGAAATAGTTCCATGTAAGTGAATTAACTTGGGGGTTTCTCCCTGCAATGCTCTGTAAAAGTTATGGTAGTGTGTGCTTTTCACAAAGGATGCCTTGCCTTTTTATAAAGGCATCAGGTGTGGGACCGTTATCGTGCCCTTGTCTAGTTTCTGGCACTCAGCAGTGAGTTACCCATCAGCAATGCCCTTTCTCCGAGAGGAACGGGTAGAGTGAGCTCTCATCGTATACCGACCTTTCAATGCTCAAGTAAGCCAGAAGAGTGGTGAATACAGCAACTGAAATACCATGATCCAGAAGCGATACAGGCTACAAGCAGAGTGTCTCTCCAAACAGTGCCAAGTTCACTCTGCTTGGATAGTAACATTGTGAAATTCTAAAAATCAGTGCCCTCAGAAGTGCCAAGTTAGAGAGACAGAAACTCAGTAGCAGCACTCTCTCCTCATTATGCCCTACTACCAGCATCAACCTGGCAGTACAAGTGAGCTATAGGAGGCGCCAGGAGTGTTCTCAGCGTGCCGTACGATCCAGCAGTACTCCTTTATGAACAAGGTGTAGACAAGAAGATGGAGTGTATACAAAAAAGGGATGTTAATGTAATGGCTCCACAGCAGCATGCAGTGCTCCTAGGGTGTTAGGTCAGAGACTCAGTGGCCCAACAAAGGCAAAGAAAAAAAGTGATGGAGAAAGGGAAGTTATGTGTGAGTGCATGTTTGTGCATGTAGAGATGGTATGTAAGCAGGGAAGTCAAACACTGGTCTAGAATCACGGAATCACTGGCTGTGTAGACAGAAATCCTCTGTACCTGTGCAACGGAGGCACGCTGTCCTGGGTTTTCAGGCTCCCTCTTGTAGAAACCACATTAAAGCTGTCTGTGCAGTCACACTGTACATGGAGGTAAGACTTCGGATGTCGGTTCTCCACGACCACAATTAGTCCGGCCCAGCCGTGGGTCAGGTAATAGCAGGTCATCCCCTCCCGACCCTAAAATAAAAATACCAAAATGTTACAGCCCTTGAGGTAGACCTCTTTATAACTTATTTTTCACAGCAGACTTGCTTTAGAAGTCTTGGAGGCAAACCCAGGTACACAAGCAGCCCGACAAGATAGTCCTAGGATGGGACTCCACTTGTCCTACATTTGTTTTTTTATCATTCATTTGAGTTATTTGGTAAGACCAGGTCTGGTGCATGCACCATGATAGGAGTGAACCAGTACAGGCACTGCAATTGTGTAAATATATACAGCACAGCGGTTTAAGTGGCAATAGGTGTGCTACAGGCATCAATCACTCAGTGAAGGAAAATGAGGCTGTTGAATTGACATGCAGGATTACAGACAAACAGTCAGGATCCATACAATGTAACCATAGCCATTTACCAAAATGTTTTAACAAACTTATTTCGGATTTCTTTCTTCAGTGAAAGTCCATAATGTTATGAAAACACTTTGAACTTGTAGGCGATGAGGATCTAGGACAAAGTCTAACAGCCTGTATTCGCCCTGAGGATAATACAATTTGCCATATTAACGTATATAAGGTATGGGAATAGGACAAGAAGAAAAAGAAGCCTATGTATCCAGTTTTGCATTGAAGGTATGCCTCCATGAAGAGGAGGTCTAGAATAATTTGAGCATTTGGACAATGAGAAGACATCGTGTGGCAAGACCAAGTATACATAAACTCAGTGGGTGGAATTTCAGAAAAGGAGAGCCAATAGGGAGAGGGTAGGCCAGGTCAGTAGGATTAGGGTTTCCAATGTAGGTCGTATTCTACTGTCAGATTTCCAGTATCCACATACAATACATTTACATACAAGGAATCTAAATGGGATTAATTTACATAGCAAGTGGATACAAAGCCAATCTGTTGTGGAACTGCCGTTCCTAATCCCACATATCAGAGGCATCCCAGCCACAGAAGAAGGTTAAGTAAAGTAACCATTCACTTATGAGGAGTTGTTTAAAAATGTATTTAGATGCACACAGCATTGAATTCTTTGATATTTAGTAGAAGTTGTGAACAAACTATCAGGTACTCCACGTACCTATTTGAGGAAAGCACATTTTTCTTACCGACACCTGTGAAGTTGCTTCATATTTTTAAACATTTTTGTGTTCTAGAATTATTACTCATTTAACTCATCCTCTATGTTCATCAGCAAAGATATGACTAGCATAGTCAGACACTAAAGTAGCAGCTAGTCATTGAGGATATGTGAAACTCAATGGAGCAAGACAGGAGATTGGGGCCTTTGACCCGTGACACGTGTCCATCTCTTACACCTTCAAAGGTTAAACTCCTTGAAAGATCTTATTAAGGATAGTGATTTCCCCCACTTCTAATAAGCAGCAAGCATTATATTGCCAATTTACTCCATCCAGCCAAGAGATGGAAAACCATGTAATGCTATAGGAGTTTGTAAAACATCCATCTCTGTCATCCCTTGCCCACGCAATCCTCAGGGTCGAGGATGAATAGCCTTTAACTAATTGCCAAGGACATCTATAACTAAACATAAAATACTTGCACAATATCTGCAGTGCTAAATATGAAAGGCAATTTAAGGGCTACACTAATCGCCTGAGCTATCTAGGCAAGTCTCCCCATCCCTGTGCTGATGCATTTTCATTTGTCAAAGTCCAGCCATCCAGGTCTCTTTTAAAAGGCGCAACATGACTCACAAAGTTAAGAGCTTCCTGCAGACATCTGGGTGGCCTGCCCAGGAGTTTAAATCCCAGCAAGGACAACTAAGCTTCTGATCCTTCAAAGGTTATTAAAGTGAATAGTTACATAAGGTAATATATTCCTTAAACACAGCAACGCTGTGGTATTGTGGTATTAAAATTGCGGTAAAAAAAGAACTTTATTAGTATCATTTTCAGTCTGTCACCATATCCAGGTAACTTCAATGGTAGGGTGCCCCAACACGAGAGGGTGCGTGGAGGCTTATCCTATACCACCGGCATACACTAATGCCCTCACCTCATGCCGCTCGCCCTTGTCCTCAGTCAGCAGAATTATGGCATCAGCTAGCGTTGTAGGCTGTGCCTCAACCTGCTCCACCATCACCTGGCGGGAGCTGTAGATGCACAAAATGTAACCAGAGTAGTCCATCGAGGTGCGTCCACCACCGCTAGTGGGACTGGAAACTGTGAAAGGAAATAGAAACAAAAAACAAAAAATAATAAATAATTTATGCATGGAAAAATGCATGCTCTCTTTATTCTTAATCTGATTAAAAAACAACCTTTATATTTCAGTCGCCCTGGTGGGTACAAACGGTGCCTCTAGTTAAATACTTAACTTATATGCTGTAATGTGACACAGTCCACATTGATGAGTGATAAATTATCCATTAAATATTAAATGTAGCCTAATCAGTCAAGTTAAATGCTACTACACCAATTCTATTGCATCTCACAGAAGAAACGTTTTTTCAGGGATGAATCCAATTTGTTTTGCATTAAAAAACATGGTAGACATGTACAAAGACCGATTACATTCTCTGCAACACATATACAGCTCAATCCTGACATGCAGCACAAATTAGTTTTCCAACAGAGGCAGCCTAGCACAACCCTTCAATAAACCCATGAATTCCACTCTGCTTGCACATCAAACACCACTCATTCAAGCCGCTCTCTTTTGACTTTCATAATCGGTCCTAACCAACTTAGACCCTCCTAAATAAAGCAGCACATGGCCATGCATTTTGAACCAGACATGTATTAACCTTGCTAGTCTCTTACATATGCCACTCATTCATTCCCGTCAATGCATTTCACCTATGAATTACTGCCGGTTACCCTGAGAAGTGGAGGAGGAGCCTGGCATAGACGTATGCCAGTGGTTGAAGGCACAGGATACAACAGCATACTCGCCCGGTTCCAGCATGACGTCACAGCCGACAAACTTTTTGACTGCTCGCTTGCTGTGTGCCACTAGCCGGCCAAGGGCTAGCTTATTCCCACTGCTGAAGGAGGCACGGAACACCATGATGCAGAGGTCCAGCAGGTGGCTGTCTACGGTGTCCGAGCGCCTGCAAGGGAAGACGGAAACAAGGCATGGTAAAAAAAATAAAAGAATGCAGTGGCGAACACCATAAAACAGCATTATTTATTTCAAAGCACTCAATCTCTATGTTCCAGGGCTAATTATATGGAGTTGGAGGTGCAACATGGCTATTTTGCCATAAAGTATATCATAGGATGAGACTTGAGAGCCATTATATTTCAAGTTATAAGTTACAATAAGCTTGAATAACTTCAGCCACAGGTAGGAAATGCATTTTAGGGCTTGCCATCTAACACAGGGGCACAGTAGATGCCTATCCGTGCCATTCCGTATAAATTTGCAAACTCTAACTTCACCAAACATTATGGTTTACTTTAATACCAACAGTCCCGTTTAAGACCGGGCATAGGCATAGGGTTAGTCGTTATATCCATCTAGGACAATCTAAAACTCACAGAGAACAAAAACAGAGTAGCTGCCTTACTTCTTCTGGATTAATCAACTGCATTGACACTGTCCAACACCACATGCCACTGCAAAGACCTCACATTATCGAAGTCTGTAAAAATGCTTTAAAATGGATAGCTTATTATCTTACAGACATACAAAGTGTAGTCTACCTACCCGCTTTCACATCACCAACTCACACACAACACTGTGGCATCCCTCAGGTGCCCATAATATTCCCTCTATTATTCCACATCTACCTAACAACCTTACCAGACTTGATTAAATGATACAACTTCACCAGTTACAAATATACAGATGTCATCCAAATCATTTTAAAAATGGAAAGTCCGAAGACCTCAGCAAATCAAAACTCAACTGCCTTCATGCCATAAACACATGGATGATGAATAGCTATCTAATGCTCAATATTGGAAAGACAGAGATTATGATATGAGGACAATGGGAAAACTAAAAGCCTGCCACCAAATGGGCTAAGGAACTTAATGCCCCTCTAACAACATCAAGAGAAGTTTGAAAACTACGAGTAACCAAGGATTCAGACTTATCCTTACACATGCCAACTATGTCACAAAGAGAGCATTCTACACAATATAAAGCACTGAGTCACATCTTTCCATACCAACATAAATTGCAAGTCATTCTCAGGCTCCACTGTTTTCTAATTGCTGGAAGGGCAATGTTCAAGGCACTCTGCATTATCCATGGAAGGAAAAGGATTGCTATACCAACAGGGTAAATTCAAGCAATATAAACCAAACAGAACACTGTGCTCCAAGTTTGCACCACTTATCATACCACCTTACCAAATGATACACTTATGAGGTACTGCTTTCTCAGTACAAGATGCCACACTCTGGAATTCAGTACCAGCTAGTATCAGAAGCACCCAACACAAAATCTCAGATTGGACAACCCAGTGCAGTAACCACCCCATACATCTATCTGCTGAGCTGTTTCAATGCAACCAATGCTACCAGCGTGCTGAAAACCATAAAAATGTGCATCTGCCTCTTACAATTAACGATCCAAACACTCTCCCACAACATGATAACTGCACCTAACAGCACCTCGGTGGTCAACACGCACAACACTGAACACCTGCGATGTAAGAACACAACAAAAACAACTTCCTTCCAACCACACACCCTACATGATATAGCATGCCACTCATGTAGGCAAGACCAACATAAAGGGGTAGTAAGCGCTTTATAAATGCTGCAGTACCATACAACAGTGCAGAGCACGCAGGCCAATGCATGGGGGTTGGGTCAAAACTGGGAAGGAGCTGCGAGGTACAAATGGTACGGTCACACTGAGGTCTCTATAGCGAAGACCGCAATGAATCAGGGTCGGACTGGCATGTAGGAAAATTTGGCAGTGCCTGAAGGACTGTTCTGACAGACAGTGGGTGAGGCAAGTGGGTAGGGCAGTTTGTGGTCCTGTTTTAAGGTCTGGCTCTTACTGTTAAGCACTGCCTGCACCAATCACAAATGCTTGTAGTCTCCCATGCCTTGCAAAACACCTATACAGCATGCCATGACATGTTCAAAACTTGACTGATTTGCAAAAGTGAGTCACTTTTTCAGGTACATTGTTTGCTAGAGGGGGATACATTTATTTTGGTGTTGGGCCTATTTTTTTTTTTTTTAACCAGTCCGACTCTGGGGTCTGCCCTGGGCACCACTGAAAGATAAACCAAGGCTGCATCCTAGGAAACTAACGAGGTATAAAGGAATAGCAGAAAATCCCTATCTCAGTCACAAAAGAAGGCCTAGAAAACCTGCTTGCTGACTGGCAGAAAGGGTTTGAGTAAACACTGTGGGGAACTATGGTTACCTTTCAAACAGAACAAGGCATACACTTTACTGGCATCAGGTAGATATGCAATAAGTGTCAAATGTCTGTTGAAAATTAATCCAACAATGGAACAACTCATGGACATGCTCATTGCAAATTTAGAGAGCAAAGCGAAATTCTGCACAGAGAAGTACAAGGATTTAGAAAATAGATCCATATAGGATAATATCTGGATTAGTAAACTCAAGGAAGGCACCAGGAGAAGCAATATCAATATCTGCCCCCTTGAGATACTTAGGAGGGTATTGAAGTTGGAAGCTGTTTACCAAACAGGAATAGTTAGAGGGCACATGGTGGACCAAAGATCAACAGAAATAGATAAGTTCAGGAGGTATTGTGGCAAAAAGTGGCAGAATACCAGCTGAACAAGGAATTATTCCAAGCTAGCAAGATACCCAACATCCCATACTTCAACAGCCGGATACTGCTCTTTCATGATTTCTCAGCAGTGACTGTGCAGAGTAGGAGAAGCTTTAGACTTTTAACCCGGGAATTAAATAGGAAACATTACGTTTTGATGGTTACTCCCATTAGGGCTATATTCTTCCGGGCACTGAGAAGAGAGAACAATTCCAGCCTTGAAGGAAGGCATGAAAGTGATCAAGGTACCATAGGCACCCACAGTGACAGCAGACTCACACAAAGATCCACAATCAAGAAATGGCTTGACGAAGGGAAAGCATTTAACAAACTACCAAAAAATTATAAGGACAGATCATTAAAAAGGAAAGGAGGTAAAACGACTGTTAACGGATAATCTACCATGGGCAAAAGAGGCCTGGGTGTGCAACTCACTAGGGAATTCAAGCAAAATCACTCACAGTGCAAACCAGATTCCATTATTCCCATACAAGTGGGACAGTAGTGCAACAGGCAAAAAAGGGGGGCAAAAATGAAGAGTGAAGCAGCACACTGTGGGTGAGAAGCTTGGATGGCGATAGCATATATTCGATCAACAGCAGATGGTGTAACGATTTATGGGGGTGAAAGTGGGGGTGTGGGTTGCTCAAAATCAAAGGGGGAAGGAGCAAAGGAGCACACCTCTGGCCCACCTCCCAAATGAGTGAGGAATATGGAAACACTGATAACACTGGGCAACAAGGCCCAAACATTTTTATCTTTACATAAGCAGGCAGAGGCCTTACATAGAAACATCCTGGGTGAAGGATGGGGAAACTAGGGACAAGCATACCTAAGTGGTACTTGAGAATACCATAATGAGAATGTATATACAAATTATGGTACATGACATCAACAAGGCTCCACCAGATATTCCCAGCGGTGCCGGACTGATGGCAGTATTGCTCAAAACAACAGGGTTTTTTGTTTCACATTTGGTGGGAGTGCTCAGTCATCACCTTGTACTAGAAGGAGGTCCTTAGCCACCCAAGAGAGGAGTTGAGATATCCAGTCTCCTTGAACAACTGGGTTAGGTATTGATGGGCTTCAGTGCGGGTTGACTTACTGATCATGTGGAAGCAGTGACTAAGATAATCCTAGCAGTATGATGATCTAGCGCATATTGAGAGACACTTTAGTAAGATATGGAATCCACTCTTCAGTTATACAGCATGCACTGAACAACCTATACACCACACCACCAAAATGACATTAGAAAGATGTATACAAACACCGCAGACTGCTGTCTTAAAAAAAAAAAAAAAAAAAAAAAAAAGGGGAGTTCAGCCTGGATTACAGTATCATGGAGAATACCTCAAAAAAATTAAATTGTTTTTTTATGTGAGTGCACCATAATTTTGTGCGGATGGGATTATTCAGATTTATGTTTTCTGTGCTTGTGAATGTGTTCAAATGTAATTTGTCAATTCCCATCTTCTTAACCTGATAGGTGCGGGCGTCACCAGGGAGAATTTCTTTTTGCATTCAAACCCCCCATCAGGAGACACGGAAGAGCTTCTGTGTCTCCCCTCAGCCCAATTTTTTGAATAGTTGTATGGTTTCCCTTGGGGGGCACTATGGCCACCTCTCAGGGAAACCATACAGCTATGGCGATCACTTTTGTCAATGCCTGTCTGTGGTTTCCCTGGGGACTGCGAACGGCCCCCAGGAAAACCACACCAACATATAAAAGTGACCTCTCTATATATATATATATTCGCTTCCAGGTCTCTTGCAGCTCGCGTCTTCAAAGCAATGCACATACTTCATCTGACGCGTTTCAACTGTAGATTTTAGGCAGCAATGAAAAAGTCAAGTAACTCTTGTGACTATGTTTCTGCTAGAAAAGGATCTGACTTTTGTCTAGTGGCAGTTGTGATGCCATAAATTAGCGCAGAAGGTTTATATGCCTACTGCAAAGATCAAAACTGTATTATATGTGAATAGCTGAGTGGATTAGTAAAGCCAGCCATTACCTGCACTATAATACAAATTAAATATATGTGCGAGGGGGGCTATGGAGAGATGAAGGGCACTTTTGCTGGGTGGTAGTGAGGGAATCCGAGGAGGAGGTCATGGGAGTGGGAGCACCAAAAATGACTGTTGGACTGTGACGACTGGTATGTGACAAGGTGAAGTAATAGTGTCTTTTTTGTGTTTTTGAGTATCTTGAGAGAAAGTGCTGATTGAGGGAAGAAGAGAAGGTAAGGGGACCTTTACAGTTCCACGAATCACACACACACCAACCAGCAATTTTGAGACTGTTTACGTAGGCTACTGTTTTAGAGCGACAGTTTTGCCAGTAGCAGAAATGGCATCTCGTTGGATGACTGCTGCTCAAGCCCTAACTCAGGTTATAGAGGACAGCTCTGACGTAGGATCAGAGACTGAGACAGCAGATACGGACAGCATCTGGGGGACAGGAGAATGGCGCAGACTCTGGGAGTGATTTTTCCAGTCGGAGGAGTCCCATCCGTTAACTCCTTTTCCGGTGATTCTGAGGGAGGTGATGAGGACAGCCCTGCTGTCCCTTCAAAAGCATAGTCCGTGAGGTGGGACAATATCAGGTTAGCCCAACCCAGAGAGCAGGTGCATGCGGCAGCAAGCAGAGAGAGTACTCTCTTGGGAGCTCCCCAATTTAGTTCATTCCCAAATTCCACCGCCCAAATCGTATTGTGGAGACATCAAAATTATCTATTACAAAACAACCTGGTTTTGTAAGGCAGGGACCAGTGTTTTTGGTCCTGGGCTCGGTAGGGAACCTACCAAACCCAGACATTTCTGGAAACTAGACACCGAAGGCAGTCCACGGAGGTGTGGATTGTGCAGATTCCCCAAAGTTTTCTTACCCAGAATACCCTGCAAAGGTGAAATGTTGAATTAAAAAATCTTTTTTCTTGCATTTCCGTCACACAAACTACAGGAATATGCTGGTATTCACAAAATTCCTACCACCCAGTGTTTCCCCACCTGTCCTCATAAAAACGCTACCTCACTTGAGTGCCTGTACCCAGTGCCTGCATCAGGAATGGATCACCCCAGGGTCAACAGTTGCTCTCATGTAAGGACTAACATTGACCGTTGTGTGATCTTTTACTGACAGGGGCACTAGGCCTACCCACACAAGTGAGGTACCATTTTTATCAGGTGACTTGGGGGAATGCTGGGTGGAAGGATATTTGTGGTTCCTCTCAGATTTCATAACTTTCTATCACCGAAATGTGAGGAAAAGGTGTTCTTTTGCCACATTTTCAGGTTTTCAGAGGATTCTAGGTAACAGAACCTGGTGAGAGCGCCACAGGTTACTGCATCGTGGGTTCCCCTAGGTGTCTCGTTTTCGGAAATGTCCAGGTTTGCTAGGTTTTCCTAGGTGTCAGCTGAGCTAGAGGCCAAAATCCACAGCTAGGCACTTTGCAAAAAACAGGTCAGTTTTCTTTGGGAAAATGTGATGTGTCCATGTTGTGTTTTGGGGCATTTGCTGTCGCAGGAACTAGGCCTACCAACACAAGTGAGGTACCATTTTTATATCGGGAGACGAGGGGGGGAGCTGGCTGGAAGGAAATTTGTGGCTCCTCTCAGATTCCAGAACTTTCCAGCACCAAAATGTGAGGAAAAGGTGTTTTGTGTTTTTTTGCCAAATTTTGAGGTTTGCAAAGGATTCTGGGCAACAGAACCTAGTGAGAGCCCCACAAGTCACCCCATTCTGAATTACCCTAGGTGTCTAGTTTTAAAAAAATGTATAGGTGTCCTACGTTTCCCCAAGGTGTCGACTGAGCTAGAGGCCACAATCCACAGCTAGGCACTTTGCAAAAAAACAGGTCAGTTTTCTTTGGGAAAATGTGATGTGTCCACGTTGTGTTTTGGGGCATTTCCTGTCGCGGGTGCTAGGCCTACCCATACAAGTGAGGTACCATTTTTATCGGGAGACATGGGGGAATGCCGGGTGGAAGGAAGTTTGTGGCTCCTCTCAGATTCCAGAACTGTGCAGCACCGAAATGTGAGGGAAAAGTGTTTTTTTTGCAAAATTTTGAGGTTTTAAAAGGATTCTGGGTAACAGAACCTAGTGAGAGCCCCACAAGTAACCCCATCCTGGATTCCCCTATGTGTCTAATTTTCAAGTATGCACAGGTTTGCTAGGTTTCCCTAGGTGCCGGCTGAGCTATAGGTCAAAATCCACAGCTAGGCACTTTCCAAAAAACACGTCAGATTTCAATGTAAAAATGTGATGTGTCCATGTTGCCTTTCCTGTCGTGGGCACTGGGCGTACCCACACAAGTGAGGTACCATTTGTATCGGGAGACTTGGGGGAACACAGAATAGCAGAACAAGTGTTATTGCCCCTTGTATTTCTCTACATTGTTTCCTTCCAAATGTAAGACAGTGTGTAAAAAAAAGAAGTCTATTTGAGAAATGCCCTGTAATTCACATGCTAGTATGAGCACCCCTGAATTCAGAGATGTGCAAATAACCACTGCTTCTCAACACCTTATCTTGTGCCCATTTTGGAAACACAAAGGTTTCCGTGATACCTATTTTTCACTTTTTTTATTTCACCAAATGAATTGCTGTATACCTGGTTTAGAATGAAAACCCGCTGCAAGGTGCAGCTCCTTTATTGGTTCTGGGTACCCAGAGTTTTTGATGAACCTACAAGCCCTATATCCCCGCAACCACAAAAGTCCAGCAGACGTAACAGTATATTGCTTTAAAAAATCTGCCATAGCAGGAAAAAGTCATAGAAGAAAACGTGGACAAAAAGTACTCTTTCACCTCAATTTCAATATTTTTTTATTCTACCTGTTACTTTCTGAAGGAAAACCTTGAAGGATCTGCACAAATGACCCCTTGCTGAATTCAAAATGTTGTCTACTTTTCAGAAATGTTTAGCTATCCGGATCCAGCATTGGTTTCACACCCATTTCTGTCACAAACTGGAAGAAGGCTGAAAGCACAAAAAATAGTAAAAATGGAGTATGTCCCAGTAAAATGCCAAAATTGTGTTGAAAAATGTGTTTTTCTGATTCATGTCTGCCTGTTCCTGAAAGCTGGGAATATGGAGATTTTAGCACTGCAACCCTTTTGTTGATGCCATTTTCAGGGGGAAAAAACATGCTTTCTGATGTAGCCCTTTTCCCATTTTTCTGAAAAGAAAAGTGAAATTTTAGCAATTTTTTGGCAAATTTATTGGTCTCCTCCAGGGGAACCCACAGCTCAAGAAGAGTAGTGAGGCACTGAACACCTTATGGTGACTGCTAGGCAGATGAGAGGTTGCATACTAAGCAGTACATCTTTCAGTACGTGAATGTGATAAAGGGCGAAAGCTGGATCTGTGTTTTGCTCTAAGGCACATTCATGAACCCCTCAGCATGCTGTGGTGATACTCGAGGAAGCAGGACAGCCTGCCCTTCAAGCACATTGCCAGCACCAGTGTGAGGAGGGGAATTGGTAGTGGTAGGTTGCAGCAGAAGCATCCATGTTACTGCCTTGGACACAAGTGCTGAAAATGGCATGGTTAAATGCTTACCCATCTCTTATGTCTTCGAAGAAAATCGAGCTATGAATTATGTGTTAACAGAACTCTCTTACATGTACTAAAAAACTAGACACAGAGTTCCAACTGATTTAAAATAACTTCATTATTCACAGGCCAGAACCATAATATATCCATCTGTGAATCACTGTACTACTTTACACTAATAATGACCTCCAGCTGTTTGGTTTCCACTGCCTCCATGCTCCTACTTTATTAAGCAGGAATTTAAGGTGAAAACAGGATAATGCAAACAGCTCCTACAGTGCTGTCTCCCACCACTCACAGCAGGAACACTCTTTATACTGCCACTCCAATGGCTTCTGGTCTGGGTTTATCAGGTGAGCCAAAAAGTGAGATGCCATGTACCAACTCCAGGGACTAAACTGTACCAAGAGATGCCAGTCACAAAGTAGTAAGCATTTATGAACTTTCACTTCCCTCATGTGTAACACTAAAGACCCTCTCAAGTTACTTTTCAATTAAAGTGTGGTTTCTGCCATTCAGAATTATGAAACAAGAACCAGGTGATGGGAGGGAGGATCAGAGCGGCAGGGCCACCACACCCCTAAAATCTATAACATAGCTAGACAGTTTGATTACACCAGGAGCAGAGAACGAAGACTTTATCCAAGTCACAAAGAGTGACTTCAGGGTTACTGGACCACTCCAATCCACTTTTTCCCAGTGTTTATCACACCTACAGATAAATGAATGCCTCTCTGTCACGGCCTCATACCAGTTCATACATGCAGTGGGGCAATAGGTGGTTTTGGAACAAGAGGTGTTAAAATGAGCTTTCCAAGGGAAATTATCAGTCACTTTATTTTCATTATTTCCAGTACACTCGCTGTGCCAGACAGGCACCCTTATCCTGTTCATATGGCTCATATCCGTGCAAGTGCTGCAGATCACATTTTAAGGCAAAGATCGGCTTCCATGTTCTACATTTCAAGGGGGAGCATAATGCACAAGTACCAAAGCCACTACCTAGTACTTTAGCGTACCCTAGGGGCACATACCTGCTGCCCTCCTGGAAGAGGGCAAACTCCACGGACGTGCGCTCCACTACTGTCAGAGAAGTCACCGTCATGGGCCCACTCGCTCGGTTGGGGAAGACGCCCTGCACCCGGACCTCATGCCAGTCTGAATGGATCTTGCATATATCCACAGAGTCAAAGTACCTGCCGCAGGTAGACGAAAAAGAGGAAACTGGTCAGGCCCTGTAGCAACTTTAAATTTGTGTGATTGACATTTATAGTATATATGAATTACATGGAACATGGACAAACTATCGCAACTCCTACAAGAGAATCAACAATTACAACGGCAAGCATTACCAGGACATATAAAACACATATGTACAGGTCCTGCCTTTTACCTACATAGCACCCTGCCCTCTGGGTTACCTAAAGCCTTCCTTAGGGGTGACATATATGGAGAAAAAAGAGTGTTTGAGGCTTGGCAAGTACTTTTCAATGCCAAGTCGAAGTGGCAGTGAAACTACGCACACAGGGCTTGCAATGGCAGGCCTGAGACATGGTTAAGGGTTATTTATGTGGGTGGCAGAGTCAGTGCTGTAGGCCCACTAGTAATATTTAATAATTTACAGGCCCTGGGCACATGTAGTGCACTTTACTAGGGACTTACAAGTAAATCAAATATGCTAATTGGGGATAAACCAATGTTACGATGATGAAGGGAGAGAGCATATGAACTTTATCAATGGTTAGCAGAAGTAAAGTGCACAGAGGCCTAGAACCAGCAAAAATAGTGTAAGAAAAGTGGAGGGAGGCAGGCAAAAAGTTGGAGGATATCCACATCCTAAGGCTGACAGGTCTAATATGCGCTTTAGCTGTTTTTATTTTAACAAAAAAGCGTATTTGATATGGCAACTAACACTTTTGATTGGGTGAGCAGAACTATCTACAGTAGAGAAGAAAAAATGTAGCTATGAGGCTATTGTTTGGGAATATACATACATTACATAATGAAGAAAAAAGATGAAGTGGTAAAAGGTTCGATTCTTAAAGCGGTAGGCAGTGTTGTCCATTTCTAAGCTTCCCAGATCTAATCCTGAAAAACTGCACTTTGGCCGCAAGCCCAGCAACTAGAATTCACTCAGGGGAGAGGATGTAGCACAGCGGTCAGAGCAACCGCCTTGGGAGCTGGAGATCTGGGTTTGACTCTTGGCATCGGCGCGCTATATACATCTACAATTCATTTCTAATGGAGAAATATATATTGATGCACTAAACAATGAAGCCTGAATGATGTCTGTAGGAAGTTGGCTCTGTATGTGCTATTTCAAAGTAAGGAATAGCATGCACAGAGTCCAAGGGTTCCCCTTAGAGGTAAAATAGTGGTAAAAAGAGATAATACTAATGCTCTATTTTGTGGTAGTGTGGTCGAGCAGTAGGCTTATCCAAGGAGTAGTGTTAAGCATTTGTTGTACATACACATAGACAATAAATGAGGTACACACACTCAGAGACAAATCCAGCCAATAGGTTTTGTTATAGAAAAATATATTTTCTTAGTTTATTTTAAGAACCACAGGTTCACATTTTACATGTAATAGCTCTTTTGAAAGGTATTGCAGGTAAGTACTCTAGGAACTTTGAATCATTACTTTAGCATGTATACTTTTCACATAAAACACAATAAGCTGTTTTAAAAGTGGACACTGTGCAATTTTCACAGTTCCTGGGGGAGGTAAGTTATTGTTAGTTTCAACAGGTAAGTAAGTCACTTACAGGTTTGAGTTTTTGGTCCAAGGTAGCCCACCGTTGGGGGTTCAGAGCAACCCCAAAGTTATCACACCAGCAGCTCAGGGCCGGTCAGGTGCAAAGGTCAAAGAGGTGCCCAAAACACATAGGCTTCAATGGAGAGAAGGGGGTGCCCCGGTTCCAGTCTGCCAGCAGGTAAGTACCCGCGTCTTCGGAGGGCAGACCAGGGGGGTTTTGTAGGGCACCGGGGGGGGACACAAGTCAGCACAAAAAGTACACCCTCAGCAGCGCAGGGGCGGCCGGGTGCAGTGTGCAAACACGTGTCGGGTTTTTAATGGAAGTCAATGAGAGGATCAAGGGATCTCTTCAGCGTCGCAGGCAGGCAAGGGGGGGGCTCCTCGGGGTAGCCACCACCTGGACAAGGGAGAGGGCCTCCTGGGGGTCACTCCTGCACAGAAGTTCCGTTTCTTTAGGCGCTGGGGGCTGCGGGTGCAGGGTCTTTTCCAGGCGTCGGGAAATGGAGTTCAGACAGTCGCGGTCAGGGGGAGCCTGGGGATTCCTTCTGCAGGCGTCGCTGTGGGGGCTCAGGGGGGACAACTTTGGTTACTCACAGTCGTAGAGTCGCCGGAGGGTCCTCCCTGAGTTGGTTGTTCTCCACCAGTCGAGTCGGGGTCGCCGGGTGCAGTGTTGCAAGTCTCACGCTTCTTGCGGGGAGTTGCAGGGGTCTTTAAATCTGCTCCTTGTAACAAAGTTGCAGTTCTTTTGGAGCAGTGCCGCTGTCCTCGGGAGTTTCTTGTCTTTTTCGAAGCAGGGCAGTCCTCAGAGGATTCAGAGGTCGCTGGTCCCTTGGAAAGCGTCGCTGGAGCAGGGTTCTTTGGAAGGCAGGAGACAGGCCGGTAAGTCTGGGGCCAAGGCAGTTGGTGTCTTCTGGTCTTCCTCTGCAGGGGTCTTTCAGCTCGGCAGTCCTTCTTCTTGTAGTTGCAGGAATCTAATTTCTAGGTTCAGGGAGAGCCCTTAAATACTAAATTTAAGGGCGTGTTTAGGTCTGGGGGGTTAGTAGCCAATGGCTACTAGCCCTGAGGGTGGGTACACCCTCTTTGTGCCTCCTCCCAAGGGGAGGGGGTCACATCCCTAATCCTATTGGGGGAATCCTCCATCTGCAAGATGGAGGATTTCTAAAAGTTAGAGTCACCTCAGCTCAGGACACCTTAGGGGCTGTCCTGACTGGTCAGTGACTCCTCCTTGTTATTCTCATTATTTTCTCCGGCCTTGCCGCCAAAAGTGGGGGCCGGGGCCGGAGGGGGCGGGCAACTCCACTAGCTGGAGTGTCCTGCGGTGCTGTGACAAAGGGGTGAGCCTTTGAGGCTCACCGCCAGGTGTTACAGCTCCTGCCTGGGGGAGGTGTTAGCATCTCCACCCAGTGCAGGCTTTGTTACTGGCCTCAGAGTGACAAAGGCACTCTCCCCATGGGGCCAGCAACATGTCTCTAGTGTGGCAGGCTGCTGGAACCAGTCAGCCTACACAGATAGTCGGTTAAGTTTCAGGGGGCACCTCTAAGGTGCCCTCTGTGGTGTATTTTACAATAAAATGTACACTGGCATCAGTGTGCATTTATTGTGCTGAGAAGTTTGATACCAAACTTCCCTGTTTTCAGTGTAGCCATTAGGGTGCTGTGGAGTTCGTGTAAAACAGACCCCCAGACCATATACTCTTATGGCTACCCTGCACTTACAATGTCTAAGGTTTTGCTTAGACACTGTAGGGGCACAGTGCTCATGCACTGGTACCCTCACCTATGGTATAGTGCACCCTGCCTTAGGGCTGTAAGGCCTGCTAGAGGGGTGTCTTACCTATACTGCATAGGCAGTGAGAGGCTGGCATGGCACCCTGAGGGGAGTGCCATGTCGACTTACCCATTTTGCTCTCACTAGCACACACAAGCTGGTAAGCAGTGTGTCTGTGCTGGGTGAGGGGTCTCTAGGGTGGCATAATACATGCTGCAGCCCTTAGAGACCTTTCCTGGCATCAGGGCCCTTGGTACCAGAGGTACCAGTTACAAGGGACTTATCTGGATGCCAGGGTGTGCCAATTGTGGAATCAAAAGTACAGGTTAGGGAAAGAACACTGGTGCTGGGGCCTGGTTAGCAGGCCTCAGCACACTTTCAATTCAAAACATAGCATCAGCAAAGGCAAAAAGTCAGGGGGTAACCATGCCAAGGAGGCATTTCCTTACAATGTCCCTTTTGCAAACGAAGAAAGCAATTTCAAGTAATATTAAAGATTTGCATAAGGTCATAATTTTGCCATCACGGCTACCACAGATATGCCCTAACAGCAACTTCTGGTTATTCATCTACCCATAAACCAAAAATCACTTAAAGATTTCTTTATCTTATGGCTATGGTCTAAATTACTAAAAAGTGGAGTTTCTAACGTGCAGTATAGTTTTATTTAATTGACGCCTCTGTTTTTAAAGGGTGAGTGGACATAGCTGGGGGTCTAGGCTTGATACATTAATTCTTTAAATTGTATAAAACGTTAATTGTCCTGCAGGGCACAAGAGAACAAATGACAGGAACCCACCTTTTCTTATACAAGCATTCAATTAAGGGGGGGGGAGCAATCTGAGTAGCCTTTCTTCACTGGTGTAAAAGGGATAACAATATAATCCATTGCAAGTGCCCTCCTTTTAACAAAGCTTACCTATATGTAGCATTTATATTTTATAGTCCAAGGATAGATTTTTGTCTGGCGTGTATGGTCATTATTAATCTTTATATTTCAAGTGGAAAAGATTCCAAAGTTCCCCTTTGAGCTGCGCGCCAGACCTGTATTGTACCACACTACACAGAAGAGCAGAAATAAACTGTGTAATGAATAAGGATATTAAATTATTATGAAACTTCCTGCTCCTACTTATGTGCTTATGGTACTATCAAGCATCAGTCAGTTTCTCGACAGGTACGGTCATGAAGCGTATCAAATTATTATCTGAGGATCCAGTTGAAAGAGTAGCAAAATACACCTAAGATCGTGTTTAGTTGCCCTCTCTGTTCACAGCACAATATACCAGGACACACTCATACCAATCGATGATGCCCTCTTTTCCCTTTCCACCTTTAATGAGCGTGCATTACTTAGTTCAAACATATTTCCCTCCCTGTGTCTGCTTCAGCCACCTACAGTCACGGCCATACCTCCCCTCTACTATTTTATAATCCTCTGCTGATGTAGACATTGGAGTTAATCATGCCTTTATGTTTGTATCAACAGGTAGTGGCAACATATCAGCTTCTCAGAAAACTGTACAAAGCATCCCTTGTTTCAAATGAGTGAGAAACATGTTTGATGCATCCAAAACAATGAATGGGCCATGATGAATTTAAGACTTGGCAATACAGACGGTCGTCAGATCATGATTTATGCCAATTGGCTATGTTTGTGCTTCATCAAATTTGTAGCCACACTGCAGAGCTGTCTAACATCACGCATTTTAACTTTTTAATAAAGTCCAGCATTGCCCATTTGGCAAAGTCCAGCGTTAGCCATTTGGAAACTTTTGGCCACTTCTAATCCCGTGCCTTGTGCTTTGTTCTTGTTTACGGTCAGTTGGTAAAGATTGGTGTACAGCTGACCAACTAATCTCAAAAACCAACAGTGGACTGGTTCAGAAGGGTGGCAAGATGGTCAGAGTACAATAAGCATTTATCTCAAAAATCTCTCTAGATTAAACTACAAAATGGAGAGCTAAGTATACATGCTTACCCGCCAAACTCCTCTTTCTGCAGGTAAAGCTAAGGTCAGAGAGAACATTTGTGCAATTTTTCAACTGGTGTAGACTTGCATGTGTACATTTTGAAAAACAGAAGGAAGGCAATTATCAGTTATCTACACTTGCAGCCATGAAGTTGCATAATCATAGGTATCGATGGCAAAGACCACAAAACAGCAACAGTTATCAACAACACTGTCTTCCATGCTGAAAGTATTACATAATCTTAACTTCCTCTTGTTCGGTTACGAGTTTACAGCTTGGACTCCTTATTCTCATCTTTTTGTTGTGCGGTCAAGAGTTCACAAAATGGCTGGACTTGCTTGCGCCCCCACTCCTCCACATAGTCTGCGGTCTGCTGTCTTTACACGGTGGAACAGCGTACTGTGTGCTACACACCAGGGACTAGTGTTTGGGCAACGCGGTCTAGCAGAAGGGCAGCATCTGGTGCAACTTGTGGCTCAGCAGGGAGGAGTAACGTTGAATCAATATGCAGCTGTACTGGGTCCAGTTTTGAGCAGAGTGGCTTTGCTGTGAATTTGGTTCAAGTTCTGTGCTGCCTGGAAGCACTGCATAGCGTTGAGGCTGCCACATCCTACCCTGTTTTGGTCGGGCAATGCGAGCGGTCACTGCTGGAGTGGTATGGACAAGCCCAAATCAACATTCTGGGCCAGAGAGTGTTGTGGAATAGCTCTTGTTTCCTCCTCCTCGCTGCAGACAGCTGCCAGGCGCACTCTTTTTCTGCCTCCTTTATTTTTTTCCGCTTCAGTGTGCTCACCTTTATGCGGAGGTAGGGTGACTGTGTGGCAGGGAATGAAGAGAGAGACTCACACAGTCAGACGCCCCAGGCAACCTCTGTGCCATCTGGTGAGAAGATGGCTGTTGGCACAGTTCACAGAGTCAGCCATAAGCACAATGAGAGACAATATGCACTAAAGTCTTTTGAAGAGGCACCAACACAATTTAAAATTGCATTTCTGCACATGAATAACTTTGGAGTTACTTTTTGGGATTATCTGGCAGGATTTCTGAACAAATAACACTTGAAGTGATTCACACATACTATTTTTTTACTGCTATGTTCATTTTGACATAATGTGACAAACAAGATCAATAACAAAAACGGATCTTCAAAAGTTAACACTGGAAATCTTTAGAAAGGTAGTCCTAAATTCACCTACAAGCTGTCCAAAGTAGAAGGCGAGACATACTTCTCTAATATACATGTGGAAACTTCAGCCAATTGGCAAGTTTATTAAAATTGTAATCTTCCTAAAACTGTATCAATTAAAACCTGCAAGCTATCTTATAATGATAATGTTGTTACTTTAACATATAAATCAGGCAAGAGAGGTGGGGAACGCACTATTACAAACGCATTGATACACTTTCTGAATAGATCATGTAGGGTTCAATTGCAAGCATGCCGTTAGATGATTTGCCTTTTGGTAACATATATACTTCAGAGAAAGAATACAGAGTTTTTTTTTAAATATTGATAGATCCATATGAAAACATCTGACAAAGTCAGAATGTGTTTGCAATAGCACTGATGATTGCTCTCCAAAATAAGTTGTATTATACCATGAAAAGATACACTCCCTGGCCTCTGTTGATGACAGTTCAATAATCTAGGCTAGTGAGCCTTTTTGGAAACCTACAAAAATAGCCACACTTTATTATGTTTGTCAGAGAAAGCGGTGAAGACTGAAATACATAGTCAACAAACTGACTGCAAAAGGCCACTTTCGGTCGTGGAATTTGCATTCTCCGATTTGGAGTGTGCAGGTGTACCACGGAATGTCACAAACTCTGCATTGGAGGAACCCAATTCTACTGAGAATTATGACTAGGGAAACAAATCTATGAATTGTTAATGTCTGCAAAAGATATATTCTAATCACACATGAAATCAAGACCAATTTTCCCGTACATATTTCAAGATGCAAATCAAGGTTATAAAAGAACCGCTAGACTCAATGGCCTTATTATTACAACTGATCGCAGAAGCTGTGTAATGTCATTGTTCAAAACTGGATACTCAAGTCTACATTCTGGAAATAGTGGCATATTATTTTACATCTTTTGTTCAAAAACTAGTGAGTAAGATTGATGATATCAGTAGCAATCCAAATCTATCCAACAAATTAACATCAATAAACTCTGGTTTTCTGGTACAACCACTAATAAACTGGTTACCCTTTCCAAGTGTTCTAAAGGATATGATGGATGGGTGGCAGAAGAGCTCCTCAATACTATTAGATAATGTATCAATTATACTCCTAAAAATAAAAATGGTAAACGCGATGATAGTCAATAATGATATCACTAAATCGGACATAAATTAAAAAAGTTAGAGTACTATTGGGGCAGTCACCAGGAATAGTGGTTGATCTGCATGTAGTTAAGGAACATGCAGAAATGGCACTGCTAGCATGTTCAGAAGAGGCATCCGACAAAGCATCTAATAGTCAGTTAATTGCACCAATTAATGCTGATCAGGATGAAACAAATTTGGATCAACCACTTGTAAAGTTTATCTCTCGTAAAAACAAAAAAAAAGAATCTCCTGGAGTCAGAGAAGCAGAATACCTTTGTTTCGGCATTAAATAAAAGAGCCATAAGCAACAATAATAATACTAATGTTTTACCAGTTTTACTGCCTATTAAACTTCCACAGGCCAAGGTAATTGATAGACAAGCAGAGTTGTAAATCTACAGTACTACATGCCACAAACAGATGTCTACTGGGTAAGTAACATTTTCTGTTCAATGGCATGTGTGGCTGTAGATACACATGCTTTGCATAGACTTTAAAGCAGTTCCTGCCCAATAAGCGGTGTCTAGCCTCTAGGAGTTGCAGTAGCTTGAAAAAGTATCCAGAGGACTGCCTGACCAACATTTGCCTGTTGGCGTGCTAAAACATCTACACAATAATGTTTAGTAAATGTGTGTGTGGTGTAGACTAAGTAGCAGTACTGCAGATATCTGCTACTGAAATGTTTCCTAAAAATGCCATACAAGCACCTTTATTCCTGGTGCTTTAGGAGTTATTGGTAATTGTCTTTTAGCTTTGAGATAAGTTTGAATATACTTGACTATCCATCCTGCTAATCCAATCTTTGAAATTGGATTACTTCTGCAAGGCATTGAAAAAGCTACAAAAAGTTGTTTTCATTTTCGAAAACTTTTTGTACTGTCAATATAATACATAAGAGCTCATTTAACATCTAGTGTATGCAGAGCTCTTTCAGCAACTGAGTCTGGCAGTGGGAAAAAAAGCAGGTAACTCAAATGATTGATTAATGTGAAATTATGAAACTACTTTAGGTAGAAATTTAGGGGTTTTCCTAAGAACTACTTTATCTTTATGTACTTGGAAAAAAGGTTCCTCTAAATCTAAAATGAATACTCTTATTTCACTTACAAATCTCAGGGAAGTTATAGCTACTAAAAAGGCAATTGTCCATGAAAGAAATTGCAAAGAACAGGAATGCATGGGTTCAAATGGTGGACCCAAAAGTCTAGTAAGGACAATTTTAAGGTTCCATACTGGAGCTGGAGGAACCGTGGGTGGAATAACTCTCTTAAGTCATCTAGAAATGTCGTAATAACAGGAATTCTTAACAAAGAAATATGTTGTCTGTTTTGGAGGTAATCATTTATAGCTGCTAATTGACATCTAATAGAGGAGTGTGCTAAATGTGCCTTTTGTAATCAGAGCAAATAACAATGTCTTGTACTGACACTTTGAGTGGATCAGGGTGTTTAGGGCAAGAGTAATGTACAAAACATTTCCATTTTGCAGCATAACACTGTCTGGCTGTAGGCCTGTGTGCCTCTTCAAGAATGTCCATACATTCCGAAGGAAGTTTTAAATATCCAAACTCTATGACTTCAGGAGGTATACTGTAAGATGGAGTGTTTTGGGGTCTGAATGCCTGATTTGACCTCTCTTTTAAGTCAAAGGGTCTGGTCTGTTGGGAAGTTTTTGATGGGGAACCACAGACAGAGCCAATAGTGTTGTGTACCAAGGTTGACGTGCCCATGTGGGAGCTACAAGGAT
The DNA here is from genome assembly GCF_031143425.1 of Pleurodeles waltl. Classification (NCBI taxonomy): domain Eukaryota; kingdom Metazoa; phylum Chordata; class Amphibia; order Caudata; family Salamandridae; genus Pleurodeles; species Pleurodeles waltl. The sequence continues at coordinate 254,576,113 of NC_090449.1, read as the reverse complement.
CATGGTCTGTGACGTTTGTTTCAATTTGCGTATCAGAAATGGAATGAGTGGGAGAGGCAAAAAACGTAAGCTAGTATCCCTGATCAATTTATCAGTAGAGCATTGCCCTTGGAATGAGGGTGTGGGAGTCTGGACGCAAAGTTTTGCCATTTTGAGTTTTCTACGGTTGCGAAGAGATCTATTTCTGGTGTTCCCCAAAGGCGAAAGTATTGGTGAAGTACTTGTGGGCGAATTTCCCATTCATGGACTTGTTGCTGCGTCCTACTTAATAGGTCTGCAAACTGATTGTCCATTCCTGGGAGATATTCGGCCAGTAATTGAATGTGATTGTGAATCTCCCACTTCCAAATTGCCTGAGCTAGAAGGGATAATTGAGATGAGTGCGTCACCACTGTTTCTGTAGATAATATATAGCTGTTGTGTTCTCTGTACGGACTAATACCACCTTGTGAGAGATTTGTGTCCGGAATGCTGTGAGCGCTAAGAAGACTGCTAGCAACTCCAAATAGTTGATGTGATGTCTGTTGAATGGGATCCCATTTCCCTTGTATCGTAAGGTTGTCGAGGTGAGCTCCCCAACTCATCTGTGATGCATCTGTTGTGAGAATGATCTGGGGCACAGGTCCTGAAAGGTTGGTGGGATTCCACCAATGCAAAAGTAGTGAGTCTGGCAGTTCAACAACACTAGATCCTGAAGATGACCCTGTGACTGAGACCACTGATGAGAGAGGCACTGCTGAAGTGGAGGCATGTGTAGGCTTGCACGGGGAACGATGGCAATGCACGTGGCCATCATCTCCAATAGTTGCATCACTAGTTTTACTGTTTAAGTATGATTCTCCTGTAATTGAGCCAGGAGATTTTTTAAATCTTGATTCCTTACTGGGTTTGGCTATGCCTATGCTGAGTGATTATTCAGAACTGCTCACAGATAAGGCTGCATCTGTGAAAGTTGAAGATGGGATTTGAGAAAGTTTATGGTAAATCCCAAAGTGTGTAGAAGATTTACTGAGTACTGAGTAAGCTGCTGGCATTTTTGGATGGTATTGACTTTTATGAGCCAATCGTCCAAGTATGGGAAAACGTGGATGTGTTGTCTTCTGAGAAATCTAGCTACTACAGCTAAGCATTTTGTGAATGTCATTAGGGCGGTTGTTACCCCAAATGGTA